>NC_132795.1:58373702-58680647 GCF_048418805.1 Vulpes vulpes
CAAAAGGGATTCACAAAAGGACCTTTTTAAATTGCTAGTTCCTTTATTGTATTTCAGATTATTTGGTTAAGACAATCATGATGGATGCTTTTGGGAGCCTCCTCTGTCACATGAAACCAAGGATGTTTTTTAATACAAACTTTTCAAATGTTTTAACAAATAATTCCACAGGTTAACCTGCCAAGGACCCTAATATGGAACTGTATTACTGAAAGAAGTCTGGTAGTTGTATCACCTTTCATAACCGCTAACCAGCAGCGGTGTTCTCTCACTCACCCACTTACTTGGGGGCAGATTTACTTGTTTGACTGCTCTTCTTCTGGAGATAGCAGTCGTAATGACCCACCTGCCTGAGTTCCTCAGCCTCCTGCATTGAGGTTCTACCTCTGACACTATATCAAGAACAGAGGTGGTTTAAAAAGTAAATTAGGTCATGGGATGCCTGAGTGGCTCAATTGGTTAAGCATCTGCCTTCAGCTCAGGTCCTGATCTCAGGGTCCTGAGATCGAATCCCAAGTCTCTTGGGCTCCCTGCTCAGCAGAGGGTCTGCTTCTCCCTCTGCCCCTCCCCACCGCTCCTGCTCTCTCTCTCTCTCTCTCTCTCTCAAATGAATAAAGAAAATCTTTTAAAAAAAACATTTAAAAAAAAGTAAATTTGGTAAGAGTTTCTAGGATTCTGAGTTTTCATTATTGCAGACATGGAATTAATTGGCTTCTGCCTAGGTATATGGGAGAGGTGATAAACATAGGAAATGTATAGAATCATGCTTGCCTCCTGGCTCTTGCTTTGCAGCAACTGCGATATCTTAGGGCTTTTGGGGTTTTTGTTCCTTTATCTCTTATGAAAGTTTCTGGAAAGGAACTTGTTCTAGGAATGAAATAAAATGTAAGGTGTTTGAGGCTCCAGAGGTAATTTGGGGGCATCCTGGCATTGTAGATAATCACAGGCCGGGGCTAGACTGGAAAGTGCCATATCCCCGGTAATTTTAGCCTCTCTTGTCACATTATGGGGCTGTGCTCTGGACGGGTGGCAAATGAAGATGGAGATGGAGCCCTGACTACCGGGAGAGGTCTGCTCATCACAGAGTCATTTTTTGAAGTACCAAGGCCAATTGGGAAGACAGGGCTTGCTGATCTTTCCACAGAAGCAGTAGAATTTGGGAGGATTTACGGCATAAGTTGGCATGTGGGAATTTCTTTTTTCTTTTTTTAAATTAAAATTCAGCAGGGAATCCTGGGCTCTCCAGTGTGATTCTGTGATTAGGGATTTCCTGGGATACCTTGGTCACCTATTTATTATTGAGTAAGGTTAATGTGTCGATGGCTCCTGGGGAAAACCCGCTCGCCCCTTCTGCTCCTAGAACAGTTGCGTAGACCCTTGATATGCCAGCACTGTGTGTGCACCAGCCTCCTTGACTGTTGTCAGCTCTCATCTGGGAGGAATGGCATTTCCTGGTTGTCTCAGGAGCCAAGAGGGGTGCAGGCAGAGTGATCAGCAAGGTAGGGCTTTTCCCCTCCTGCAGGCCTGGTGCCCAGAGCTTAGTAGTTCTGCACGAAATGAGTAGTGTGTCCTGTGTCCGCATGGAACAATTTGTTTGATGAGTGAACAAGCGGTCATGTTTTCAGTGCTGCAGGGGGGAGGTGCCAGGGAAGGAGGGCGAGTGAATACCAGCAGACGCACAGACTCGAGGCCTCTCCAGGAAGATGTTATTTTAAAAATGTGAAGGACATTTCAGGTCAGCAAAATGAATTCTCTTAGGGGTCATTGTTGTGGTTCAAACACTGCTGGCTTTGTAACAAGGCAAGGGGAGTGCAGTACCGGAATGTGTGGCGGCTTTCCTTTGCTCTCACTTTGTGGGGATTTTGACTTTTCTGGCACCAGACGAATGGGCGTGCCCTAAAGCCTGTCAAATGCACATGCCAGGTGGCCTGGAAAATGCTGGAGAAGCGTGGATTGTTGCTGATGCTGTTTCCAGTGCTGGGGAGGGAATTATGGAGTGTGTGGGGTGTGGAGCTGGGGGGTGTGGCTCCCTCTGAGGAGGAGGAGTGGGGGGCACTTGGGACAGCTGGGGAAGGCTGGAGTCCTCTGTCTCCATGGGAAGACCTCTCCACTGCCATCTTGGTATCTCTTTGCCTTTCTCTGTTTTCATGAATCACTCCCTGCTCGGCTTTTCCATGTCGGAAGTTCCCTGCACCAGGAGCAGAGCTTCAGGGTGGGGACCCCACCAGGGTGGGGAAAGACCTTGGACCCCATCCGACCAACACCTTCCTTTCATAGCTGTGGCTGCTAAGGCCAGAGAGATAAAGAGAATGATCCTGAGGGGAGGCAGGACCAGAACCCCAGCTTTCCGGCCTCCCCAGTGGCCCTTGGCTCTGTCCTCTCACACCTGTGACTTCTAGGTGTCTGTCTTCAGCCCCTTCCCTTTGTCGTTCTGCATCATCTGTTCCACACCCAAAAGCGTGTTCCTCAAGTGCCTCCTTGGTGCCAGGCTCCCTTTCATTGGATCTTTCCGTGTCATTTCAGCCTGACAGCACCCTATATGTGGTGGGCACTCTTACCCACTTGGGGTGTGGAAACTGAGGTTGCTCAGGTCACACAGCTGTGAAGCCTGGGGCCAGGACTCAGCTCAGCCTGCTGTCTCAGTGCTTACCCTGTCCTGGCTTCCCCGCCTGTCTACACTCGCCGTTTGCCCTGGGACTTTGCAGGTCTTCTCTAGTCCTGGCCTATTGGCTGTTGCCTAAAAATGCCCCTTGTTTTCCCCACTTGGGCCTACTACTGCTTCTCCCTTTGCTGGATCAGACTTCTCCTTCCTCCCTCCTTTCTCTGTCTGGTCAAAATCTTTCCTGCCTATAGGCCCCGGGCGGGCACCCTGTCTATCCTTGATGGCATTCCCTTCACTCATTCGACGTCCACTCACTGCCTGAGCCAACACTCCTCAGACAGCGTTCACTAAACACCTGTGATGTGCAGGTCTTGGCTTGACATTGGGAGACGGAGGTGAGATCACCTGCTATCATCAGTAGCCTTGTCTTGGTGAGGGAGGCAAGTGGTAATGAAAGCGCGAACGAAGGACAGTGGGCACAGTGTGCTGGGTAGCATTATATTATGCTTGAGAGAATCAAAGAAGAGAGTATTCGATCTGGGTCTTGGTGAATAGGAGATGGAAGAATGGCGTGGGAGGAGGCATTGCTCCCAAACGCCGACAACTGTGCGTGGCCTCTTCTGCTTGGCCTCGTCCGTGTCCAGATACTTTCCTTATTCCCCCACTTGAGTGTCAGCTCCTTAGGCACTGTGGCCTGGTTAGCGCATCCACATACCTATGGGTATGTCTTGCTAGCACTTAGGAATCCTAAACAATCATTTATGAAATTAAATTGAAAGCCTGCTGTCCTTGCCCTCGAGAAACATAGTTGGAGAGATTTAAAGAATGTGTAATAAGTTAAGCAACAATAGAAGATTCAAACGACCGGTTGAGAGCAAAATAGAAACTGCAGCAGTACATACAGTTAATGGTTGTGGATTATTGAAGCTGGATGGGAACTCAGAGGTGGGAGTTTACTTTAGCTGCTTAAACTCAGGAGGTGGGGTTTGAGCTGGGTCTTTGGATGCAGGATAGTTAGAAATCTGAATAGAAGAATTATAGGGAGGTCAAGGGGCCAGGTTAGGTCCACAGGTACATATTTCTGGGTTACAGGATAAGCCAGCTTGGGTTTCTGTTAGCAGGGAGCCCGAGATGAGCTTGGCAAGCTGGGTTGGGGGCCATGGGCTCTCAGAAGGCAGGGTGGCTTTTGATCAGGAGACTGATGTATTAAAAGCTCTGTTTTAGGAAGATGAGCCCAGGAACAGGATTGGGGTCACTTTGGAGTAGGCAGAGAGGATGCTGGGAGGCCACTGAACAGGCTTTTGCCATAGTTCATACATGGAGTTTTGGAGACCACAGGGCTAGAGCTGGTACGGTTGGGGATGGAAGCCAAGAGGAGCTTTTGAGCTTTTCTCCGATCCCAATCATTGGTACCGAAGTCTGAGATGGTTTTCTCTGCCCACTGGAAAGCAGCCTTGTTGGAATAAAGTTTACTTGTGAAAGTAACAGCAATTCTTAAAGTAGCGCTTTCTTCCTCAGCTGGGTAGAGCATGGGGATGGGGCTTGGGTGAAAATGTGCTCTCCAGCGCTTTTTGTATTGTTTGTTTGTTTTTTTTTTTCCACATGAGCCCAGGGTTATAGAACAACCTTATTCCTAGCCTTGGATGACACCCAATAACAGAGAATTCTTTTCCTCATAAGTGGTTCCTAAAGCAGCTGTCGTGGGCCGAGAGGAAAACGACTGGAGCTCTGACATCTGGGCTCCCAATCTACCGTAAAAGTGAAGCTGTGCTGTGCTTCCCTCACCACCGGTGTGTTTCTGTGCCTGAGGAAGGCCTTGCTGGGAGATGACAAGAATGGCAGAGGTTTCAGAATTTCAGAGGAGGCCATTCTGGATAACAGAGTTTTTCAAATAGGCTCGCAAGGCTCTCTCATACATAAGAGAGTCTTTATTTTTAATCTGTAAAGAAAAGGGCTTTTCTTGAATGTTCTGTGTATTTACCCTCACAGGCTTACTCTTGGCCACTGGAAAACTTCCAATTTTCTTATCAGGACCCGTAAAGCTTGTTAGGAACTGGCCCCTGCCTCTCTGCAGCCACATCTCCCCTCTCTCTGCTTCATGCATCTGCAGCCCCTACCTCTTTCCCCTCCCCGCCCCCACCCCCCACACCTGCCAACCTGTGCACAGAGCTCTCCTGCATGATGGGCTCTCTCTCTATCTGCTTAGGACCCCTCTGTTTCTCCCTGAGTGCCTCACTGCCACTTCCCTTGCTGGCCTCTGCTCCTGCACTTTCTGTGCTGTGTTCCCAGGTCTCCAAGCTGGCTGCCTGGCCAGAGTGTGCGAGCCTTTCAGTAAAGAGCACGTCTGAGGACTGGAGGATCCTCAGTGCTTTACCACGTTGCCTGGACCTTGCTGTGTGTTCCATGCGGTGGCAGTGCTGGTTATTTTGGATTTCATTTGCCGTCCAGGCGTAATAACAGCTCTTTCTTGCTGAACGTTGAGGATTCCAGAGTACCACACACACGCGTGTGCACATGGGCTTCTCGAGGTATTCTTGAAGGACCTGCATGTCCCTGCTGCTTCCCTTGTCCTGTTGGGTGTAGCTGTGTTGCCACCACCCTCACCACACCCTCTTCTCTCTGCTGCCCTAACTGCATTTCTCTGCTTTCCCCATTTTCTCTGATCTTCAGCCTCCTCTTTCTTCTCTTGGGCGTTTTAAAACCCTGACGGAGAAGGTCAGCTCTTTTCCGCAAGCCGCAGGAGGCCTTGTCTTCAAGTGTTTGATTCTTTCTGGCTGTGCTGTTGGTCCCGAGGTGCGGGATGGAGTCTTTGACCATGGTTTCTGTTTACCAGGCTTAACACCATCTGACGTCCTTTGTAGAGAACCAGTTGCAGAGTGGCACTTGTGGTTGATTGAGAGATTATGAGATAGTGATGGGGGAGTGGCTGCGGAGGTTGGATGAACTTGTGGGGAAGCTCAGCCCCAGTGCTCAAAGACGCTTCCCTGGATAACCAGCGTGTTTCTGTTGGCTATCTAGGATTGCTGCTAGTATTTGTGAGGTCCATCTGGGTTTTTATCACGCTGCCCTTGTAAGCCAGACACTGGTGCTGCACAAATAGGTTTGCTTAGCGAATCACAGAAGAGTGATAGATGAACCCTGGGCTTATCAGAGGGCGTGTGTGATCCAGGCCCCAACAACATTTTATAAACTTGCAGTTGGCACGGCATTGGTTTCATGGTCCATGAAGCCCTGCTGCTTTTCCAGTGGTAGTCTGACTTAATACACACCGAGGGATGCTTTCTCTGGCTCTTACTTATTGACATTTTCCTTTTTCTTCTGCTTGGATTTATCCATAACTCCTGTTGAAACAGCATTTTTGAGCTCATTAAATCTGTTAATGTGTGTGTAATGCTTAGGACAGAGCTATACACAGAAAGCGCTCGGTAAGTATTAGCTATTGTAATTGTGTTATTATTTAGAGCTTACCCACATTTTCTCTCCTCTCCCTCACTCCGGGCTCCTCACCCCTGGCTTCTGGTGGTTGCACTTAGTAAACTAAGGAGACCAATGGCTCTAGGGGCAGAGGAGGAGGCTACAGGCTTTGTCTTTGCAGCCCTGTCCAGAGATCTCAGAAAGCTTACAGAGGCCCTGAAGGTAACCACCAACCCTCTCATCACCTGAGGCCATTTTCCCTGAACTCTCTGTCCACCTGGCTCCTTTCTCTCATTGGAAATTTGTGCTCTGATTGGAAAAGGAGATGGGAGCCAATGAATGGTATAGGGGAGGATTCTTAGCAAGTTGTGCTTCAGAGTATATAAAGTAACAGTAACAGTAATAATGGTGATAACAAATGATAGCAACCATCCTTGAGTGCCTCTTCTGTGCTTAGGAGATATGCTTTCCATGCCTTCTGATTCTCCCTGCAACCCTCTCCTCTGTGCAGTTCATATTACCTATGGGGAACCTGAGGTGCAGAGATGTGGTTTTTGCCCAAGTGCAAAGCCAGAGACTGAATACCAGGTCTGCCCATAGAACATTTCCTCTTAATCTCTGTCCTGTGATCCACTAGCCCAGGTGCCTTGACACTGGGAGGTACAAACCCCTGGGGATACATGAATGAAGCCTTTCCATAGAGTGTGCAGGTGTGGATGGTTTTAAGGGAATAAATTTTCAGATTTTTCAGCCTTGCATATGGACTCTTCCCTAAAATTAATTGGACTGAGACCATTCCTCCCAGGTCCATGGATCATCCTTCCATTTTCCCAGGCACCCCTCATCCCCCTTTATAAAGGCACATTTCTCACCCAACACCAGTCTCCCTCTGATGCACTGCTCTTGAGTGTCAAACCTATCAAGGGGCCCCAAACAGAGTAACTGTTGGAAGTGGGTGGGTGGGAACCTTCTGCTAATGTGCGCATTTTGCCACAGGGTGCCCCTTTGTACCTTCTCTCGCCTGTTTACACTTGGAGTTAGAAACAGGACATCTGGGCCCCTTTGTGCTAAGGAATAATATAAGGAATGATAGTGCTAAGGAATGATATAAATTTTTCAGATCTCAAAAAAATGTAATTTGCTCCTGAATTTTTAAAATGAATGATAGGTCTCAGATGGTTAGATTCTGTTTAAAAATGTGATGGGAAAGTTTTATTTTAAAGTGTTACTGTTTATAATGTGCTGGGAATTCTGTCCTTAGAAATGAGTTTATGATGAAAACTTCAGACGTCAGCCTAAAAATAGGCAAAGTGGTGCAAGTTTTTCAAATTTCAAGAATTCAGAAAAAGCGCAATAATTGTACTCTACTTCCCCGTAAGATACTGAAGTTTGGAGCGGACTGTCCTTTGGTTAGTTTCTGCCATGGACCCTTAGGCACCTAAATATTATATATTTTTTTTCCTTAGAATTTCAGGGACATCAGTATCTCCGAAAGCTCATATTTGCAGTCCTGATTAGGCACCCTTGAAATTATATGGGTTCTGGTCAAATGTAACCACACTTGAAATTTTGATGAAACTTTCATATGTGGAGTGAGACATCTGGTTGTATATAGCAGAGTGCCCCAGTGAGGACTGTTTCTCCTCCTGGGGTAGAAACCTCATTCACACTGATGTTAAGGGGTGGGGGAGAAGAGGACTTTTGCTGCTCAAGTAACTGAAAAATAGAGGGAAGCATCAGGTGGTGCTGGATCCAGTCCTCGAGAAGTCATTGATCTGTCTCTTGGCTCTGTTCTCTTGGGTGTCGGCTTCATTCTCAAGCAGTGTCCGCATGGGAGGGGGGGGCAGGACAGTCCTCAGCCTTACTTCCTACCCACCACCCCATTGCCTCTGAGGGAGAGCATCTCTTCCCTGGTAGAATTGGTGGCAGTCTTGGTCATCCTCTGGTTAGAAGGGTTGAGACCACAGTCCTGGAGCGGGTTGGGGACAAAGCAATGAGTTCTGTTTGAAATGCTCGGAAAGTGGGGAGGGAGTGGTTCCCAAGAGAAGCTGGGCAGACAGAGATCCTCAAATGCTCAGTGGGAAGATTAGCCTGAAGATCTTGTGATGCTGTCAAACTGACCACAAATGCCTTCACCAAAACCCCTTTATTCTCCTGGGTAGGCTTCCCACTGGCCAACACTTTGATATTCAGATACTCATCTGCCCAGTGACACAGTGACAATTAGTGGTACCTTCTCTCCCTGCTTTGGTGATTTTAGGACATCTAAGGATGAAGAACCCCCCCCCCCCCCCCCCCCCCCCCCCCCCCCCCCCCCCCGTGAGTGGGACCAGGCCTAACCCTGAGGCAGCCCATCCAGGCGCCTCCCATGAATTCAAGCAACAAAAACATTCTGTTTTTCCGAGATAAGAAAACTATCCCCCCCCCTCGCCCTGACTGGAAAAGTCCCTGAACATGGTCGTGTTGACCTTCAAAGAAATCAATCATGTCATAACCCGAATGCTATGCTACTCCCGCGGTTTTTTGCCTTTAAAAGATGCCTGTAATTGCTAATCGGGGCTCTGCCACCTCTGAGGCGGAGAGCCCGTTTGTGCAAACGTCCAATAAACCCTCTTGCTTGTTGCATCTGCCTGTCTGGGGTCTGAGTCTCTGGGGCGTCCACCGGGACACGTTGGCACCCGTGAGCCAGGGTCCAACAAGGAAATGGTCCCAAATCCCCGATGTAGTGTATTTTGTGATTTATTTTTAATGACCATTACTTCTGTGTTTGGGCTGCTATAACAAAGGACCACAGATGCGGGTGTGTGTGTGTGTGTGTGGTGGGGCTTACACAACACATTTATTACCCCACAGGTCTAGAGGCTAAGCGTCCAAGATCAAGGTCTCAGCAGGGTTGTTTCTTGAGAGGCTTCGTTCCAATGGTTGTTGTTTCCCTGTGTCTTCACATGGTCCCTATTTGTATGTGTTGTCCCAGTCTCCTCTTAAAAGGACACCAGTCCTACTGGATGAGGGCCCCGCCCTCCCTAATCACCTCATTTAACCTTATCATCTCTTTAAAACCCTGTTTCCAAATACAGCCACATTCTGGGGTATCGGAGGTTAAGACTTAAACCTATGAATTTGGTGGGTTGAGAGGGAGACACAGTTCAGCCCATAACACCGTCAGTTGCTGCAACTCTGTGAATGGGTTCTATTTCGAAAAATAATATTAATGTACCCACCTTGTTTAAAACACAGATTAGTAACAGGTTCACCTATGCGAATGCAGACTCACCATGGCAGGGTGGTAAGTTTGACTCAGTTTGCTATTTGGGTATGCTTTTCCCATTAATAGGTGTGGAGAGAAGGCAGCTTATAGGTGAGAACTGGTCGTGGGTTTGTCAAAAATGCTTGGGATCTGGTGATGGGATCTGGGCCTTTGGCTTCCTTCACTCCAGCTGCCACTGTTGTTCTGGTTCCAGTAACAACTTCCTGGACATTCCCTGAGGGTGGACTTTGGTTGTGAAATAAGTTTTAGGAATTTTTAGGGAGTGGGCAGGAGGCTGCCCTGAGGCAGGATTTTTCCATTAGCCCAATAGCTGGTGGTCAAAGCCAGTTTCCCTTTACTCTTTCCCTTGGAGCTGGTGGATTATTTGACCTTGATCCCTGTTGGTGTCCGGCCTGTGTGTAGAAGAGAATCTCAACATCCCGTATTTTGTGTCTGAGGACACAAGGTTCACAAGTGAGGGGTTTTATGAGTCAACTTGCCCAGGTCCCTAAAGGGCTGCTGTTGTAACAGAAATTGCTTTGCATCCCCACGCAGGGCTCATCTTTAAACTCCGCAGATGACAAGCCTGCCTCAGATTCTCCTTGCTGAGCGGTTGTCACTGTTCTCCCTCCTGCGCTAATTACTGTTTTAACACGGCTCGGGTGTTCGTTGTCTGGTCTGCCTGCGTTTGTAGTGGAACATCCCTGCTGAAAGATGTGGGGAGGAGGCAGCCGCTTGTCAAATTGTAGTTTCTTGGTGTCCAAATCCCAAAAATGCCCCACTGAGACTTTGCTTACCTACCATCCTGAGCTCTCCCTCCTGAGTGCTTTGGAAAGCCCTCTGCTGTGGGATGTGGTCGAAGCATAGGTATGTCCCTGGGAGGAGGGGGGTGAAGTTTTGAAAAATCCATCCGCAGGGTAGCACCCCTTCGTATGCCAGTGTGGATTGCCGTAACTGATTTTGAGATTGCCTTTATGGGAAGCAGATCACGGTCCCCAAGAGACAAGGACCCAGGAGGTGGAAGTTTTGACTGACAGCCCGGTTTCTTGTTGGATGTGCTTTGGCTAGCTCAGCCTTGGGTAAGCGGCCTACTGTCTCCATACGGGCTTTCTGTCACTGCGGTCACAAAGTACCAGCTGGCTGGCCTCAAGCAATGGGAGTATATTGTTGCACAGTTCTGGAGGCTTCACGTCCAGAGTCCAGCCATCTCAGGGTGTCAGCTGGGCCAGGCTCTCTCTGATGACTCTAGGGGAGAGTCTTTCCTTGCCTCTTCCACCTTCTGGGTTTTGCCTGGACAGTTAGTTACTGGGCAGTCCTTGGCTGTTGCCACTCTGTCCACAGGGCGGCCTGCTCTCTGTGTGTTGACACATCGTCTGCCCTCTGTGCATAGCTCAGTGTCCAAATTTCCCGTTTTGTAAGGACACCAGTCATATTGCACTGGGGCTCACCCTTGTGACCTCATTTTAACTGGAATATTCTCTAAAGACCCTGTTTCCAAATATAGTCACATTCTGAGGTCCCAGGGGTTGGGACTTCAACTTCTCTTTTTGGGAGGATACAACTCAGCCCCCAACTCCCTGAGCTTTAGTTTTCCTCCTTACAAGTTCTGTTAACTGTTCCCACTTGTAGCATAAGGTTCAAACATGATCACATCAGAGAGCTCTCTAGAAAATATATCCCCTGAGTGATGGAGGCAGAATGCCTATTGGATGTTAGATGTGTTTTATTCTTAGTTTCTGGTACCTACTGAGCATTTGGACCTGGCACATGACATGCTCTGTGTGATTTTTCAATTAAAAGTCTTTGGGAAGTGTGAATGTGTGATCCGAGCTGCGCATTTGCTGAAACCTGGAGCAGGTTGGCAGTGGACTCGTGAGGGGAGCGCTGCCCCAAGGGTGAAGCAGCCTCAGAGACTGCTATCACCTGCCTTGTCTTGACGCACTGGCCACTCGGCCACTCGCTGCTGCCCTGTGGGACAGTTTGGATATAAATCCTCAGATTCCCATCCCAGCTCTTGAATCTTCCATGGAGTGCATGGGAATGTGTGGTAGCTTTATTGGTTTGTTTTCATAAGTTGTATTTTGATATTCAAAAGAGGTTCACTGGGGCAGAGGCTAAGAATGTTTTCAGAGTGTTGCTCTTTTGCCTTGTCTTAGTAACTTCCAGTGGTAAGAAAAACAAAAGCTACAAAACAAACACACTAAAGACAACCTTGAAAACCCTCACCTCCCAGAAATTGAAAGGATTTGGAGTCTTTAACTCCTTTTTGTATAGGCTTATGTGTATATGTTGCTGTCTGAAGGCATGTACATCCAGATAATTCCTTGGAGGTGCTCAAGCTGGGCTGAGATCTCACTTCTCCATTAACTAAGTCTTGACGTTGTTCCCATGAACTGGATGGGTGTTTCCAGGGGCTGCCGGTCAGCAATGTGGCTTTGCTGTGTTTCCATCTTCCTTCCTTCCGTCCTTCCTTCCTTCCTTCCTTCCTTTTGCTTTCCTTCCTCCATCATGCAGGGAGCATGCATCATCTGTGTGTCAGGCACTGTGCTGGGCACGGTTTTGAGGAGGACGAGACGTGAGGCCCTGCTCGCATGGAGGCTCGTTCTGGATGGCCTGTGCTTCCTTGAGCCTGGGATGCATCGTCTCCCTGCTCTCTGTCCTCTTTGCACGCAGAGCGACTTCCTTTGACACTTGGCACCTGCAATTGAGGCTAAAAGCTACCATATATCTAACTCCACTTGGTATTTATTGGGTTGTTACACCAAATTTTGCAAAGCCAGAGGCACCGCTTGGTTAGAAGGAATCCTCTCTCTCAGTCCCAGGAGGCTGCTCATTGGGCTTTGATGATCCGTAAAACCCAGCTCCGTTTCTAACAACGAGAGAGCTTGTAACTTTTTTGCCTTTTCTGAATTTGAGTCCTTTATAGAGTATTCTGAGAGTTGGGCACTGTCAGGCAGATTTTATGTCATGACTCTCGGATGGGTGACGATGTCCTGGGATTAATTTTGTTATATGGCTGTCTTCATGTAGTGCCACCCTCGGAAGCATTAGATTGTGAGAAGTGTTCTTTTCATGGCAATATTTAGATGTGGTCATTGAAATGGGAATTCCTGGAAGGACCCTTGGCGTCCCCACGCTGTGTGCAGGGGTTGACAGCCATCTTGCAGAAGAGTTGAGAGCATTTGTTGCCTTGTTCTCTTCCGATGGGGAAGACCATAAATAGGTCCTGCTGTGGGGAGCTGGCCCAGCCACTTTTATCTTCCCGGCCTCCTATCCACTTCCTGCTGGACAGAATCGAGAGAGGACTTACTTGTTTAAGGGATCTGCAGTGAACTGTCCTGGAAAATAACTCCTCAGAGAAGAAGGTGCAGGAGGAAAGGTTTCTACGTGGATGGGAGAAGAAACCAACCAGTGGGAGGTATCTCGGAGAGTTGCACAGTGGGTTGGTTTTATCTTAAGATGACTCTTGTAATGATCTTGTCAAGACAGAGGAGGAATTAAATATAACTACTATTATCTGGCTTAAAGTTCTTCACCATCCCTCTGTGTCTTATAGAGATGCAGACTCTTTTGGGCTCCAGAAGAGTAGACTAACTGGTTTATTTGGCAGATGATGAGACTTCAGCCTGGGAGGTCAAAGGGACCTGTCCAAGGTCACACCAACTTGATGGTGAAACCCTGGTCCCCTGACTTCCATCCTCTTTGGCTGCCTCCCCCCAGCCCAGGCTACCTTCTACAGGATTCGATGGCTTTTTAAAAAGGCAAAGGCTGTTATTGGTCAAGTGCCCGCACCCCTCCCCCCCCCATCTGCCAGAGAACTGGCCTGGCCCTCCTGGTAATGGTTGGGTACCTTTTGGGTTGTAACGGCCATGGCCACATCGATGCTGGAAGGAATAATAGCAGGGCTGGGTCTTGTTTTATTTATTTTTTTTAAGCGGGGTCTCATTGCTACGATTATTGAATGCATCTTTTAAAGATGAATATAAAGCAGCTACCCTCCCAAGCAAATCATAAAACAAATTATGCCCTTGCCACCCAGAACTACAGAGAAACAGCAGGCTCTTGGTGGCACAGAGAGTAATGGCTGCAATATTAAAACAATGATGAGAAAACCAGGATCCGATAGCTGGAAGGCAGGGAGGAGAACAGTCCCTTAATCCCCCAGGGATAATGGGTCTCAACGACAGGTCCCTGTGATTTATTGTGCTTAATGGACTTGTTTTTATTTGTCCCCTTCAACACAGAGCTTTGTCACTGAAGAGATTTGATAATGGCCTGTTTGCAGTCACTTAGACTCTGTAATAAAGCGCTACATTTTTGGCTGTCTGGAGATCCACTGCTTCATTGGCATTCCCCCTCTGTTTTCACCTTCCCTGGGATGGAGTGAGATAAGGACTTCTTTGCAGCCCTTGTGCATTCCATCATGCCCCCCAGGATGCTTGGTGGCCCAGCAGGCCTGGCCTGGCCTGCCTTCTGCTCTCTTCTCGTGCTACTTTGGGGCAGCAGGAAGGAACCCTTTATTCTGCCCATAATAACAAATCCTGAGGACTTTGTTTTCATGAACCATCAATGAGAGTTTACTGCTTGCAGCTTTTGGGGCAAGCAAAAAAAAAGAAAAAAAAAAAAAAAGAAGTAGATGTGGAAGGTTTTTGGAAAGAACAGGCTTGACCTAAAGGTTGCAGGTGTTTTGATCGAGGTGTCCTGCCGCTTTGCAAAGATGTGTCTCATTCATTCGTTTTGCATAAGTCACCCTGAAGTTTCATTTCAGCTTCCTCCTGGGTTCTGGGGAAAGGGAGCTCCTCAAAGGACTGGCCTCCTTCCTGCAAAACTGCCCCTCACCTGCTAAGGTTTGGGCAGAGAATTCCCAAAGCAGGAGATAGAGGGAAATGCCTAGAAAAGAGACTCCCAAGTCTCTTCCAATCCTGAGTTTCCTCTCTTGGAGGACCTTTCCTGGTGCCCTGTTAACAGGTCTGGTCAGTGGGGAAGGCGCTCTGCTGTGTGGCAGCCATACTTGGCCTCTAGGGCAGTGTTGGGAGAGACTCTCTTTCACTGTGAGCATTTCTGAACACCAGGTGGGACCAAGTATCTAATTATAGGAAGCTCAAACAGAAAAAGACTCCTTTAATATGCAGAATGATCTGCAAGAGTCAGGAGTACAGAAGGTTGGGTACAGGGGTGGTCAGCATCCTGGGCACCTCTGGGTGGGGTGCTCCCCTGTAGGGGGGGTGCTGCAAAAACACAGTTTAGTTTGCACATTCTAGCAGGGTGACCACATCATTGAGGGTGAAGTGGTGCTGACAGTGTTATGTTGCTCTTGGGTATTTAGGATTCTACTCATATGAGGTACCTGGGGGAGTCACATTCGTAGATAGAAAGCATGGTGGTTGCTGGGGCCTGGGGAGAGAGGTGAAGGGGTAGTTAGTCCTCAATGGTTGCAGAGTTCCAGTTTGGGAAGATGAAAAAAGCTCTGGAGATAGATGGTATTGACGGTGGCCCAACAGTGGGGATGTATTTAATTTCACCAAACTTTACCCTTAAACATGGCTGCAGTGGTCACTTTTATCAGGTGCATTTTACCACAGTGGAAGAAAAAAGGGTTTCTCTTTGACCCCACCTGCCGACATTCATGCTCTTGTATGACCCCTTGCGCACCGTGTGGATGGGGCCTGGGTCTTGTTGTAAGCCACAGAATACAGCAGGGGTGATGGGGTGTTGCTTCTGTGATTAGGTTCGCCCGCTGACTTGCTGTGGAGGTGCTCCTGGCTGGCTTGGTGAAGTCAGCATGCTGGGGAAACCTACGTGGCCAGGAGCTGTGGGGTGACCCTTAGCACACAGCCAGCAAGGAGCCTAGCCCTAACAGTCCTACTGCAGAAGGACTCAGGTGAGCCTGGAGGGAGGTCTCCCCCAGAGCCTCCACAGGAGGACACTCCATGGATAACTTGACTGTAGCCTTGCCTGTCTCTAAGCAGAGGACCCAGCTAAGCCATGGTCAGACTCCTGAGCCGCAGGGACCATGAGATAATAAGTGTGTGCTGTTTCAAGCCCCCAACCAGGTGGTAATTTGTTGCACTGCACTAGATAACTAACACAGAGCCTCATGGGAGACTTTAGATTTATCCCATTCTGGTTTTCCCTCCACCCTGGTCAACTTCAGGCCTCCATCTTCCCTTCCTGTCCACTGGGAGTGTGCAGACTGTCTGTCTTGTTTGTGTTCAGTTATATTCGTTGTTAGAACCCCTTCATCCTTCTGCTTCCTTCCTACTCTCCTCCGGTTTGTGGTTTCAGGGGTGGGACACATTCCCAGTTGGCGAGAAGAAGAGTAGTTTTCAGGGTGATGATGGACTTCGTCAGAGACTTAGGTGTACTAACTCACCCACCTGTACAGGTGGGCCCTTCTCCTCATCCCTCACCTGCTTGCTCACTGGCAGTAGCTTAGCTGGATCTTGCCTCACTCAGGTACTGTGCTCATTTTACAAAATGCAGTTAATCAGATTTTCTAAGGTGGCTCTGATTTCAAATATTCTGCCCCCATTCATTGTGCCTCATAAACCATGAAACTGTCCCAGAGACTCTGCTTTGGCATCTCAACTCTTTTTGGACTGGCTCCCTTGCAGTAAATTAGTAAGAGCCACTGCTGTTTTTTGAGCACCTGCTGTATGTCAGACCCTTGATTGATGATTCCCCTTGTGTCTTCCCATCAGCCCTGGGGAGGTGGCCGTCATGATGCCTGATTTACACAGAAGCACGCCGAGATGCAGTGGGGTTTATTTTCCTGTCCAAGGTCACATGGAGAGCATGTGTGGCCAAACCAGGATTAGAACTCCGAAACTGTCCTCTGTCCTCTCACTCGTCTGGGCTCACTGCCTCGGAAGAGGACTGGAGGTATTCCTGCCAGGTCCTGTGTCCCAGTTTTGCTTGGAAAATAGGGTTGCTGCACACAGGCCACCTGGAGGTTCCTGATAATTTCTTCCTGGTGGACCGCAGTGGGACAATGTGGGGTAGAGGGCACAGCTGAACCCTCAAGCTCAGATAGGGAGGGAGACCAGGTGGTCAGGCGTGGAGGTTCCAGTTGGGCTTGGCAGCCCTGGTGGGCAGAATGAGGAGTCCAACGTGGTTCCCAGCCTTGGCTGTAAGTTACAGTCATCTGGGCTGTAAGTTAGATAACATCTACTGATGCCTGGGCCCCACCTCCAGAAACTTTGATTCAACTGGTTTGTGGTGCCACTTGGACATGGGGGCATCTAAAACTCCCCAGGAGATTAGCACATGGAGGGCCTCCATGTAGCAGGACGTCAAGTGGACAGAAGCTAAGGGTGGGGGCATAACCCAAACACCACCATACTTGCCCCTCCCCATTTAGTGACAGACTCTGTTTATGGCCTTGGCCTTGTGGAGTCCAGGCCCACGGGATTGGCTTCTAGGAGCCCAGTTTGAGACCCAGTGAGGCAGGCTCATAGTTTGCTATGGATTCCATGGGTCTTAGCACCATACTGCATCTTTAGTGCCATCAACTCATTCCTACTCAATGCACAGTGAAGGGGACAGAAAGGTTGGGATCCACACCCCAAAGGCCTTATGAAGTCAGCTTCTGTGCCTGAATGGACTGCTTCTTGTTCTTGCCTAGAATGAGTGGTTAAAGCTGGGCTGTGCCATTTCCCCCTGTAGCTGGTGTGCCTTTTGATGAGCGGTAGTAAGATTGTAGTCATTTTGTGGATAGGACCTGAGGTTTGGTCTGCTGGAGCGAGTGGCGTGATGAGTTACCCATCGTGGGTGCTGTGTACAGACAGCTTCAGCTGGCGATTGCTTCAAAAGGCTTTTGAGGATGCCTGGGTGGCTCATCAGTTGAGCATCTGCCTTTGGCCCAGAGCGTGATCCTGGGGTCCTGGTATTGAGTCCCACATTGGGCTCCCTGCAGGGAGCCTGCTTCTCCCTCTGCCTGTGTCTCTGCCTCTCTCTATGTGTCTCTCATGAATAAATAAATAAAAACTTAAAAAAAAAAAAAAAAAAGCTTTTGAAAGTTGAAGCCCAGAGAGCCTGAGGTCTGTTGTGTAAGTGACACCCTTGGTGATTTTTGCCCTGTATTTGTAACTGGTGTCACAACACCCCACTGCTTTCTGTACCCCGCTCTGTTTTTTCTTACGTGTGGCGTCACTGTTGTTAATACACTGTGTGATGTACTTGAATATAAGCTGACGGTGGCAGGCATTTCTCTCCCTTATGTCTTGCATGCAAAAGGCTCTTGATAAGTATTTGCTGAATGCAGGAACAAACGGTGGCTTGTAGCTTGTATCATTGGGACCCAGAGGGGGAAATGGACTCATCTAAGACTTTTTCCCCCCTTGGTTGAACTCTGGGAGGAAACTGCAGGCTTTCATAGGGCAGGAGGAATGGAGAGCTATGGGTTAATTTTCTTTTACCAACCCTCTTGGAGCTGGTGTCTTCTTTCTTAATTAAAATGTATTTTTTTTTTTTTTAACAGTTACCTTGTAATGGAAAATGACAGTTCTGTAGGCTTTAGTCTTTTATGTCTTCTAAACCGAGCCCTTTCCCCTGCTGTGGCTTCAATAATGCATCATTTCATAAGTTCACGGACTTTAATGTGCTTCTGCAGAGCCTCTAGTCTCTGGTAGGTAGTTAAATGAAAATTAACCACCGTAGGTTTGATTCAAAGTCACCTCCTCACCTTCTCCTTTTGTATCCCCTCCCTCATCTCATGTATGCAAAACACTGTCACGTTTTTCTTCTTCTAGTGAGAGGGCGTGATGTGTGTGTGCACCTGGGCTCTCATGTGTGATGGATATATCGATTTATTTCATAATCTGAGATCCATGAAAAAAATAACAATGTGTACATACAAGGTTTTGAAATTTTGCCTCTTGAGCTAAAGTACAGGGGAGCCTAGGGACCTGGAACAGACTAATATTTAATGAGAGTGTTGCTGTCTTACCAGGCTGAGGACTCAGAGTGGCTGCCGGTAAATTGTCATGTGTCTTCACAAGGCTCCAAAAGCTACTCAGGTTTCATCCATTCACTTATTCATTCATTCATTCATTCACTCAGTGCCTGAGGATGATTTTTTTTTCATGTAGGAAGGCGCCTGGGTGGTGGATGTGATGTGCCCTTTGCATTAATGGTTTCAACTCTTCATACCTTTCTGAATTCTTGGAATTCCTACCTGAAGATTATGGTGTATTTCTGCAGCTTTTGAGTTTGGACTCAACTGTGTGACTTGCTCTGACCTGAAGGGATGATACAGAAGTGATGGTATGTGAGTTCTGACCCCAGGCCTTATAAGACTGGGCATGTTTCCGCTTTTCTTTCCAACTCTGTGCCTTTGCCATGAGAATGGCATTCCCTGGTAGCCTGCTTTTCTGAGGAGAAGCAGGATGAGAGGCACTTGGAGCAGAGCTTCCCAGCTGACCTGGGAGCCTGCAGTGAGAAGCCAAGCCCACCCTAGATCTGCTGGGTTCCAGCTGGCCTGCAGATGCTCGAGTGAAGATAAATGATGGCTGTCTCAAGACACTGCTTTTTGGGATGGTTTGTTACACAGCGTTATGATGTGACAGGTGGCTGATAGAAGGATATTAATATGACTCAGACATGGATCTTCAAGTTTGGAGTTTGGGGACGGTGGTGGTGAGGCCAGAACAAGATCAGTAGCTCCCACAGGGCAAAGAAGGGGCTTGAGTGCCCTAAGAAAGGACTCAGTAAAGGTAGTTCAAGGAAGGAGAGTCTACTGGGTGAGTTACCAGGGAAGCCCTAACCACTAAAAGACCATCGAGAAAGGGTTGGTCTTTGAAAAAGTGTTCTTTGACAATGTAATCAAAGTTCAGAATAGAGGACCATTGACCGGGTTTCTGAGTTTAGAATAAGTGATGTTTCAAAATTGATTTCTCATCACAGCTAATTGCATTGATGCCAATTTCCCATTAAATATCTTATGACTTTGCTCTCATTGGACCAGAGAAGACTCAAGACTTAAAGTCATATTGGTGTCAGAGAGCAGCATCTCCCTTTGATGACAGCCTATATTTATAAGGCTTGTCACAAAGAACTGCCCAGCATGTATTTGGCATACCTACTGAGTGCCAGGGAGGTGACTGCTCAGCACTTTATAGGGATGAGCTCATGTAAGCCTCATCATCACCTGCAGAGGCAGTGATAGTTACTAATGTTAATTCCATTTTCTAGGTAAATTAATCAAGCCAGAAAGGGTAGGTAACTTGCTAAGCCATGCAGGAACATTCTCCTCCCTGTACTTGTCTCTCCCATGAGACGGACATCCTCTCCATTCATTCGTTTTTGTACGACTAGCACATAGAATGATGTTTTGCACACAGTAGGTACTCATATGGCATCTGTTAAAGGGAAAAAAATGAATAAATCTTTTCAGAATGAAGTGTCTGTATGGAAATCGTAGTTGGTAAGGAAACCGGTTTCTGGGGATTGATTCTTATAAAACAATGAGGCCAGGTCAGTGGTAGAGATCCTGGAAATATTTACAGGTATTTGGGAGAGCACAGAAAGGAAAGGTAGCACCTTCTGGAAGTGATGAACTCTGAGATGAGTCTCAGATGAGTCTGAATTCGACAAGGGAGAAGCAAGGGGCTCACCTGCAGAGGAGCCATGCATTTACAGAAACTGTACACACATCCCCCGGTGCCCAGCGCAGCTTCTGGGACATGGCAGGTGCTTGGTTATAAATGTTTGTTGAGTGAGGGAGGTGCTGGCGATGAACCTTCTAAGCTCTTGTGACCAACACAGCTGTGAAAACTTGAGTCTCTTTATCTCATAACCTTTTTGTTTCCAGCTTCCCTGATGCTTGTCACTTTTAGGGAAACTGAGGCAGCACAACAAAAAGCACCAGGACCCATTTTGTCTTAAAAATTTGAGGGATTGTTGCCTGGTCAGGCTGGTTTATCAGATAATGATTCTCTTGAACAAAGCGAGGAATTCTGCAGATATTGAATAAATTTGGAATAGCACATGCTAGTTCAAACCTTTACAGACTTGCACCCAATGACTCTCAGATTTTGAAACTATTTACTGATGACCCTCAAGTCGACCCATATCTGAATCCTGGCCCCAGTATTTACCTGTGTGAATTTGGTGACATTCCTTAATAGCTTTCTGAGCCTCTGTTTCTTCATCTGTGAAATAGAGATAAAATCCACATCCTGGAGTTATACAGGTTAATTAAAAGAAAACAAAAAAAGCTTGGATTTTCTTTTTCTTTTCTTTTTTTTTCTTTTTTTCTTCTTTTTTCTTTTTTTTTAGTATCAGCTACACACCAGGCATTCTTTTTAACCTGTGTGAAAACCCTAAGATGGTATAAATAGGATGATGATCCCCACCTTACAAATGAAGTTTGTTCATAGCTGTTCATAGCTGCAGGGCTATTGAGGGGAGAAGGAGGATTTGAACCATCCCCCCACAAAGTTATACTCCTAACCCTTCAGCTGTACTGTGTTCTTTTTTTTTTTTTTTTAAGATTTTTATTTATCCATAGACACAGAGAGAGAGGCAGAGACACAAGGAGAGGGAGAAGCAGGCTCCATGCAGGGAGCCTGATGTGGGACTTGATCCCGTGTCTCCAGGATCACACCACAGGCTGCAGGCGGCGCCAAACTGCTGCGCCACCAGGGCTGCCCTATACTGTGTTCTTAAAAATTAGCAGGTACCCACAGATCTTCAGTTTTCCATCCCCTTCTCTTTGCAGACCTGACCACTAATGTTCTTTGCCAGGCCTGAGGAACCAGTGTGTCGGCCAGGCTGGGAAGGCTTGGCAGGCCCCAGTTTACATATGGCAGACACTTGGGGGGGCCTCCCTTTCAGTGCTGACATCTCTGGTTATTTGGTTTTGCCTACGTGTTTATCATTGCTTATCCCGTGGGGTGGTGTGCTCCACGAGGGGCAGGGACCCTGCCTATTTTCCTGTATTTTTGGCACAGAGCTTAGGACCTTTCCCACTTTGTGAGCACTCTTTATTTGTTTTATTTTTATTTTTTAAGGATTTTATTTATTTATTCATGAGAGACAAAGAGAGGCAGAGACATAGGCAGAGGGAGAAGCAGGCTCCTCGCGGGGAGCCCCATGTGGGACTCGATCCCAGGATCCCGGGATTACACCCTGAGCCAAAAGCAGATGCTCAGCCACTGAGCTACCCAGGTGTCCTTGTGAGCACTCTTTAAATGTCAAATGAGGGAAGCCCCGGTGGCGGTGGCACAGCGGTTTAGTGCCACCTGCAGCCCAGGGTGTGATCCTGGAGACCCAGGATCAAGTCCCATGTCAGGCTTCTTGCATGGAACCTGCTTCTCCCTCTGCCTGTGTCTCTGCTTCTCTCTCTCTCTCTCTGTGTCTCTCATGAATAATAATAATAATAATAATAATAATAATAATAATAAAAAATCAAATGAGTGAATTGAATTCTGTTCACTTCTCTTCCCTGTTTTCTGATCACTCAAGACCACTCACCATTTTAGACCTAGTTCAAATGATCCCATTCGCTTACAGTGAAACGAGCAGCTTGAGCCTGTATATGTGACGCTGGCATTTTATGTGGGTACTTTGGTGAGCACTGGCGGGGTCTCCTTTCTTCCCTGCTGGTGAGTGCCCGTGGGCCCCCCAGAAAATAGCAGACTCAGAGCCCACCTGCCCAGATCAGATATTCTCAGTAAGCACTATTGACATGAGTTGATTGAACAGAGGCCCTCTTTGACTTTTGCCTCTGTTAGAACTTCTAAGGCGACTGAGAGGGGAAAAAAAGAAGTTTATTTAAGGAAACTATTTTGCATAGTTTCCAAATAAGTATTATTCCAGCTCAAACTTATGAATAGATGGACTCCAAACAATATTTTCTTTTCTCCCACTGAGAAAGATGTCCTAGATGGTGCTAAGGAATGCTGGTCTAGGCACAAAAGTCCACCTGGCCCAGGAGGGAGTTAAACTCTGGGACCTTTGCCACAAAGTTGTCAGACGGCTGCACTTGCAAATCTCAGGATTAAAACGGGAAGGCAATACAATTGAATCGGAATGTTTTTCATTTATATTGAATGAAGAGGCTTGAGGACAAGCTCATGTAATTAAAAGGAAAACCTTGATGCTTCTGAAGGGCCCTGGGTAAGAATTCTGGAGGTACTTGTCATTTACAATTCAACGAGTAGGTTTTCTTTGGGGAAATGAGGTAAGGGGCTGCACTGAGCCCAAGCCCTAGGATCCTGCAGGCCTTGATTAAATCCGGAGCTTGACTAAGTGTGTTAATTGACTTTAAGTAAGCTACTAAAAACACTCCTGGCTTTCTTATCTCTGAAATGGGTGAGGTATTTTATGAAACTGACTGGGTGTAAGGACGTATTTGGAGGTGCTCTTTAGGTAGGAGGACCTCCGTGAATGTTAACCCCTTTCTCACCCCTGTGTGTGATAGAAGTACGGTCCATCCATCCCAAACATCATTACTGCATTTATCCACAATACACACACCACATCTGAGAATGGAAGCAAAGTGGAGAGAGAGTTGAAATTGCAATGGGGAGGGATTTCCCTTGAGGGTATGGAGATTTTTGACACATGGAAGGGAAGAGGCTAACTCACTAGGTACTTTGTTTCTCCAAGTGTTCCTCCATGGGGTTTGCAGGTGTTCTCCTGGAGAACATTTAAAATTTTTTTAAATTTTTTTCCCCATTTAAAATTTCATAAATTGACATTTTGATGTCATCTCAAATTAATGTAAGCATCTTTGGGGTCATCTGCATGACTACCTATAATCAGACTTGCACCAATGAGCCGTTGATTTGGCACCAAGTGATTCCTGTTCAACTGAGTGAAGCTCAGGAAGGAAGGATGGGGATGCTTACTGTGAAGGAGGCCTCTGGGCCATTCGACAGTGTTTCCAGCATCAAGAAGGCACAAGGCTTGAGGCACTAACCTCAGAAGAATCTGATCCACCTGAGCTGAGCAAACCTTCCTCCCTTGGGAGAGTGCTGGTTTAGGTTCAGTGTTGACTGTCACGTTGAGTTAATGTAAACTTACACTGATACTGGACTTTAAAAAAAAGCCCAACGACCAGGTACCTTGTGAATTTACTGCCTTCAAAGTTGTGTTAGAGCCACAGGTCCTGGGTGTGTGGCCCTGGCCCTCTGCTCTCTACCTGGCAATCTGCTGTCATCTACCACCACTGCCTTGGAACTCCCCAACCTCAATTTACTTACCAATCCTCATTCTCTCACACTGGCTCATTCAAGCCAAAACTTGCCTTCTCTGTGTGTAGTTTTTTATTTATCTATTTAGAGAGAGAGTGCATGCTTGCAAGCGGCAGAAGGAAGAGGGAGAGAGAGAGAATCTCAATCAGATCCTGTGCTGAACACAGAGCTCCATGTGGGGCTTGATCTCATGACCTGAAATCATGACCTGAGCCAAAATCAAGAGTCAGACACTCAACCAACTGAGCCCCCAGGTGCCCCAACCCTCTGTGTTTTTAAAAGAGCTTTGAGACAGTTTTCTCAAGTTGGTTTTTACAGTTTTGGTGGGATGTTTTGGTTCATTTCTTTCTTGGGTGAATTGCTGGAATGGAAGCTTCCTGAGGGCCTTGGGGTACTTGTTACTATATCTGTAGTACTCAGGACAGTGCCTCGCACTTAACACTCTATAAATAGGTATTTAAATCATTAAAAAAATTAATATTTAACATTTTAATGCTGAAATAACACTGGAATAAAAACTAAGCCAAAACAAGGGTTCCTTGCCAACTTCTTTGCCATACAAGTGGCCCCTGGTAACTCAGTTTGGGGGAACATTGTGTTAGATGGATTGCCTAAGAGAGAATGGCCATACTCTAGGTGGAGGTGGAGGAAGAGGGGACATAGGATCGTATTGGATCCATGTGTACCTGCTGGCACCAGGGAACAGGGCTGCCCTGGGTCCATGTCTGGGGGGTCCAAGAAGAGGGACTTGGTGGCCTGTAGTTCACCTTGGCTGCTTACCTGCCTGCAGCTCACCTTGGCTGCTTACTTGGGATGCTGACTGGGGGAAGTTTGTAATGTAAGCGCACCCTTTCTGGATTGAGTGTCTCCTGGAAGGTCAGAAGAAGGGCAGTAGAAGGGCATTCTTGTCCTTTATGGAGTTTGGAGAGACTCAGGCTTGAGTGGGAAGTGAGTAGGAAATTGTAGCTCAGGTGAACCCACGCGTACCTCTGGAGGGTAGCTGAGCTGTTTATGCCTAATATTCAACTTCTTAATGGGTGTTACTCACTGGATTTCATCATAATTATAACTTTGTTCTAACTGCCTTTTACAGGTCGTAGAGCACACAAACAAGCCTTTTATTGCTCTGTCAATAAATATTATGAGGTCCTTACTGCAGCCATGGGAGGTGGATATGGGATAAACATTCCTGTTCTGCAGGTAAACAGACTGAGGCTTAGAGGGATTGATTTGAACTTGGGTCTTGGGACTTTGAGGTTCTGTTACCTCCATCTAAAGGAAGGGTTGCTTCTGGATTTAAGTCTGGAGTTTCCCCTGCTTGCCCCACTGCTGAGGGCCACCAGCTGGTGATAGGATGACCCAGTAGCACCTTCATTATATTTTAAGCAACCAAGAAAGGGATAGATCCACTTGACTTCATGACAGGCGGTGTTGCAAGTGAGACCCACACCCTTGTGCCATACAAACTAGGTTTGAAAGCAAGCTCTGTCACGTTCTGGCTGGAGTGGATTACTTCTTACCATCCGAGCCTCAGTTTCTTTGTGGATAAGATTGGGGATGCTAACGTTTAATCAGGGCATTAGGATGAGAGGTGTCATCATTTGCAAACTGCCTAATTCAGTGCTCATATACTTAGCGGTTATTTCTATTTCCCGAGGTTCTTAGCCGGCCTTTTATGTAAAAAATTGTGTTGTTTGTTTGTTTGTTTGTTTCCAGTAGAAAGCCTCACAAATGCATGTGTTCTTGGTAGCTTCAGAGAACAGGAACCTAGAGATGCTCCTGTCATTGCGCCTCGGAGTCCCCACGTGTGTGATTTGCAGGAGAGGGGAGGCCTCCCTTCCCTGCGCAGGCAGATGAAAGGCTGGGTTGCCAGCCCTCAGCGGTGGAAGCAGTGACCTCAAGAATCTGGCAGCCCTGCAGGACGGTGGCATCTGGCCTTGCAGGGCCTCCCCCATCTGGCCTGGCCCGGTCTCCCACCGATTGATTCCTTGCTTAGTTGTGACATTCCAGCCAAACTCACAGTCGCTTGGATGTGGCACGTGCCTTCTCATGTCACATGTGTTGCTTGTGCTGGCGCCGTGTTAGGGCCTCAGAATAGATGTGGGGTTTGATAAGTGGGCAGCCTCTCCTGGGCTGACTCACCCCAAGCCATTGCTATGTGTGAAGAGTACACTCTTTAATGCCATCAGAGGAAAGAGGTCCCGCAGACGGTGACCCAAGACCACGGTGTTCGCAAATACACAAGTGCTTTGAAGGGAGGTGTTCCCAGCAGCCTGGTCGAAGAGCTCAGCAGTGACTAGTAAATGGTAGTAAGTGGAAGAAGTCGATGTTGGCTGAGACCCAGCGGGGGAGCTGCCTTCCTGCCCTGCTAGGAGCTTCTGCTCTGCACTCGGCCCCGGGCCCACAGTGAGAGGGGTGGTGTGCTGAGGTGTTTACAGCCTAATCATTTTTTTATTCATCATCCAAATATTTACTGAGTACTGCCACGTATGGCACGGCTGTGAAGTGCAGTGGGGCTCTCAGACAACTGAGTGTCCTCAGGAACCTTACATTCCATTGAGGGAGACAGACCAACACAAGTAAAATATATCAAGCCTTCTGTGGTGACAAAAGTCCCAGAGAAGTAAAAGACATTGTAGATGGGAGAGGGAGGGTTGGGGGGAGAGTTTGCAAGTTTAAGTTGCTCAAGTGGGGGTTCTTACAGGTGATTTGAACAAACATCTGAAGAGGTAAAGACATGAGTCATGGAAATATTGGGAGAAAGAGTGGAGAGCAAGTGCAAGGGCTCTGAGGCCATTTTTGAGTTGAGAGACCACAGGAGGTCCATGCATAGAAGGGAGGGAACCCTTTTTTCTTTTAGGGATACAGGGACACAGGATGTTGCATTCTTTCCCTGAGCTGATGCAGACCTGGATTTAATATCATGGAGGCTGCTGAGATTTTCTCACAGACGAAGAATGAGAATCTCCCCCTGCCTCCAAGTGGAGCCTGGTTAGCTCCTGAATCCATAGATGTCCTTGATGTATCCAGTGAAGCCAGTCTTGGTCTTCTGCTCCAGCTTGTCCTCAAGGGGTGGGAAAGCCACATGTTGAGGGTCAAGTCAAAGAACAGAGGCTTGCAGGGGATAGGTTGGAATCCTGGTGGGAGGTGCGTGATGTTGGCTTGATTGGTGACAAGGGAGGGGTCCAGGCAGAAGGTCTCAAACTGTTCGACCAGAGGCTTGTTCAGGTGGTGGGCGCAGGCCACCCCTTTCTCTGCATCACGTAGGACCCTACGCACGTTGAGGATCATCCATAGGGGGCAAAGATGGATGCATCCCTTCATGCAATCCCTAATTAGACATCCCTAATTCAGGGAGGAGGTGACCGTGACTTGGGCCAGGGGGCACTGCCCGCCCTCCTCATAGCTGGCATTGGAGGCTGTGTGCTATCTTCTGTCATGTCACAAGGGAAGGGGCTTAGATGCTGACTGAGGCTGAAACAGGCTTCTGGTAACTTTTGCTGCATGATCTCTTCTGGGGTTGGTGTCCCAGCAGGTTGGTAGGGATGTTCTCACCCAACCTTTGTGTCTTACTGATTCCGAAGCTGGTGCACAGTGACGAGTCTTACCACTGTGCACGTAACTCATCCAGCTGGGTGTCATGTCTCATGGCTTCCCTGGATTTGTGGAGAGGCAGGGTGAGTTGTGGTCCATCGTGAGGAAAATTGGGAGTATGGAGCAATAAATTGAAAGAGGCCTCCATCAGTCTGTTGAAATCCCTGTCATTTTGGGCTCCAGTTCAAGGTAATCCCAGGATAGAAAATAGAACGACAGAAGAAAATAAAAATTGGGACTAGTTTTGAAAGGAAGGAGGGCATATGTACCTGTTGTTGCAAGATGCAATCTCAGGAGTTTACTGGAAGTGCTGTAGCGAGGTCATTAAGGGCATTTCACTGCTCCGTGGGATGTATGGAACTTTTATTTGCCACATGCATTGTTTATCATCATTAGTTCTTTTCTATGACAAAGGTTAGCATTGCTGTTCCATTTTTCCTGATGAGATAGCCTTTGCTTTCCTGGCTGAATTTCATCCTGGCTGAAATTTCAATCTTTCCCCAAGGTTTAACAGTGTTTCCTACTGGCCTGTCTCCTGGTCCCCTTCTGACTGCTGTGTGGGGGGTGAAGTGGTAGCCACTCTGCAAATTCTGGACACAAGTTAGATGGCATTAAACGGATTTCCTTGGCCCTGGCTCACTGGCCTTTTTCATCAAGCAGAAGGACAAGGCGTGTGGAAGAACGGAGGCAGTTTTGCTGGAGTGGGAAGGGTCTTAGCACCCACTCTGGGCCTGTGTCTGGGAGACTTTTCTTCCCTGTCCTGTGTTGCTCCTGGTTGTTGCTGCCTTGGGGAGTTTTGCAGCTCAGCCTCCTGTCCTGGAGCATAAGTCCCACATGTCATTGTCAACCTGTTCATACACAGGTGAGGCTCCTCGTAACCGTTTCCCTAACCCTTAAGGCTCAGCCTTGGTGAAACAGACTCGCAAGTGGGTCTTTGTCGAAATGAGATCCACGGGTCTTTATTCTGTATGTCCTGGAAGAGGGACCTGCTAATTCAACCAAACTTTTTAAACAAGGGGTTTATATTTTGAGGGTAAACTAAACAAACAAACAAAAATAGCCATGAATCTTTGCTGTGATCTTTTGCAGTTGACACATATTTTCATAAAATAGGACCTGAGCTTTTGAACCAGCCTCCCCCTCCCCTTTGAAAGAGGTCAGTTTATTACCTCTGTTTGGGAAACTTGATTATAATTTTCTACCTTCCATTTCCTAGGTTCCTGCCTAGGCAGAGAGGCTTAGATCAGCCTTCCCCTCCTGTTCTCCACCTGCCCGCCCTGGGAGCAGGAGGTGACCTCGCCCGGCGACCTAGCGCAACGACCCCTAGGGGCCCCCGGGCCCACTGCAGGCTTCGCGTGGTTCGCTCGCCAAGCTGGAGAGGAAGTGGGCAGCATGTTGTGTGCGCAGGACTCCTTTCTTGGCCCCAGGGGTGCTCGTAACTATGCTTTTGGAAACCTGGTACATGGCAAGGCATCTGGAATGTTAGACTCTCCATATGGAAGCCTGTTAGGGAGTGTCACCGCGGGTTGGCCTCATGGCCTGTGTGGCATCTTTATTGAGCACGTGCGCACGTGCGCGCGCGCGCACACACACACACACACACACACACACAGCTGCTTTTTATAAAGTAGAAGGGGATAGTTTGGAAGGGTGACATGATTGTTTGCCATCAGAAGCCTAAAAAGTACACAAACACCTACAGTAAATCTCTTTGTTCGTTCCCCCCTGCTCCTGTGTTTACTGCTCACAAAATGGAGCAGAGACGGGCACCTGTTCAGGACAGGAGCGTGCCTCCGTCAACACCTGTGTCTCAAGCAAGAGAAGTAGAGGGAATGAAAATGTCAGTATGGAAACCTGTTCTAGAATTTGAAAGCAAGATTTAGCTGAAGGTTGAGATGAAAACATCCTCACCTTTTACATCTGGGAGGGATGGGAGGAGCTCACCCGGAGCAAAGAAAACTTGAATCACGTGGGACAGCCCCTGCTTTGATGAAGCCATCAGAGCGAGGCAGGGAGGTCGGGGAGAGTGGGCTGGGCTCAAGGAGGAGGCAGGAGTGTGGTCCTCGGGTCTTGGATGGCGGGGCCTAGGTTGGCCTCATGCAGTGATGCTCATTCTGTGCTCCTGGGCAAGTCTGTGGTCTATGTCTCAGCCGAGCCTCATTGTTCTTACCTGAAAGCTTGGCTTAACACCAGCAATGTCACAGCGTCATGAGGGCGCTCAAATGAGAACGTGCATCAGAGGTCGCTCTGATACCTACCTGCTGTGAAAAAGCCTTGGATGGCTGAGATTTTGGTCAAGACTATCGTTCTTCCATCTGATGTGACTTGGACCCACAGAGCCTGAGAAATATGGCAGCCGTGCAGGGTGGAAAAGGCTCTGAGAGTCTGTCTTTTGCTTCAGCTTAAACCTATTTCCTTGGTCATCCAGAGATGCTTTCATGTTAGCGTGGGTGGGCACAATTTGGAGTGCTTGATTAACCCAGCAATTAATAAAAGCGGAGAGGTGACAATTGGTATTACCAAGCTACAATTGAAAGCGATGCATTTGGCTTCTCTCCATGCAAACAGATTGGTGGAGAAGCCACCCATGGGGAGGAACATCGGAATGCAGAAAAAGGAAGCTGGTTGGAAAAAGTATGCTGAGCAAAATACGGTGTCAAGATGGGTTGCTTGGTTGGTGATTTCTTTCAGTCAACAGATATTTATTGAGTAATTCCTATGTGCCTGATTCTGTGCTAGGTACTGAAGAAACATTTGTGGATAAAGCGTAACTTCTCCTGTGAGGAGCCTCAGACTGGTGATAAGAATGACTTCTAACACTTTGTAGGAAGTACAAGATTGAGGGTGTTTAAAGTTCATGGGGATCAAGGGAAGGAGTGGCTGGTTTTATGAAAAGAGAGAGCAGTATTGACTTTACAGAATAGTGGGTTAAAAGGGTGTTTTCACACAAGGGACTATAGGAGCAAGGGCTCGGAGGCATAAAATGAATGGTGGATTTGTAGTCGATGAGCAGGGCCTGGTTTGAATTTGAGCTCTGCTGCTGGCTAGCTGGGGGACTTGGCACATCACCGAGCCTTTGCATGAGTCAGTTTCCTCATCTGTCAATTGGGCATAAAGACTACACGTCTCAAGGGGTCTTGGGAAGATTCTTCTCTACTTCATGAAAGACACAGCATGCTTGGCCCGTGGTGATCCCTCCTGCAGCAGTGAGCTCCGATATGCCCGGTTCCGTGGATGTGCGCAGTGGAAGCAGGACCTGAGACTGGAAATGTCACATAGGGCCTGCTGGGTCAGAATATCACACGTCCTGATTTTACCTCTGCAGACATTAACTGACACCTTATTGGAGCCTTGTCTCCCCTTGAGGTACCAAACCATCTTACCCTATAAAACATGGCCACCTGTTGATGACCCTGGGTGGCAAGGGATCGCCTATTACATTTTCCTTCTCGCCTGGAGGTGATGGCGTGGCATAGCCTTGGAGACATAAATGAGGTGGCGATAAGCTCGGCTCAGCATCTGGTTGGACATGGGACCTGGTTCTGGCCCCATCACTTGTCAAGTGCGTGACCTCAGGCAGTCTCATGTCCTCCCTCCTGGGTGGAGTTTCTGCACCTGTGGCATTTTGTCTAACTTGTATTTACATATTGACTGAAACTTTGATCTCAAGAACTAGGATGAAAACAGCCTTTGAAGGAGGAAACTGCCTTGTGGTGGGGAAAGACCTTGATAGGCTACAGTAGTATCGTCCAGTAGAAATAGAGACCACAGGGGCACCTGGGTGGCTCAGTGGTTGTGTCTGCCTTCGGCTCACATCATGGTCCCGGGGTCCTGGGATCGAGTCCCTCATCTTCTTCCTCTGCCTGTGTCTCTGCCTCTCTCTGTGTCTCTCATGAATAAATACAATTCTTAAAAAAAAAAAAGAAATAGAAACCACATATGTGATTTAAAGCTTTCTGGTAGCCACGATAATAAAAAATTAGAAGGTAAAAATAAATAGGTGAAACAAATTGTAGTCATCGGTTGTATTTAGGTCAGTATAACCGAAGTGCAAATGCAAGTTATTGTGCGATGTTACCTTCTTTATTTCACACCAACTCTGTGAAACCTGGTGCCTGGCTTTCAGTTAGAGCATGGCTGGGTTTAGACCTGCCCTGGGCTAGTGTGGCTCAGGGCTCTGGCTGCGGAGTCCTGGGAGGAGCCAGAGCCACAATGCAGTGGCTCTTCCTCCCTCTCTCCATCTGTGTCTCTCTCTGCATCTCTCTCTTTCTCTCTGTGCTTCCCCTCCCGGAGAGGGACTAGAAGATAAATGAGCAGTGGAGACCACAGTGGATGCTTTGTGTGATAGGATTTTTGTGGAAAATGAGGACTGGGATAAGTTTCACGGAAGGACACAGAGAAAGGCAGTGCACCAGGAGTGTGCAGAAAGCACGCACATCACAGCAGTAGCAGCTCTGTGTCAAGCACTGTTCTAAGCATCTCACTGGCTCCTCTCATTTCAATCCTCAGGGAACCCTAATCATTTCTCCTATTTTGAGAATGGGAGAATTGACACAGAGAACTTAAGAAACCTACCCAGAGTCACACAGCTGAGGTTTGAACTCAGATGAGCTGTCTCTGGAGCCCTGCTTGTGCTAGTTAATTCAAAAAAAATCTTGGAGGGAGCGTCTGGGTGGCTCAGTCGGTTAAGTGTCTGACTCTTGATTGCAGCTCAGGTCATGACCTCAGGGTAGGGAGATCGAGCCCTGTGTTGGCCTCAGGGATTGTGTAAAATCCCCCCCTCTCCCTGCTCTATCCCCTTCTCTCTCTCTCAAAAAAAAAAAAAAAAAAAAAAAGAAATCTTGGAGGAACTCAATCTTACAGAAGACTTTGGGCTTCCCTTTGGACTGAGTAGTTTACACCAGAGGTTTAGGGGCAGGAAGGCCCTGAGGATCATCTGGATGAGCCTGAACTTTGCAAGAGTGTTAGGTTTACATCACATGTCAAGTGTGCTGCCCCGAGCACCATTACTATACACAACAGGGCTTCAGTAAATGCTGCTCCTTCCTTTCTTCCCTCAGCCCCCCAAGATAAGCCTGTTTAAAGAAGGGGCTTTCTACAGTTTGCTCACACTAGACCCAAGCCTGGTTCATAGCAGCTGCATGGTAAATATCTGTGGAAGTCAGTGGGGATGCGTTGGCATCACTGGGTATGATTGTCGAGCCCACCAAGAGCTTGCAGGGGCAGCTGTGCCATGACATATGGGATGGCCTCATAAATACAGCCCTGGGTGAAGAGGGCTCATGTGGAAAGATGACCAGCCTGTTCATATCTAGAGTTCTCACTTCGAGCTGAGGACAAAGGCCAGTTTATGCATCTCATGCCAAAACTTATATATAGAATATAGCATATTCTATAAGCAGCAAAGTTCAGAAAACAAAGTGTTTAGCTTGATATACTTCTTACAAGGGGAGTCCCCCTGTATAACCAGTTCCCAGATCGAGAAATAGGACATTACCAGTACCCCAAAGACCCCTGCCCCCTAGAGTGTCTGCTCTCCTAATGTCTGACTTCATGGACTACCTTCGTGTGTCCATGCTTTTGAGAAATCCTGATGACCAGACATGTGCAGGGTCAGTTTGTTTCTGTCTTGCAACTCTGATCTTCTCCAGGGTTGGAGTTCTAACCTGGTTCTTGTGTCTATTGCATGGATGAGACACTAGGCTCACAGAGGTCATCTAGGTCTCATGGTTGAGCATAGATCAGCGACTCAGACCTGTAGTGCTCCAAAGCTTGTGTTCTTGACCATCCCATATCCATAGGTTTCCTTCTATGACATTTTGTCTAAGATCCCAAGGTTGGGATGTTCAGGTTGAGATTTCTGGACTGAGCAATATCTGGGGTGCCTGCTGTGATGCTGCAGAGGAGAGACCAGCCGTCCCGGCTCAGAGCCTGGGATGCTGGATTTACCCCAGAGGCCACACCTTCCAGAGTGCCTTGGCTGGCAGAGTCCATTCTGGGTGGGGTGGCAGGGTGCTTCAGAGGAGTTTCTCATTGCCCCATGCTTCCCATGCCTGCTTATTGCTGACAAGTATGCTCAGGCTCTGTTGGGGGAAGCGTTTAATTAAACAAAGTCAAATGGCTCACTCCCACCTAAGTCCAAGGTCTCTGTGCCACCAGGTACACTGGTCTCCTGCTCTGGGAGCATGGGCTCTGGGAACATGGTGAAGGCTGCTTGGGGGAGGAAGCTGGAGTGGCAGGCTGGGGAGGGCAGCCCCTGCCTGGCCTGGAGGCCCCTTAGATGGTTGGAAGTGGGCACACATATTTCAGGCTGGGGAGCATTGCTCTCTCTGTTGCACTGCCCTCTGCCCCCACCGTTCTCCAGCAAGAGGGACAGGTGGTAGCTGTCATTCTGCAGTTGGCCCTGGCCACAGAGAGATTTGCCAACAGTTCTGGAATGGAGATACCCCCCCAGCCTGTTTGGCCCAGAGAATGCAGCTTGACCCATAAAACTTCAAGCAGGCAGTCCCCTCGGCCTGGCTTTCTCTCCGCTCTGATGGGAGTGGATAGCAGGCAGAAATAGAAGCCATTACGCTAGGCTCGGTGCCCCTCAGACTGAAATTTAATTCAAAAAGGCAAAATAAAATCATCCCTCTGAGGCAATAGTTCTTATAAAAATAAAGCCAATATTATTATAATAATCCTAGCGAGTGAGTTGCCGAATGGTTTACTCTTTGCTGGCTACTGGGTCTAACGTCCGAGATTGAATGGCATAGCTCTGGAGCCAGGCTGTCTGGGGCTGAATTCTGTATCCTCTACTTAGCTGTGTGACCTTGGGGGAGTTACTTGACCTCTCTGTCCATCAGTCAAATAGAGATCTCAATGGTCTGTACCTGTCAGAGTTGTTGTGTTAATGAATTGATTCATGTAAAGCACTTAGATTACTGCCTGACCTGCTAAAGGCCCAATGAACTTCCATGTGGTGATGATGATGATGTGCATAGAGTTAGTTCTAGTCTCTGGGCAGTATGGTGTGCTAGATAGCTTAGTATTCCTAGTTTACTGACAGAGAAACTGAGGCACTGCAAGCTGCCAAGGTGGAATGTGAACCCAGAGCAGCCCACTGCAGGCTGTCCAGCTAATGGGGTTATTTAATCCCTGAAAAATTATATTTCACAATCCCCCCCCATAACTAATGTCTGTTGAGTGAATCACCCCATTTCAGCTGCTACGTTTCCGTTGCCTTAGTGTGTGGGTTGTGTCTTGAGACCTTTGTGGAAGAGCTCTGAGGTCCGGTGAGACTAGAGCCCTGCGGGTGAGATGTGTTTGTGAGACGGGGATGCCTCGGTGTGTGAAGACAGTAGCAGTGGGGTCTTAGCAGTGAAGGCCCGCTGTCCCATCTGTGCCTGTGCGGGGCGTCACTCTGGCTGGCTGGACCCTTCTGGCCTTCAGTCCCTTGTAGGACTCGTCCTCGGAATCTGTACCAGCTCTAGCCAGGTTTGACAGACATGGGAAAGCACTGGGCAGTCTGGCGAAAGAAGGAACCGTTTTCTCACTGAAGTTCCCTGAGCCGAGGCAGGAAACCAGGAGCAGAGGGGAGGCAGTAGGGAGGGAGGGGGAGAGAAAAATGCAGTAGGGGTGCAGGATGAGAGGCTCAGGAGGAGGGAAGTGAAATCGTTGAGTATTTGGATTTTTATGGCTTGAGAAGGGCAGGGCAAGCCTAGGGTGGGAGGCAGATCTGGGCCTGGTGGGGAGACTGGGTGCTGGCAGGGGGCCGCAGGCATGGGAGGGTGGAGAGGGGCCCAGAAAGAGAAGGGATCCTGAGTAGAGTACAGGTGGGGTGCCGGTGGCCATGGGGCCGGAGTCTGCTCTTGGGCTGGGCCCTGTGGGTCGCCACCTGCTGCAGAGTTTCTGAGGAGGGCTGCCCCGCCCCCACCGCCCTGGGGGTGAGGTGGGGGGGTGTACCCAGGCCTCCGTGCAGGGCGGGAGCAGGCGGGCAGCACCCCACACCCTTCAGAAGAGGCTACACAGATAAACACGGTGTGTCTCATGAGTCCAGGAACAGCTTGAGCTAATCGAGGCGTGCCTCTGCCGTGTGCCGCTCATGCCAGGGGGGTTAAAAAAAGACAGACTCACGCCGATCCCAGCAAGGGCTTTTTGTGGCGGTGCAGAAATAATAAACCCAAACCCAGAGGCGAGCCGTTCCGGGAGCGAGGCGGGCGCCGGCGCACGGGGAGATCCTGCCAGCTTCTGCGGGCCCCGGGGAGCCGAGCCGTCGCACGCGGCCCCTGTCTTCCAGGGCAGAGGTGAGTGCGCACGCTTCCTGGCGGGGCGATCCCAGTTTAGTGTTGGTCTGCCCGGCGAGGTCAGTCCCGTGCCCCCCCGTGGCTGTGCCTTCGGGCCAGCGTGAGCCGGCCCGCCTCGCCCGGTGCCCGGCCCTGGCAGCCCGGGAGAACTTGCTCCTCGGACGTGGGAGTTCAGGTCCAGGGACGTAAATGGCTCGTCCCGGGCTCATACGCAGCCCTGGTGGCGGCGATGGCCACGCCAAAGGACGAGCGTAGCTGCTAGCTGTGTGCCTGGGCGCCGTGGCACGTTCTTTGGCAGTGAGGACGGTGTTCCTGACGGTCATGGGTGGCATTGACCCTGTGTTGACTCCACGCCTCACCTTCCTCTTTGAAATGGGATAGCTTCGTGGGGTTGTGCTGGGGTTAGGGTCTTCGCGGGGATCCCACAGGTTCACGTGTGTAAGGCATTTAGTGCCGTGTTGGTATTCGTTACCAGTATTAGGTGCCATTGATTAAGCCACTGGAAGGGCACTTGACCTGAGAGCCACTGTTTGCCCTTTATAAAGGGGCGAGTCTGAACCTTCATTCTTTCTGCCAAGCCACACGCTGCATGATGACCTGCCAGCTTGCGGTGTGGAGAGACCCTGCAGTGGGTGAGTGACTGGCCAAAAGTTTGGTGACAGGACACATCTCTGTTGTAGATTCTTTTTCCTTGGCTCCCAGGACGCCCCCCGCCCCTGGCTCTCTCCCTGTCTCTCCCCTTTTCCTAGTTTCCACATCCGTTGATAAAGAATACAGTAGCCCGTTTCTCTGTGAACACGTGAGGGCTACTTTAGCTGAATTAACACTGGCAGCCATCACTGGTTGTCTGTTAACTTTAGGTTCGCAGGGCTCTGACTCCTTTCCCCAAAACTTTTTTTCCCAAAAGTAAACAATCCACTCTCTTCCCTCCGCTGGGGATTAGGGATTGTGGAAATTGAACGTTGCTAAATGTGCACCAGGGTGGCTCATGCAGTGAGAAAAATCTGTTTCTGGGAAAAGTTGCAGAGAGAGAAAAAGGGGAGGGAAGAGGAAAGGAAGAGGTATGTTTGCGCAGGGGGGCCTTGAAACAAGCAGTACGCTGAAACTGAAGGTTCAGTTCAGATGTCACCTGTCCCAGAGCCGGTGCTGTGCACTCGGGCAGATTTAGGAACCTCTGCCCTGTCCTCCAGTGGCACCTGTGCTCTGACTTCCCTCTTGGTGCTTGCCAGGATTTATGGCCGTTTGACCACCGCCGTGTCCTTGCTGGGCTGGAGCTGTGACTTTTGTATTCCCCTTACCTGACACCATGCTGGCACATAGTAGGTGCCCAGTAAACGTTTATGGAAACGACTTAGTGTAAAAGCTTGGCAAGTGAGGAGCTTTAGTTCACTCTGCCCACTTAGTCCTGGAGGTACCCTAATTGCTTCTTTCCTGTTTTCTGTTGCCCATATGGACCTGGGTCAGTTTTAACTGCTAAAATGAACTAATTTGAATTTAATTTGAATTAATGGGATGTATGTAAGCCACTGCTCATTTAATTAATTTGTTTATGTCATCAAATGAGCACTTTGAAGGCCCCTAAGTGCAGAGCATTCTGTTTGGCAGGTGGAATAACAAAATTGAGATAGATGCCAAGGATGTGGGCTTTGAAGCTGGACCACCTGAGTTTATGTCCTGGTTAGACACCCTCTTCTGGCTTCAGGGGGTTATAGTGGGTAAAGAGCCCAGATTTCTGGGTCTGAATTTGAATCCTCACCCCACCACTTATGAGCTGTGTGACCTCAGGCAAATTACTTAACCTTTCTATGCCTCCCTTTCTTCTTTAAAATGGGATGACTTCATGGGGTTGTTGTGGGTTACGGTCTTTGTGGGGATTACACAAGTTAATATACGTAAAGCACTTAGTACCTGGTTGGTATTTGTTCCCAGTATTCGCTGCTATTAGTTAAGCTTCCGTACCGTCATGTGTAAATCTTGACTGTTAGTACCTAAGTCTTCATGGAATTGTGCTGAGAAATGTATGGGTTTCCTGTGGCTGCCGTAACAAAATGCCACACACAGGGCAGCTCAAAAGAAGAGACATCTGGAAGCTGGAATTTCGAAGTCAAGGTGTATCAGCAGGGCCACACTCCCTCTGAAATCCATTGGATGATCCTTCCTTCCTCCTCCTGGCTTCTCGTGATTGCCAGCAGACCTTGGTGGTCTTGGCTTGTAGACGCCTCGCTCTTGTCCTCTGTATCATATGATGTTTTTTCCATTTGTCTTCACATAGTCCTCTTACAAGGACACCAGTCATACTGGCCTCAAGGACCCACCCTATTCCATTATGACTTCATCTTAACTTAATTATATCAACAGTGACTGTTTCCAAATAAGGTTACATTCTGAGTTGCTGGGGGTTAGACTTGAGCATATCTTTTTTTAGGAGTACACATTCAACCCATAACAAGGATGGAATGAGAATCCAGAGAAGCGCTGGATGTAGAAACTAGAACAAAACAGTGCCAGCAAGCTTTAGTTGTGCCTGTCATTACTTGTTACTCTGTCGTCATCAACACAACAGCCCTTTGCTGGGTGGCCATGGGAGGTTCTTTGAACATCTTTGAACCTCATGTTTTAACTGTGTTAGTTAAAATACGAGGTTTCCTGTGTATTATCTGTGAATGGTGTGGCCCATCTTACAGGGCCAGCCAGTGTCTCCGAGGTGGGAGGAAGTAGGACCACTTCCCGGAGGGGACCCTGTCACGATGAAGTGAGGCTGAGTTTGTTGGTGGCCCAGATACACGGTGTTTCCCAGGCTTGCCGTCCTTCCTTTGTGGTGGGTACCTGGTAGCCCACTGAAGACAAAGCCCAGTGTGTACCACTGCACAGACCAGGGAAGTCTCCTCTTCCCTCTCTGGGGTCAGGAAGGCTCAGAGGCATGTCCAGACATTAGCCAGCTTGGATTTTCCAGATCCCCGGTTCCTTTTGCAGATAGAATGGGATTTTTTTTTTCTCCACTTGGGAGCCGAACAGATTTGCTACAGAGAAGTCTAGATATCTATGGAAACAGTCCTAATTTTAGCCTTGCCATGCTTAATGCCAACTTGGAGAGTGCTGTCTTGGGTCAGGGCCCAAAGAATGGGGAAGGTAAGCAGGCCTGAAAGGGTCAGAACAAGCGCAGAGTAGCCAGCTGACCGGCCAAAAATGGGAAGGTGCTCCAGAAGTCTCAGGGGTCACAGAGGGACTGGCTCCAAGGAGAGAATGGGTCTGGAGAGAGGGGCTTTGAGAGATGCAAAAGTATCAGAAATTAGTCTTTAGAACCAAGGGATCTCTTTCACCTCCCTGTCTTGTGCTCCCTGTTGAAATTCTGCTCATTTTCAGCCCATGCCAAGACCCTTACTCCACTTGCCCACTTTTGGAATCAGCCTCTAGCTGCCCTGAATTCTACTGCCTTCTTTAATTCTGCTAAAGCACTTCTGGCAGCCAGTTTTGTTTTAAGGTTAGTCTGCATACCCTGCCAGCCTCTGTTTGTTTTTTCGCCCCTCGAGGTCAGCTGTGGTCACTGTCATGTCCGTGTGCTGAGCCTGCCATGGGGTGGACCTGCAGAAAATGTGAAACGAGTGGAATTAGACATGACGTGGTCTCCGGTTGGCCACACCAGGGCCGGGGCAGCCTGGAAAAGGGCACTGAGTGAATGAGAATATTTAATAGAGTATACAGAGCCCCCTTAAATGGGAAGAATCCCCATGCATGGGAATGGAAATCACTTGTCATTCCATGAGGGACATGCTGGGGAGCATGACCGGCAAGAGGCCCTGCTTGGGGTGCTGGGTGTTTCCTATGATGGGGTGAGGGCAGAAGTGGACAGACATCATTTTAGGCCATGTAGGGGACATGGGAGCGTCAGCCCCGTCCACCCAGCCAGCTCAACTCCTGGCAGAAATCATTGTAGAATATCAAACACAGCCGACCCTCAGACATCAGACCTATAATGAGCAAACATCAGTTGTAACGGTTTGGAAGTAAGGCTTAGGCAGATGGAAGAAGTCCCTGATGTGAATTCTTGTGCTGCATTTCCAGATACCTTGTGTTCTTTTCATCAAGATGAAAAGCAACACGATTGTGGTAAAACAGGGAAGGTCATTTGCAAGAGATTGCACGGATCCAGTTCACCTTCCCCTTGAGAGTGGTAAGGAGGTGGGCGAGGCACAGGTTGGCATGCTGACCTGGATGGTGTCAGCACGAGCGGCTTAGACCACATCTCTCATTGTCTCCCCATCTTGATGTGCTAGACAGAATGTAAACCAGGTCCTACTGAATACTTGGGCACTTATTTAAATGATCTCATTTAATCCCACTAACAACATCGTGTAGCAAGCAGTGTTTCTCTTCACTGTGCAACCAACGGGAGGCTGAGACCTAAGGATTTGAAGTAGCTTGCTGAGGCCCGCCCCACCAGTAAGACAGCCAATGATTCAACATAGCCCCCTTCCGTGACGTTTAGCTGTGTCAGGGAGCTGCAAACCTACCAAAATGAGCTTTTCAGATTTTGTAAGTGGAAACACAGGCAGAGAGGTATGGTGCCATTTGCCACCTCTTGGGAAAGCTCTGCCTAGTGAGTAATAGAACTGGGGCCAGCGTGCAAGTTGGACCGGCCTGCAGGCGAGTCTGAGGGCTGGGCAGGCATTTGCTGGGCAATGGGATCCCTGCCTCTTGGGTGGCTGCTTGTCCGGCACCAGTGAAAGGCTGTTTGCCTGGTGGGAGAGATGGGTGGGAGACGTGGGTGCGGGCTCCCTGATTGGTTCATCCTCCCAGCCCCCACCCCGGTACTGCGGAGAGGAGTGAGCCGCCCCAGCTGGCAGGGTGAGTCAGAGCGGAGCCCAGAATAGAAGCCAGAGGGCACGTATGTGAAGGCCATCTCTATCCCAGTCATTTGGGTTTTAAAATTCCCTTTAAAGATGATTAAGCTTTTATGCATCACAGTTTGCACGCTGCTGTGGGATCATTTATTAGTGTTGCCTGGCAACAGCTTTCTGAGTTAGCCACACCCTCTGGAGGGTAATTAACTGGGTCACCCAGGGCCCAGCTCAGTATTTATGCATTTTTTAAAAAAAGATTTATTTATTTATTTGAGAGAGAGTGCGCACGCGCGCACATGCACCGTGAGGGCAGAGGGAGAGAGAATCCCAAGCAGACTCTGTGTGGAACATGGAGCTTAATGCAGGGCTCCATCTCATGACCCTGAGATCTCCACCTGAGCCAAAACCAAGAGTCAGATGCCCAACTGACTACGCCATCCAGGTGCCCCTTACTTGTGCGTTATTGAGCCTTCTCCTAACTCCCTTCATGCTGCATCCTTCCTTCCATCCATCCATCCATCCATCCGTCCGAAGAGCACTTTTCTTAGGCACCTCTTTGGGGGTAGCTTTATATTTGGCAGCATTTTCTCTTCGTTGCCAGAAATCATTGTGATAAACTGGAAATGTTGGTCTTCCTGTTTGTATCGGCACAGTAGCGCCCCCATTTGCTGAGACCCTAAGCTCCAGGAGGGCAGGGACTTTGCTCATTTTTACGCCTCTCATGCCTGGAAGAATGCCCAGCACATAGGACCTGCTCTGTGAACATTTGTTGAAAAACAGAGTGAATGAACCGAGTGTCTGCTATGTGTTTGGCCCTGTGGGAGGTCCTTTACAGATTTTTTCTTCCTTTTTGATTCTCTCGGTAAACCATCTTGCACCATGCCTGTGGCTGCCCCTGTTGTAGGGTGCTAGCTGGCGAGCGCTTACTTTTATCGTAAGCCTTATTATCAGCACTTGCATAGCAGACAATCATCCCTGAAGAATGCCGCTGCTGTTATGTCCATTTTACAGATGAGGAAGTGATGCAGAGGTTAAGTAACTTGCCCAAGTTCACACAGACCCTCTCGCTTCAAGCTGTGTTCCTTTTCCTCCTCACCAGGGCCGGCCGGTAGAACTTTGTAGGTGACAAAGTGTTCCGTACCTGTGCCGTCCAACACAGCAGCCACCAGCCGCAGGTAGTTCCTGAGCACCTGACATGTGTTTAGTGTTACTGAGAGACTGAATTTTTAGTTTGATTTAATTTTAATTTCATGCGGCTAGCGACCTCGCACACCGCATAGCACATAGTTCTTTCCTTTCCTGTCCAATCTGTGCCTATTGTAACAGTTTACCTTAATTGTTTATTACGTGCTGCTGTTTTTTTCAAATGCTTTACAATCGGGAAGTTATTTAAGTTAATCCTCACAACCATAAATGAGCTCTCAGAAGTCAGAGGTCAAGCGCTTCCTCCCACCCCCAGGATTTTTCTGCAAGAAAGTGGTGTAGCTGGATTCTACCCCTGGGAGAAACTGTCTGACGCCAGCGTTTTAAAGGATCTCCCTCTTTGCCTCCTTACTTCCCACATGTCTAGCAATGGATATTGCATTGAAAAAACGAGGTCTTGTTGTTCTACGTGTTTTTTTTTTTTTTTTTCTACGTGGTTTTTAATCCCAGACACAATGCTGCCCTCTTCCCCAGCTTTGGAAAGGGGTCAGCCCATATGCAGGTGAACTCGCTGTTCCCGCCAAATGACTCATTTAGGTCGAAAACATTTATTTACCTGAAGTGGAGTTGTGTCATTGTCACTCAGAAGAAAAACAAGATGCCAATATTCCTTGCCAGGATGTTCTTTAATGAAAACAAACAGACCAAACCAAACCTACTCCTTGGAGTCCCAGTGATAATATTTCTAGGTCGGGCTTGGAAGGAGAGAAAAAAAATCAAACTGAAATTCTCTGCAGTCCTGCTGGGTGGAGCAAGTGTCTGCGGCCTGTGGGCAGAGTGATGGGACTCTTCTGTTCCTGGCTGCACCTTCCCATCTTGAGGATGCATGAGAGGGCTCTGGGTCAGGGGCCAGGTGGCAGAGGTCGCTGAGTTTTGCTCCCTGGTAGAGGTCGGCATGTTTTGGGATAAAGGTTCATCTGAATGTGTCGTGCATGCTGGGCCAGGGCTGCCATCCATGCCTGTGGCTTTTCCAGAAACCGTGAATGGAATCGGAGGCCGGGCCAGGAATTGAGAGCAGAGCTGGGGCACAGGTGATTGGGGAGAGACGGGCCCGAAGGATGAGGCCACATCAGGACCACAGTTCCAGTACAGCCAGTGGTTGTGGAACCCAAGGGGCCACAGGTCAACAGCCCCTTGGGTTCTGAGTTGTGGGACCAGGAGAGAGGTGGCTGTTGGCCTCCAGGGAAAGCCGTGTTTGAGGGCTTCGACTGACCAGTTACATCTGCGTTCATCTTGTTGCTGCCTCGAGGCGGGCACACAACCTCCTTGACCAGCCCTGTCTCTCTGCTTGCCCACCCATCTGTCCATCCACCCAACCAGCATTTGGGTCTCAGCTCTGTCCTGGGGACAATGTGGTGAACAAGGCACCATCTGTCTCCTCGAGGAGTTCACAGTCCTGTCAGGAGACACGTATTGGAGCCTGGGTTTCTGAAATGAGTAAAGGCAGCGTGGGATGCTGTGTCCCAAGGCACCTCGCCTGCCCAGCCTTCTCCAGTGACACGAAGCCAGCATTGCTGTCTCTGCTCCTGTCGTCTTTATCGTACACATGCCTACTGTCTCTGTTATGCTTCGGGAAATGTAATTTATGCTCCATGTAGCTCTTGATTGCATCTTTTTTTTTTTTAAGATTTTTTTTTTTTCCATGAGAGAGACAGAGAGAGAGGCAGAGACAACAGGCAGAGGGAGAAGCAGGGTCCCTGAGGGGAGCCTGAAGCGGGACTTGATCCCAAGACCTGGGATCATGACCTGAACGGAAGGCAGATGCTCATCCACTGAGCCACCCAGGCGTCCCACTTGATTACATTTGATTGTAACCCTCCTGGAAATAGGGGCCTCCCTGGGACCCAACTCTGTGGTAGGAGCTGCTGAGGTCTCCAAGATTACTGAACTGGGTTGGAGCCCCTTCATCCTGGAAGTGACCTTCACGGCCCTCAGCGACTTTGTAGGGGCATTCCTAGCTTTCTCCTCTTTGCCTTCCTCAGATAAGGTCCCTCAGGGTGGGCTCTGTCATGAGCTGTTGCCACCTCAGTGGAAGAGAAAAGGGAAGCCTCACCTTTCACTTAAGACGAGTTTGCTGGAGCTCATCGCCCTCCAGGCACGTCCCTGTCACCTGGAAACGCAGGAGGGATGAGTTTTCCTAGATTATCAAATGTGGGATGATACATACTTTGCATTTAGGTAACACTGGGATGTAAGCATGCCTGTGCATTTGTTTGATGAGACAAAATGCCAGGTTGCCTTTGGTGTGTTCAGTGAAGGAGCCACACTTTACAGACTTTGGAAAAAAATAAGGCATTGTTACCCTGACCCCGCCTTTTATTCTTAATAAAGTTCACCTGAGCCTAGAAGGAGTCTGAGGCCTGCCCTGGAGTCCTGGAAATGGGGCTGGCATCATCCAGGCGTTGTGAGGCGTACCATCATCTGCCTTCCCATTGGGAGGCAGGAGGCTGCCCAGTGCTAGAAGGAGGAGGGCTGCCAGCTTCTTGGGAGTTTCCTTTGTGTCAAGGACTTAATTCATGTTTTTATTCCAAATGTCTCAGGCCCCCAGTGAGCCTGTATTAACCTCCACTCACAATCAAGCGGACTCTGGGAGCCCAGGGAAACCCATTTCAGACTTCTAAGCTTCAGAACTGTAAGATAATAAATTTGTCTAAAGCACCCCCACCCCAGGTGTTCCACAGAGTTGACCTCCCCAAGGTTGAGCTGCTGCTGAGGGGCAGATCTGGGACTTGAACCACACAATCTGTTAGCTCCTCTGGGTGCCTGTTGGCCACGATGCTGTGTGGAGAGGTGTGGATACCACGTTCCCTGCTGAGGCCTGACATGGAAAGAATCTATGTTCTGGATCACATTCACACCATCTGGGGTAGCTCAGTTGACGTCTGTGCCTCAGTTTTCCCATCTGTAAAATAGGTTATTAATAATAGTAGTAGGCGTTAGATGAAATAATTCAGCCAAAACCTAGCACATCATAAGCACTCAGTACATGTGAGTGCCAATAGATAAATAGCTAGAATTATAACATTAATCACCATTACAATTTTGACTGTTTTTACTTCTAGGGGCACCTGGGTGGCTCAGTTGGTAAAGCATTTGCCTTTGGGTCAGGTCATGATCTCGGGGTCCTGGGATCGAGCCCCGCATTAGGCTCCCTGCTCAGCGGGAAGTCGTCTTCTCCCTCTCCCTCTGATGCTTCCCCATCTTTGTGCTCTCTCTCTCTTTCTCAAATAAATAAATAACATCTTTAGACTTTTTTTTTTTTTTTAATTTCTAGTAACAATTTTGACCATTGTATTACTGGACTGCCTCTTTGTTAGTAGAGTCATCACTTTGTTAATGAAGACACAGGTCTTCTAATAAGAACTTAGATTTCATGACATTGAGCCCCCGTGCAGCATTGTGGTAGTCCCCAAGGATGTGTGGGGTCGCTGGCATTCCTAGGACCCCCATGTCCTGACTCAGTCTCAGTTTCATTTCCCATGGTCCCGGAGACTGTGCTTCTTGCAGCCATTGTGTCAGGGAGCTTATCATCTCATCATGGAGGCCCCCCAAACTCCAGATTGAAGAAGTGGAAAGTCAGTACAGGAGTGCAGTGTTAGTTAGGTCCAGGCTTGACTTGTCACCAACCCAGAGAAGCCTTCCACAACGTGGACTGTCCACCTCCTGCTCCCACGTGGCCTGAGCAGACTCTTCCTTTGATTCTATGGTGGTTTGTGTGACCTTGTGTTGCAGCCTTTTCCGTTGTGTGTTCTTAGGGGGCTTTGTGTCTCAGCTCCTCCCCTGGCTGTCAGCTCTTGAGGGCAGGAGACTGTGACTGTGTTAGGAATTTCTGCTTCTCACTTGGCTCCTGTCTTCCTCTTCTGGGGACAGAGATGGGTTCCCTTCCCTGCTCTGGCAGTTAGGCAGGGCCTTGTGGCTCCTTCTGGGAGAGGAGAAGGCTGAGTAGAAGTGTCATGCCTAACTCAGCTACAGCTTGATTTGTTCAGGAGCCTGTGAGGCTTGGGAAGTGGCACCAAATATGAGGGGACGGGCGTTTGTGAACTCTGAGCGGCCAGGATGGCAGTGTGTCTGTCTGCAGGTGAAGAGTCGGAGGCTTTGCCAGCTTAATTACCTGTCCACAGTCCCACAGCTGGGATTCAAGTTCAGCTCTGTCTTGTTCTATATCAGTATGCTGCCAGCAGCTAGTCCTGGCTTCTTTCGTTGTTGTATTGTGGGGTGAAGGGGTATGTGTGTGCAGGTGGGGGTGAGTGCATGTTGGAGGCATCTAGCAAAACCACAGGGCTGGGCTCCTTTTGCAGAATGGGTCATTGCGAAGACTGGCATCCTTTGCTCACCAGGTTAATGAGTACAGAAGCCATTTTCTATTTATTTAGTCTTAAAGATTTTATGTACTTATTCATGAGAGACACAGAGAGAGAAAGAGGCAGAGACACAGGTGGAGGGAGAAGCAGGCTCCCTGTGGGGAGCCTGATGTGGGACTCGATCCCAGGACTCCAGGATCACGCCCTGGGCCAGAAGCAGGTGCCCAACTGCTGAGCCACCCAGGTGTCCCGCACCACTTTCCCTTTAACGTGGAACTTTGTGGAGCTTTGGTGAGATGAGCAGGAGGGGCTGTGCTTACTGACCTTTACCTCACCTCCCAGATGGGAAGAGGAGGGTGGGAAGAAGGGAGGAAACAGGACAGGAGGCCGAGGTAGAGGCTTCTTGGGTGATGCTGCCTCCCTGCACGCTCAGGCTGACAGGCTTCAGCACCTTGACCCCCTTGGGATTCTAGGATGAGGGAAATGGATGTACCATTTCTATTGTTGGGGCACTTGGAGGGGTGGGCTCGCCCAGGGGTTGCAGAGCAGTGGCCTGGCAAGCCTGCTGTGTTGAGTTCGTTCCCACTTTGACCTGGTGATCCCAGTGAGGCTCAGTTTATGATCATTCTTTGTGTGCCATGTACTTTCTTTTTTTTTTTTTTTTTTTTAAGATTTTATTTATTTATTCATGAGAGACACAGAGACTGAGAGAGAGGTAGAGACACAGGCAGAGGGAGAAGCAGGCTCCATGCAGGGAGCCCGATGTGGGACTCGATCCTGGGTCCCCAGGATCAGGGCCTGGGCTGAAGGTGGCACTAAACTGCTGAGCCACCTGGGCTGCCCTGCCAGGTACTTTCTTAAATGTTTCCCACACATTTATTCCCAGAACTGTCCCCTCTTAAATTAAAAAAAAAAAAAAAAAAAAAAAAAAAAAAAGGGATCCCTGGGTGGTGCAGTGGTTTGGCGCCTGCCTTTGGCCCGGGGCGTGATCCTGGAGACCCAGGATCGAATCCCACATCGGGCTCCCGGTGCATGGAGCCTGCTTCTCCCTCTGCCTATGTCTCTGCCTCTCTCTCTCTCTGTGACTATCATAAATTAAAAAGAAAAAAGAACTGTCCCCTCTGAGCTCTGGGTGGTCCTGCTGCCCACCTGACAGATGAGGACCAGAGAGACTTTTCCCCAGGCTACACCTGCTATTGACTAGAGGAACCAGTTCTACACCAGGACATTCTGACTTGGGAGTCCCTAACTGCTGTGATTTCTCTTCCAGGTGCTTAACTTGTCCAGTCACAGCTTAAAAAATTGTTTTTAGGTCTTTTTTTTTTTTTTTTAAGATTTAATTTCTTTACTCATGAGCAACACAGAGAGAGGCAGAGACATAGGCAGAGAGAGAAGAGGGAGAGGCAGGCTCCCTGCGGGGACCCCGATGTGGGACTCGATCCTGGAACTCCAGGATCATGACCTGAGCCAAAGGCAGACGCTCAGCCACTGAGCCACCATGCGCTCCTGTTTTTAAGTCTTTATTATGATACAATATACATTACATAAGATTGACCATCTTAACCATGTAAAATGTAGTTTAGTCATATCTGTACATCTGCATGGTTGTATGACCAGTCCCAAGAACTCTCTTCATCCTGCGAAACTGAAACTGTACCCATTGAACAGCAATTCCCCTTTCTGGCCACCCTGGCAGCCACCATTTCACTGTTCATCCCCAAAACTGGGCTGCTCTAGGTACCTTGTGTGTGTGGAATCATGTAGTACTTGTCCTGCTACGTGTGGCTTATTTCATTTAGCATAATGTCCTCAAAGTTCATCCAGGTTATAGCATTACTTTTGACTGAATGATATAGTCTGTTGTGTATACATCACATTTTGTCCACCAATGGGTAGGTGGATTGCGTTCACCTTTTGACTACATTTTGTTGTTTTTATCAATCAGACCAAGGTCACACTTCAGGCTTTGAGCCCAAGTTTCCCTTTGATACTGGACTACTGACTTCTTTTACTTAGAAGCTCTAGGAGTTGAAAAGAATTTTGACACACAAAAGAATGGTATTTTTTGTAAAAGGGCCAGTGAAAAAAGTTCTAGAAATGTTCCCCAAGGCTCTTCAAGGCTCCTCCTGGAAAGTGGCTGCTGGGACTGCTTTCTTTTCTATTTGAGCTTCTGCTGGGGCTTAGGAGGTGGTTCGGAGCAGTCCCAGAAAGTGTGATCAGAAGAACAGTTCTGGTCCAGCCTCCCTGGACAAGTCTGGCTCAGTTCACCAGCTGCAGAAAGCAGCTCTGGATGACCTCAAATCCCATGTACCTGGAGGTTTCAGATGGCCTCAGATATCTGGCTCTGTCTGCATCACTGTTCAAGAAGTACGTTCAACTTTAGTAAGCCTCAGATGGCGTTGGACCATTCAGGTGGTGTGAGATCCTTCTTCTGAGTCCCCACTCAGATAGCACTTCTCCCAGAAGCCTTGTGGGGACCCAGTTACATTACCAGAAACCAGAGGAAGGATTTTTGTTTCTGTTTTGTGTCCCTTTTCTCTGAAAGTGTACTTTTGACCCCCACTTTGTTGGGTTCCTTGTAAAGCTCTTGTCTTAGGTTTATATTAAGACAGTCTTGATGGGCACCTCGTGGCTCAGCGGTTGAGCATCCACCTTTGGGTCAGGGCGTGATCCTGGGGTCTTGGGATCAAGTCCAGCATCAGGGGCCCCACAGGGAGCTTACTTCTCCCTTTGCCTGTGTGTCTGCTTCTCTCTCTGTGTCTATTTACTCTCAGGAGTAAATAGATAAAATCTTAAAAAAAAAAAAAAAGACTGTCTTGAGATACTATTCTGAAATTAATTAAGTATATTGATCTAACATTATTATCATGACATGGGTTTGCAGTCGTAGCTCCCTTGAAGGGGTTAGGTTTTTCTTCAAGCCCAGGGCCTGAGAATGGATAGCGTAGCTGTGGGGGTGTCTGGTGGCACAGGCAAGGTCTCCCGTGGACTAAGCCATGATTGCTGTCCAGTCCAGTGTGTCATCAGTTTCTACTTAAAATAAGGGTTTTGTTTTACTGGGAGAGCATTAGTTACTAACTGTTACTGTTGATTTACCAACAACCAGAAGAAAGGTTTAAATACAAGTGTTTTCTTAGCATTTTCCCTGAGAAACTATCTGCAATGGGATGCTTAATTTAGCTTCACCTTTCTCTGACCACATCATTTCTTTTTTAAATTTTTTTTTAATTTTATTTATTTATGATAGTCACACACAGAGAGAGAGAGAGGCAGAGACACAGGCAGAGGGAGAAGCAGGCTCCATGCACAGGGAGCCCAATGTGGGATTCGATCCGGGTCTCCAGGATCGCGCCCTGGGCCAAAGACAGGCGCCAAACCGCTGCGCCACCCAGGGATCCCTGACCACATCATTTCTTACGGTTGCGTGTCCACTGGGAATATTTATTGGCACGCATCTATTGAACTGTAGCATTTTTGGGGCTGTTGGAGTAGCAAAAGCTCGTAATGGATTTTTCTCCTGCCCTTGAGGAGAGTCTCTTTCTTTCCATTTCCAGTTTGGAGCCAAGAAGGCAACGTGTGGGTGATGAGGTGCGCTCCCAGACATTGCCAAGCTCTGTCTGCCCCACAAACTTTGACTTTAGATGCTATTTTAGCCTTTTCTTCTTGCTCATGGCAAAACACAAATTGGAAGAAAAAGATGACGACAGGTTCATCCAACAGCTAACCTTAGGAGGGGTCTTGTCTGGTTTTTAGAACCTATGTTGAAAACAAATTCAGATGCATTGGCTATTTGTAGCGCACCTGTCACATGCCAGGTAAGACATAGAGTGGTTTCTTTCTTTTTTTTTTTATTAAAGAATTTATTTATTTATTCCTGAGAGACACAGAGAGAGTACAGAGACACAGGCAGAGGGAGAAGCAGGTTCCCTCTGGGGAGCCCGATGTGGGACTCGATCCCAGGACCCCGGGGTCACACCCTGAGCTGAAGGCAGATGACTGAGCCACCTAGGCATCCCAAGTGTTTTCAGAGCTGTCTTATTAAATCCTTTCAGATCTCAGTTTTGCAGTCGCATGAGCATCCACCTGTCACAGGGCTGTCCGTGGAGGGGCCAGCAGCCTGGTGCGTGCCTTCTCTGAGGTCAAGGCTCTGTTCTGGTTCTCCCTGCTGCAGACGACACAGTGGCTTTCTCACATGGACCCAGACAGGATTCTGAGTCCCTGTGCCAGAGGAGTTCTGCCTCTGTGTCTTGCTGTCTTTGCCCACGCTCCATGGGTTTCATTATTAACTCCCAGTTAGCTGCAGAGACCTCCGAGGTCTTCGTTGAGGCCCTGAGAGAGGAGTAGCTGCAGAGACCCTTCACACACGTAGGTCCTGGCCACCTTCTGTGTGGAGGGTCGTGTGGCTGCGTGGAGAACATTTCCAGAGGGACCCGGCCACCCAAGAGCTATGACAGCCATGAATCAGCACTTACTCTGGTTGGACTCTGCATATGGAACATCCTGGAATCTCTTTAGTGGAAGTCTGGCGTGGGGTTCTCTTCCACCCCCCCCCCCCTTCCTGCTCTGTCATGGGCCGTTCCTCTGCACACCCAAGGGCTGGTCTACAGGAGGCCCTCAGGAAACAGCCTGAGGTAGACGGTGCTTCTCAGAGGGCTGAGGCCGAATCCTCTCACTGTGTCACTTATTACTTGTGTTCTCTTAATCTTTTTTGCCTCAGTTCTGTCTTGGGGTGAGAGTAACACCTCGTGGTATTGCTCCTAGGACTCAGTGAGCAAAAATGTTGAGTGAGAGCCAGGTATTTTTGTGTTATTCACCACTGTATTGCCGGGTGGGTGCTCAGGAAATATGTGTTGAACAACAGAAGGAATAAGGAGTCCGTCTCTAAGCTCATTTCCCCCACTTTGGAAAAGGAGATAAGGGTGTTGATCAGTGGTTCTTAAGGAGGGCTCCTTCCCAGAAATTCCTTGGGGGCCTTTCCTTTAAGCACACAACCAAGCCCTGCTCCTGAAATTCCGACTCCCTACATCTTGGCCTGAGCTTGCCACGTGCATTCTGGAAACAAGGGGTCCAGGTGATTCTTCTGTGCAGCCCTGGTGAAGAATGAGGGGCTCGCTGGCTGCTGGTATCTCTCACCTGATTCTGCATTGGACAGGTAGGGGGCAGGTCATCAGGGTCTCTCTCGGTGCTCACCCCAGCCCCCCACCTTTCACACCCATCCATCAAGACTCAGCTTCAGTGTCACTTCAAGGAAGACTCCCCTATCTTCCTCGGATCCAAAGCACCCCTCTGTGTTCGGTCTCCATGGTCCTACTCCTGGCATCTGTAATGCCACCATCAGCTAAAATGAGTTTTTTATTGTTTTTTTCTTAAGATTTTATTCATTTATTCATGAGAGACACATAGAGAGAGAGGCAGAGACACTGGCAGAGTGAGAAGCAGCCTCGCAGGGAGCCCGACGTGGGATTTGATTCCAGGACCCTGGGATCACGCCCTGAGCCCAAGGCAGATGCTTAGTCGCTGAGCCTCCCAGGTGCCCCGAGGTGTGTCTTCTTTATGAGGCGGCAGGCTAGTGGAGGGCAGAGTCTTGCCTGATTCAACGTGCAGCCTGCCCCCCGCCCCCAGCACCGTCCCCCAGCCTCTTGGACCTATTTGGTACATCATGTGTATTTAAATGTGTCACTGATAAATACATGAATTTTTCAAAAGCTAATTTTACATGTATAAGTCATAACGGTCTCCCTTGAGACTCCTGTCTTATTCAGACCAGTAACAAAGGACATCGTTGTTAGATTTTTTTTTTTCCTACTAAACCAGGGACATTTAGGGGGAAAAAAGCAATACTCTTCCTTTGTAATTAACCTTGATGATTAGACTATCTTTTCCATTATGTTTTATTTTTACTCTGCCGGAATTTATCAAGTGGCCTCTTTTCTGTGAAGGTTACCCTTCAGAGGAGCAAGGGAGCTTGATTAGAGCACTGGGGGATTTACTTTGTGTTTTTTTTAAAAAATACGGAGCATGGTGGAGAGGGCTGATGTGAGCCTATGGTGAAAGGTCAGCGCTTGAGCCATAAAAAGGGACCTTCACAGGGAGAAACTGAAGCCCGGGCTCCCAGGACAGGAATTTTTTTTTCTACCACCAACATCTCAAGTAATTAATAGTCACTTTTATTTTTGAATTTGTTTTATATGTGGCAGAGCTTCCCGACCAATCCCTCATGGCCTGTCATCTGTGCTGAGGGCAAGTTCCTTTTTTTTTTTAAAAGCACATTAATAATTGCGTTCATCAACTGTGACTTTCTGTTAGCTATTTGAGTGTGAGGTTTTATTGCATTTTTTGGATACAAATGGATTTCAGAGTCAATTGCTCAGTGCCTTGGTAAGCTACTTAATCCCTAAAAGGCACGTTAATTTTTTTTGTCCAGCATCTAAAAAGAGTGCCTGGTGAGCCCGGGGTGTGTGTGTGCAGCTGGCTACCTTCCTGCCTGTCTGGTTGGGACTCCTCTGGGGACATGCTGAAAATAGTTTCATTTCACACTTGCTTTCTCTTGTCCAAAGATGAACTGAGAGGTGTTCTTGGGGGTAGAGGGGTCCCTGGTGTGTTGCGGCCAAAGAGCAGAAGAAGTTTGTTTTTCTCCATTTGTCCAGTGAATATTTAGTGCCTGCTTCAAGGCAGGTTCTGAGGATACAGAGGACAAAACAAAGTCCTGTTCTCATGAACTTGCTCTTTTCAGCTCAACTTCTTTGGGAAGGTAGGCGTTCTTGCTGCCTTGGGCATACTTACATAGGTTTGAGCACTCTGCAAATAGATGTTATTAGGGATTTTACACACACACACAGATCTGTAAACATGATTCTGGCATGTGGCATTTTGCAAAACAGTTAAGCTGTGGAATTATGCGTTCTGGGTTTGAAAGTAAACCCTGCCTCTTACCAGCTCTGTGGTATTAGACAACTCTGGGACTTCGGTGTTCAGACCTTTGTGTCCTCCTCTATCAAATATGGTTGGATGTACCTCTCTGGATCACCATGATGACCTGTGAGGGGCATAGCAGAGGCCCAAATGCTCAGGGACAGCCCATAGTAGTAGGTTGGTGTGGCAGCAGGGAGGACAAATTTCCCGCTACCCTCTAAGATTCAATGACCAGACCTGCGAAATAAGCTGATAGAAGACAGATTAATGGGAGAAAAGTGTACAGATTTTATTGGATGTTGAAAGTTTTACAGGGTATGGGGGTGGGGAGAGGAGGCTTCAGAGAAAGAAGAGAAAACCCCTAAAGAAGCAGCTAGAAAGGGGCTTGGGGACCTTTCAGGGGTGGTGAATTGTGAGAAGGTCACTCTATGGGGACAGAAAAGGGTTTTCGAGCAGGATCTGCTGGTGTAGATTCCTCTCAGTGCCGTCTGCATCTCTGATGATAAAGTTGCTCTCTCTTCCTGGTGTGGGAAGAAAGGGCACCTTTGCAGGGAATTTATGCCCTTCTTCCAGGTGGGTAGGGAGAGGGCCTGGGTCTGCTTTTTCTCAGTGCTATCTGCTCAAATAGTCCTTATAAGCCAGAGGAGCATATCTTGGGTGGCATATTCTGACCCTGGTGGTTTAGATACACTGACGTGTTGTCAGCCTCGCTAGGAGTGAGAAGGTGAGACTCTGGTTTCCGAGGTCTGGAGTCCTTCCTGGAACCAGGCTTGCACCAGGATGACCTTAGTTAGATCCAGTTTGTGTTCAGAAAGGTCGCATGTGGCAGAGGATCCTGAGGCCCTCGGGGCTCCCTGGTTGTACCATGTAGTTGCAGGGTGGTCTTGGATGTGTTCCCCACTGCTGCAAATGTCACTTTTCTCATTTCTGAACTGGGACAAGGCTCCTAACTTTTCTGGTCACCTCCTCATCTTCCCTCAAGTCTCTGTTTAAATTTCACATGGAGGAGGCTGCCTCTGGCCACCTGCTTGTCACTGGTGTCCTTTGCTGGTGTGCCCAGTTCCCTTTGCCCTGCTCTGCCTTTTCTTTCTTTCCAAAGCACTTATTGCTTCTAACGCACTGTAGGATGTTTCTTTTTTAATGTATTAGGTTTATTTTATTTATTTATTTTTAAGATTTTTATTTATGAGAGAGAGAGAGAGACAGAGAAAGAGAGAGAGAGACGGAGACACAGGTGGAGGGAGAAGCAGGCTCCATACAGGCAGCCTGACATGGGACTCAATCCTGGGACTCAATCCTGGGACTCCAGGATCATGCCCTGGGCCAAAGGCAGGCGCTAAACTGCTGAGCCACCCAGGGATCCCGTATTTGGTTTATTTTTAATTAATTCTTTATCCCTTTGCAATGTAACCTCATCAAGGGTCAGGGTCTTTATTTATTTTGTACCTCTGTTGTCTTGATGTTGCCTGATGTAAACAGATGCTGTGAATAGTTGAACACATTATAGAGAAAAGAAAAGAAAAAAGAAAAAAATCCCCAGGAGCTCTGACTGCTGTCTGCGTGGGTCTGGCCTGGCTCCAAAGGCAAGGCCCTGGTGTTTTCCTACTGGACATGAAGAATGTCACAGCACCTTGATATGTGGCAAGGCCACTGGGTGATGGTGGTAGATCCTAGGAGGAAGGTAAGACCACTTATGACTAGGACTGATTGCAGATGAGACGGGATCACAGTGCATTCCACAAAACTGGCCAAATGCTCTTCCTCCCCAGATCATGCAAACGACTGCTATTTATCTTTTTTCTTTTCCTTTTTCTTTCTTCTTTTTTTTTAGATTTTATTAATTTATTTGAGAGGGGGGGAGGGAAAGAGTTGTGCACGCAAGAGTGGAGGGGAGAGGCAGAGGGGGGAGGGAGAAGCAGGCTTCCCCCTGAGCAGGGAGCCTGAAGGTAGGCTCAATCCCAGGACCCCAGATTATGACCTGAACTGAAGGCTTCCACTTAACTGACTGAGCCACTCAGGTGCCCTGACTACTGTTTCTTTACCAATTACAGCTATAGTCCTACTCTGTTCTTCCTGCTTCTCAGATAAACATTACAAGGGTACATAGTCACAGAATTCCTGCTTTATGACAGCCCCCACCAGAGAGGAAAACCGTGCATTTTCAAACCTTCCCCTAAATCATGAGCAAGCCCAAGTTGTATAATGAGTACCTCCTAACATCCTTGTACTGAGACACCCATCATTCTCCAGGATGACTTCCTTGTTTGACTTCAGGTGTGTTCCTGGTAGTCTCTGGCTGGAGGCTTCAGCATCTGAGTGGCCTGGAGAATGAAACTCAGTCACTAGTTATCACTATACCAATTGCGTAGGTTATCATTCATAGATAAAGGGTATTGAACAGATATGATATCTGCTGGGCCTGAGTTTTCTAATTGGCAAAGTGAGAGGATTGACCAGATGGCTCACTAGGTTTTCTTATAGTTGTCACATTCTGTTAACTCCCGAGTATTACTAAGCACTCAGTGTGTGTTGTGCATTGTGGGGACGAGGAAAGAGATAGAAATAGGAGGTTTTGGAATTCCTGCCTGGGTTGTAGCACTTGCACTCTGGCCCAGTGCAAGATATAGAGCCTCAGATTTCAGTTTTATTAACTGAAAGGTGGTGATGGTGTTGATTCATAATAATATTGATAAATAATGATAATAATAGCATAAAATTCCTAAGAGCCTACTCTGTGTTATCTGAATCAAGGTCCCATGAATTCTCACAATAACCATGTGAGGAAAGTGCTGTTACTACATTAAACATACGAGGTCAGGAAGTCACAGAGAAGTGAAGTCATTTTCCTAAAGATCACGCAGCTAACAGTGTGAGAACTGGGATCGAATCCTAGGTCTCTGTCATTGTTAAGTCACATATTTTGACTTCTAGGCTCAGACTCTTCATCACGACACCGAGGTGAACTAATGTGTTGGCTGGATGTTCCGTGGCATGCAGCATGAACAGTGCGTTATATAGTGCACGGTTTACGTGGAGGGCTAGGTCATGCACACCTTCAGTGGTTGGGATGTTAATGCAGGGGTTGTAGGATGCACACCTCAAGGCATGGATGTTGAGAGAGAGGGAAAGCCTGGTGGATGGGGCTGAGGGGGAGAAGGAGGCACCACTCCACAAGACACCGCAGATCTTGAGAAGTCCACAGGATTGGGAGTCAAAGTGACGTAGGTCTTATCCTGATTTTACCACATATGAGCTCTTGACGACTTTTAGCGGCTAGATTTTTAATTTGTTAAAAAAAAAAAAAAAAAAAAAAAAAGAGGGTCAGTAATTTCTCCCTGCCTCACAGAGGAGGTAACACCTGTGGAAGCACTTTATAAATGGTCCAGTGCTGTATAAGCATAAGTCCTCTCTACTTATGGAGGGGGGAAAAAAAACCCCACAACTCATGTGGTTTCAAGGCATTTCTCGGAACATAAGCCAGGTGCTAAGTGATCCCTCTTCCAACTACCCAAACTTTAGAAAGGAGTGTTGCCATAGGAACCTTGTCATTATTATTCAGCAGATGTAGACTTGTAAGGGTAGAGTATTTTTGAAAGGCCCTTTAGGTTACTTGTAGGGTCTTGGAGGCAGGAGTTGGGTGGGAGGGTTTGCTGTAGGCAGATGGAATTAAATAATGAGGGAAGCCCACAGGGCCCCTCTTTCAGGTGAGGGCCCTGGGATTAAAGGGGCTGCTGCTACCTTGAACCATCTGCCCTATCTCCTCCACTCTGAGTCAGCCTTAATTGTTCAGGGATTTGAATTGGAAAATGTGTTAGCCACATTATTCTTCCAAATAAGGTTATAATGTCTACCTGTGTTAAGGGAAGAGTTCCTTTGGAATTTCAGATCAGGATGATGATAATGGTGATGGTGATGATAGTTAGAATCCTACCACTATCTAGCAGTTATCAGGTGCTGTATTCCAGACACTGTATTGGGTGTGTGTGTGCATTACCTTATTTAGCACTTACAACACATTCATTGTTACCCCCTTTGTAAATGAGGAAGCAGGCACAGAAAGACTGAATTACCTACCCTGAGTTACCAGCCAGCGGGTCTCATAGCCTAGGTTGGAATGAGGCCCTTCTGAAACCTCAACTTCTAAAGTCTTAAGACCCTGCTCCCTGGTGTCCTCCCAGAGAATCCTAGGATGAGAGCTGCTAATCTGGGAGCATTGACTTTGAGACAGGAAAAGGGGGTTTGGAAGAGGTGAGGTCCCTGTTTGAAGGCATGGTGCTAGCCTGGGGCGAAGCCTGGATCAGGGCCTCCATCTCTTCCTTGATCTAGAGCAATAATATGCTTGATTTTTCTCCTGATGGATTTCTCCTGGTGTGGTTTCTCAGACTCAAGTGTGGGCCCATTTGGTTTAACTGGAAATGACCTAAGCCAAAAGAGCCAAACTACCTGGGTTCCCATCCTACCTCTTCCCCTAGCCGACCATATGACATGGGACTTGTTTTGTGATCTCTGTGTGCCTTTCTGTTTCCTCATGTGGAAAATCCGCTAACAACCGTACTTACACCAGAGGGATGTGATAAAAACGAAAGGAATGAATGTCTTTGAAACTCTTAGGGCAGTGCATGGTGCACTCTGAGTTGTCAGTAAGTGCTACCTGTTCCATGGCTTATAGTCTTAATTTGAGTCTGTTCCAGTGTACTGGACTTCCTGTCCTTACCCCCCAGGATCCGCAACCCCCTGAAAGTATGGATGCTGGTGAAGATGTGGTGAAGTTGGTGGGTGCCGGACAGTGTGGGGGAGAGTTGCTGGTTCACAAGAGACATTTGCATACCACACACCCCCTTCCAGGTGGTTGGGTGTTCTGTGGAGTGAACCTTCGTGTGTGTGTGTGTGTGTGTGTGTGTGTGTGTGTGTGTCTGTGTGTCTGTCTACTGGATTCGGTGTAAGGAGACAGGTTTATTTTAATCAGCATCCTGTCCTGGGGTGACTCAGGAGAAGTCATGTGGCCCAGTGGGGTTTGTAAGTGATGACACAGCATCACCCCCAGCCAGAAGTGGCGCAGGGGCATGGAGGTCATATCCTATGCATCTTTATTTTATGCAGGAGATATGAAGTAGGTAGGGTAAGCAGATGAAGAACACGGACACAGGGTGGGTGGAACAGAGAAGAAAAGGATTGATCATGCAGTTAAGTCCTTTTAATCCTTTTAGATACTCCAGAAGGCAGTGAAGATGGCTCTCTGGCTTGGAGACCAGAGAGGAGAGGTGTTTCAGATGAGTTATTTCTTCAGAGCCAGTTAGGTGTGGATCAAGGACGTGAATCCAGGTTCCTTTGCCTCAGAGTCACTCTGGGATGGACCCGAGGGACTTGCCTCAAGGAATTAGTAGAATATCAGTTTATGCAGAGCAGGAACTCTGGGGCTGCAGGTGGGCAAGCCTTTGGTGAAGCCCCGGGATTTAAGAGCCCGTGCCTGGCAGGGTGCCAGGAGTCCAAGGCTCCTCTGTCTCCATATGGTTCCAGGAGGAGTTCCCTCTCCTCTCTGGCTGAGGCAGAACCTGGGTAGGCTGGGGATGAGCTGCTGGCTTGGGAACAGCTGATAAAGGGCACCTCTTCCCTTTTCTTCATGAATTCTGGAGGGAATGATTATTAACTCTGAGTTATTTAGTGGCCCTTGGGAGGTAGGGAATAGAGCTGCTGGCCAAAAAACTCTTAATGCCTGCTCTTTCTTACCCACTGCCTGTTTGGGCCTGTGAGCCTGGTTTAAAAACCACTTACCCCTCATCCTGTTTCCATCCCTATACACTACATACTTGAGATGCGTAAATACATTTGCCACAAGTGGTATTGGGGGGCTGATGAATTTATACATAGTCTTTTCCTCATAGGCACTCATTTGTTTATACTCTGAACTTCCACAGCAGATACAAATAGTTTCCTGCAGGTAAAAAAAAAACAGACCCCACAAAGGGCTTAACAAAATCTGTGTTCCTGATTTAGTTTTGATTGATTGTATCTCTGGCTTCTTTCATGGGGCTATTAATTGACTATGGGGAGTGGCTGCTTTTCACCACCATTAAGTCGCTAGTCAGGAGTAGAACAGAGACATGGATTGTTTTGAGGTCCTTCAGATTGTGCCACATGGAAACAGGCTGTTAATTTTGTAACCGCCAGTTAGCATTAGTAGGGATGGCTTGAGTTTCTCGTTTGATTATGGATCAGGGACTATGGCTTAGAGTCTCTTTGGGGTAAGGTAAACTGATGAGTGAGTTGAGGCAGCGAAAGATGGAGTCATGCTGGGTTTTTCAAGCAGTTGTTTATAAAAGAATATGTGAAGTGGTGGAAAACAGAATTTGCTTGGCTTTTCCTAGTTTATCACCTGAGAAGGTGTTTGAGACTTTTTAGCAGACTTAGATCTATCACAGAGCATATCTAGGGGAGCCCTTGTGCAGGTTAGTTGATAACATACAATACTTTAAGAAGTCCAGTGAATTTCAGGGCACCTGGCTGACTCAGTTGGAAGAGCATGTGACCCTCGATCTCAGGGTTGTGAGTTCAACCCCCACGTTGGGTGTAAAGAGTACTAAAAACAATAAATAAAACCTTAAAAAAAGAAAGTCCAGTGGATTTAATAGTGTTGCTTATTTATCGAGGGACTATTTATCAGTCACTTATGCTGCATAAATTACTATCCTAGACAAAGGACAGAATTTTAACTATAAATTGTTATAATGTAAACTGTATCCAATATTGTTACCATGTTAACTGTATCTTATTGTAGTCTGATCTTTAAAATAATATTTATTTACTTGAGCATAGAGTGAGAGAGCATAAGCAGCGGGGAGCAGGAGAAGGCTTGATCCCAGGACCCCAGGATCATGACCTGAGCCAAGGGCAGATGCTTAACCACCTGAGCCACCCAGTCACCCCTGAAGTCTTGATTTTTAAAAAAATGCATAATGTCACATTGTTGAGCAGAAAGTTTCAGGTCAACAACAGGATTTAATCCACTCTAGGTAAAAAAAAAAAAAAAAGGTATAACTTTATGCTTTTGTACATGTGTGAAACATTTTGGAAGATCCACAAGAAACTGAAAAATAGTCTAATATGGAATGTCATAATTAATGGCTGCCAACGTAGAAAACAACCAGATGTTATGTGTTTCCTGATGGAGCTGGAATCTGGTTGAGACTCTGGATCTAACTGGGAAATCAGCAGAAATATGAGAGGCAAAGACATGTGTAAACTGACGGGGGGCAGATATGAAAATCCAGGCAGTGGGAAACTGTAGAAAAACAACTCAGTCCTTCAACAGATTAATTGTAAGGGGGAAAAATGATGGAGCAGTGACTTGGATGTCAGATGATACTGAGGAATTAAATGTTTTTATTTTCTTAGGTAATGAAACCGAGGTCTAGATTTTCAGAATCTCTTTTAGATGAACACGATGAAATATTTTTGAGTAGACAACAATATATTTGGAGATAGTTTTCAAAATAACCTCAGGGGCATGGGAATGGATAGGGTGGAGCCCAGATGAGACTGGGCATGACTTAGTAATGGTACACACCTGGGTCATATTAATGCAAGGATTCTCTCTAGTTGTGAATATTTGACATTTTCCATCATAAAATTTCTAATGAAGTAATCGTCAAACTAGTCTATTTCCCCTCCACTCCATGTGGAGAGGCGTAGTGAGGTTCATGGTAAGTAACATCCCTGAAATGTTCCAAGTTGGAATGATCTTAGAAAGATGAGCTCGTTTGCTGGCACTGTGCCCTGGGTGTCCAGGGGCTGGGAGAGGGAGGCAGGGAGAGACTCCGTCGGTGGGGCTTTGTGAATCCCACACGTGCACTTTGACCACAGCTGTTCCACTTGTATATTTTATTTCTTGGAGTTTCCCATAAGATTTCACTTGGGACAAAAAGACTTTTTGCTGCTTTAAAAAAAGACAACGGTTTGGCAACCACTCCCTAACATTCTATTTAATCAGGAAACCGAAGCCCAGAGAGGGAAGGTGATGTACGCAGGCTCACACCGAAGGTGCATAGCCCCAGACCTCTTGGTAGATGTTCTTTGCACTACTCAGTCATGCTGCTCATTATTCTTTAAGCCTCTTATGCAGGGCCCCCCAGGAAGATAGATCACCTGCATTCTGGTTTCAGGTCCTACACCCCCCTCCCCTGCCTGCAGCAGAAGCTGGGTTGAAGTCATTCTCTGTGTGCAGAGTGCTGGCTCTGGGCTCTGGGCTCAGGCCCCAGGCTCCCTGACTTGCTCTCAGCCTCAGCTCCTGGCCGTGCATCTGTGCCAGGGAGCCCTGCAGCAGGAGGAAGACATTGAATTTGGGAAATGAACAGTCTTGTTGGGACCCTACACGGGCTGAAAAGCCTGTATATTGAACACTTAATCATTTTTAATGCTTGTTTCATCTGCTGCTCATCTTTATTTGCCTTAGTAAAACCTAGGAGCCTCATAGGGCCCCAGAGCTGCCCCCCCCCCCATCAGGGCCTGGTACACACATGGAGCACAGCTAGAATCCAGGCTTGTGGCAGTATTTCTGTAAAGTGGTGGGTCCCTCCTACCCCGTATCCAGATATCAACCTAGGCAAAGAGGGAATGGGTAAACTAAAAGTATGGGCAAGATTGGTAGGAACAGCTTATAGAATCTCTTCTGTTAATGTTAGACCAGTGGCTCTTAAACCACTATTACCGCTCCCCCCCCACACCCCCACCCCCCCAAAAAATTGTGAAGGATAAGGCTTAGCTTTTATCGGGAACCTTTTGGTAGAGATTTGGGGATGGAGAGAGGGTCTTAGGATAGTGAGGGACATCCAGGAGGATGGTGGTAGTGACTTTGGGTGCAGTTTGAATAAGCCCCCATAAAACTCTCCTACCTATGATCTCACTCCTCTATCCCTGCCAGTCTTGAGATCTCCTGTTTCATCTCAAGACTGTTTAGCTTTATGAAGTATACTTAGAGCTGAGCTCAGGACTGGCATCCATCTGCTGGAGGCATTATTAATAGCAGTCTTTAAGGCATGCCTTGTATGCTTTGACTCTGGGTTACAGGGATGGCTAGGATCTAGTATGTGCTCTGAGGTGCATAGTCTAATAAACTAATGAAAAAATAACACATAGAGGCTCAATTTTAGAGAGTCTTCACTCCTTGCCAGGCACCATGTTAATTTTTTTTTTAAGATTTATTTATTTATTTATTCATGATAGAGAGAGGCAGAGACACAGGAGGAGGGAGAAGCAGGCTCCATGCCAGGAGCCCGACGCAGGATTCGATCCCAGGAATTCAGGATCGCGCCCTGGGCCAAAGCCAGGCGCCAAACTGCTGAGCCACCCAGGGATCCCCCCATGTTAATGTTTTACCTGTGTTTGGTAATTTAATCCTTGCAGCAACTGTAAAGGAGAGTCACTATTAGTAACCCCACTTACAGAGGGGGCACTGAGTTCAGAGAGGTCCTGTGACTTGACTGAGGTCCTAGAGCTCAGAGTAAGTGCTTGGAGCAGGATTTGACACTAGGCAGCCATCTCAGAGCCCTCTTAACCACCATGCCCTACTGCTTTCTGCTGTGGCGAGGACATTGCAGTGTGTTGAACACAGGCACAGACATGTGTATGAGCACAGAGGTGATGGAGAAGCAGAGGGGACCCATGCTCATGAGTGGGGAGGAGAGGCGGAAGTCAGGGAAGGCTTTAGAGTAGAGAGACCCAAGTTGGGTTTGGGGGATTAAATGGAGTCTACCCAGAGAAGCCAGGAGTGGAAATTCCATTCAGGAGCCAGAGCAAACAGAAGCCCTGTTTGGAGAGTGGGAGGTGGTTGGCTTGTGCTGGGATAGAAAACTCAAGTGGAAGAGAGAGCAATAGATGGACACACGGGAGAAGTCCTCAAGGACACCACCTGCCCTGTCCTCCAATTCAGTAGCTGCTAGCCACATGTAACTACTTTAAATTAATTAAAATAAAATGAAATAAAAATTCCAGTTCCTCAGATAAGTCTGAATCCATGCAGCTAGTGGCTACCATATCGGATAGCACAGATATAGAACATTTTCATCAGGGGATCCCTGGGTGGCTCAGCGGTTTAGCGCCTGCCTTTGCCCCAGGGTGTGATCCTGGAGTCTCGGGATCGAGTCCCGCATCAGGCTTCTGGCATGGAGCCTGCTTCTCCCTCTGCCTGTGTCTCTGCCTCTCTCTCTCTCTCTCGATCTCTCTCATGAATAAATAAATAAAATCTTTTTTTTTTTTTTTTTAAAAAAGAACATTTCCATCATTGCAGAAAGTTCTGTTGGAGAGTGCTGGGCTAAATCGTTTTCTTATTTGGCACACACCTGCCAGGCCCCACCTGGCTGGTCACCTGCAGGTGTCGGGACAGAGAGTTTGTTTTGGTTTGGTTTTGGTGGAAGAGCTTGGGCTCTCAGTGGAGGGGTAGGGGGATGGTGTGTGCAGTTAGAGCAGAAGCATCGTATAATTGCTTAAGATAGGAATGTTGGTAACTTTTTAAAAAGCACCGCTCAGATCAGTGTATAAAACTCCCAAGAAATATGTCATTTCCCCTCTTAAGCCAGCAGAGCTAACTAGTTTCATTAAAAAGGCAGTGGCAATCTATTTTTAATTTTATTTTTTATTAAAAAACACCCTACTGCTTGAGATTCTAATCTCTAACTGAATAATAGATGTCATTTTAGTGTTGCGAATAGCCAGCAAAATAGCATGCATCGAGGGTGCTTAATAAATAGGATTCGGTGCTTTACATTAGCGTAGGGACAAAAATAGGTCAAAAAGCTTTTCCTTTTTCCTTTTGAGTACAGTGTTCTGACTTTCCAGATGGTGAGGAACCATTTAGAGCTATAAAGGGATTTTGATTTAGATAATGGTAACCTTGCCTAATTTCACAAAATTTATGTTTTGTAAAAGGGACTTGGCTTTCTTTGAAGTTCTGTGAGCAGTGGATCAATAGTTTCAAATGTTATTTGTGACCAAGAGATTCAGTTTTGAGGACTTTTTGTGATTTACTCCCTGTGTTTTGAAACAATTTGCCACTATTTTTGGAGTACTTGCTTTCAGAAGATTTGTACTTGAGTCCTGATTGTGTCTCTTAGTAGCTGTGTGACTTTGGGCAAGTCACGCAGTCTGTAATGGGCACCTCTTGATTTTCCAACTCAGCATTTATTCGGCCCTCTCAGTCTTTCTTAGGAAATCTAGTGTAGCCCATGAGCTTTGGAGGAGACCCTTTCGTGCCCAACTTCAGGGTGTGACCTATAATACCAATTATACCTCACTACAGTGATTTGGGTGGGCACAATCAGATGCGATGGGACTTTTGTAGTGACTGTTGAGACAGGTGCATGTATTCTTTTCCTTAAACTCTAGAGGCTGTAGCTGTGCACATCTGCCTACATCCTACCTAGTAGCTCTGCACTGCTTGGCATCTGCAAATGAGGTCAGTGAGGTTAAGAGCAGAGCTGAGAACAGGAGAGAGACCTAGATCACACCTTGCCTGAGGGCAGATCTACTCTTGGACTTTGTAGATTATAAGCCACTAAATTATCTATTTTGTTTACAATAGTTTTTCTATCCCTTAAACTGGAAAAGTCCCCTTACAATCCTTGTGAGACCTTTTTACACATTCATAAAGGAAAAAATCATGAAAGTATTTTCCCACCACCTAGGATTGTTGTAAAGGTGAAGAAAGGTGATATATCCAGAAGCATTTTCAAAAGTAAAAAAATCATGTTCAGATATTAGATATTTGCAAGAAAAAAAGATGTTAGAACGTTTTAAACCAAATTTTGACTTTGTTCTTTTTGGACAAGGAGCAGCAACTTAGTTTCATGGATCAAAGCTAACAGAAGAGATTAGATCATATTATAACATTCTCAGTATTTTCTCAAAGTGAGTTAACCTCCAAAAATAATTTTAAATGAATATATGTAAAAGTAGTTCTTAAGGACTGAGAGTAAGACTGCAAAAGGATTCTTTATTTTTAGGACCATTTTTGTTTTTCTGAACTAGGTCCTTTTTTAGGGTATTAATTTTCTTAGATTTTTAAGTGGGGCTATCTTTTGAGAGGCACCTATATAGTGCTGGGCTAGCTGTTTTGCGTATGATATCATTAAATCAGTCTATGGCCATACCACCCTGAATGCACCCGATCTTGTCTGATATCATTAAATCAGACACTTTTTAAAAAAAGATGTATTTATTTTAAAGAGTGGGGAGGGGCAGAGGGAGAGGGAAAGAATCTTGAGCAAACTCCGTGCTGAGTGTGGAACTGGACACAGGGCTCTGTCTCACCACCCTGTGATCAAGATCTGAGCCAAAACCAAGAGTCACATGCTCAACTGGCTGCACCACCCAGGCACCCCATTAAATTGGATATTTTATATTAAGTGTGGGGTAGGCTAGACTGTAAAACCTAGACACTGTGGATGTGTTTTTCACATTATACATTTTCCTATCTTGGTTTGTATTGTCTCTTAACTTCTGCAATTCAGAGGCATTTTAGAGGCATATTCTCTAATGATCTAGCCTGTTGATCATTTAATAATGATTTCATCTTCCACAAGGGACTGGGATGAGCAGAGTTTTATATCCTAAACAGCAGAAAGTGCATGGGCTTTGAGGCTGGGTGGATGTGGGTATGAATCTAGAGTCCCCACTGTTGGGTCTGGGTGTCTTCATCTGGAAAAGAGAAAAAAAAAAAGGAAGGCTCACAGTTCTCTGTGGTGGGTTTGTTGTGAGGATTGCAGGGGGTGATGCATATGAAAGCACCTCATGCCTAGTAGGTAATCAGTAATCACTTTGCTTATTTTTTTTCTTCATCTAGATGAGATAGTTTCAGGCAGTGAGTCTAGCTCTAGGGAAATTAGGAATTTTATTAAAGAATCAGTTTGTCCCAGTAGCATTCATCTTTTAATTCTTTAGACTACTAAATAATCTTGTTCTCACACAGATGTTCTATATTTTGAGATCTGGGCATGTAGAAAGAGGAGAATGTTCTCCAGGGATGCTAAAATATATTTATTTGTCCATTCACTTATTCATTCAAATTATAATGGGGACCTTCTCTGCCAGGTGTGAGGAAACATCTTTCTTTCACCTCTCCTAGGTCATTTCTTGACTTCCTCGTAGATCTGTGGACTTTGGGGTCATTTCTGAAGCTGATACTTAGATAAAAGTAGACTTTTCTACCAGAATTCCATGTTTGCTCACTCTTGGGACAGATATTTCGGTCATGGGAGTAGTCCATTTCTTTCATTTTTTACCCCTTCTCTTGATGCAGATAAAAATTTGGAGAGCTGTTGGGGGAAAATGGACAGGATAAATTCTGCAGACCAAATCTGGAGACCTAAGAGCTCGGGGGAGAGTGACCAGGAGGTGGAGAGCTACCTGGGGCAGGACTTTCAGCACTGGAGCTGTCCACCAGCCAGATGGGCTATTCCCTAAGGCAGGTGAAGATCTACTGCCAGTGGTGTTTCATTAAAGGCCAGAGGACAAATTTTTTTTTAAAACGTTTTTTTGAGATCTAGTGGCTCTGTGACTTACTGAAGTTTGAGTAAAGGATATTCCAGCATCCGTATCCCCAACTTAGAATGTCAGGAGAACCTTGACGTTTAGACCATGTGATAAGAGATAGCCACAGAGAATGGTCTAGAGCAGAGACTAGCAAATGACAGCCTACCACCTGAGCCTGTGAAATAAGAATGGATTTTATTATATTTTTCAGTGGCCAAAAAAGAAAAGAAAATACTATGTCACGACATGTGAAAATGGCGTGAAATTTAAATGTCAGGTATCCACAAAGAAGGTTTTGTTGACACACAACCACACCTGTTCCTTCACTGTTGTCTGTGGCTGCTTCCCACCACAAAGGCAGAGTGGAATAGTTGCAACAGAGGCCATATGGCCCAAAGCCTAAAATATTTACTGTCTGACCTTTTACATAAATAGTGTGCTGATCCATGCTCTAGAGCAGAGCTTCCAGACTCTTCTCACCCGAAGTGTCATGGAAAATGATGACGGTTGCTCAGCCAACTGAGATCCATAGGAGGTGCCCTGCTGTCCGAGGGCTGGAGGACCAGAGGCTCAGCCCGCCTGACATCCTGGCTCATAGACCACCCTGGTCAGGGGCTTCAGTTCCACCTGCGGCTGTTTGATACAGACACCCTCACCTGGGCTTGCTCTTCTCCAGCTTTTTATTTTTATTTTTATTTTTATTTTTTTAGCATTTAATAGATGTTAATGTTTTATTTATTTATTTATTTTTTTATTAATTTTTATTGGTGTTCAATTTACCAACATACAGAAAAACACCCAGTGCTCATCCCGTCAAGTGTCCGCCTCAGTGCCCGTCACCCATTCCCCTCCAACACCCGCCCTCCTCCCCTTCCACCACCCCTAGTTCGTTTCCCCGAGTTAGGAGTCTTTATGTTCTGTCTCCCTTCCTGATATTTCCCAACATTTCTTTTCCCTTCCTTTATATTCCCTTTCACTATTATTTATATTCCCCAAATGAATGAGAACATACACTGTTTGTCCTTCTCCGATTGACTTATTTCACTCAGCATAATACCCTCCAGTTCCATCCACGTTGAAGCAAATGGTGGGTATTTGTCGTTTCTAATTGCTGAGTAATATTCCATTGTATACATAGACCACATCTTCTTTATCCATTCATCTTTCCATGGACACCGAGGCTCCTTCCACAGTTTGGCTATTGTGGCCATTGCTGCTAGAAACATCGGGGTGCAGGTGTCCCGATGTTTCATTGCATCTGAATCTTTGGGGTAAATCCCCAACAGTGCAATTGCTGGGTCATAGGGCAGGTCTATTTTTAACTCTTTGAGGAACCTCCACACAGTTTTCCAGAGTGGCTGCACCAGTTCACATTCCCACCAACAGTGTAAGAGGGTTCCCTTTTCTCTGCATCCTCTCCAACATCCTCCAATTTGTTGTTTCCTGTCTTGTTAATTTTCCCCATTCTCACTGGTGTGAGGTGGTATCTCATTGTGGTTTTGATTTGTATTTCCCTGATGGCAAGTGATGCAGAGTATTTTCTCATGTGCATGTTGGCCATGTCCATGTCTTCCTCTGTGAGATTTCTCTTCATGTCTTTTGCCCATTTCATGATTGGATTGTTTGTTTCTTTAGTGTTGAGTTTAATAAGTTCTTTATAGATCTTGGAAACTAGCCCTTTATCTGATATGTCATTTGCAAATATCTTCTCCCATTCTGTAGGTTGTCTTTTAGTTTTGTTGACTGTATCCTTTGCTGTACAAAAGCTTCTTATCTTGATGAAGTCCCAATAGTTCATTTTTGCTTTTGTTTCTTTTTTCCTTTGTGGATGTATCTTGCAAGAAGTTACTGTGGCCAAGTTCAAAAAGGGTGTTGCCTGTGTTCTCCTCTATGATTTTGATGGACTCTTGTCTCACATTTAGATCTCTCATCCATTTTGAGTTTATCTTTGTGTATGGTGAAAGAGAGTGGTCCAGTTTCATTCTTCTGCATGTAGATGTCCAATTTTCCCAGCACCATTTATTGAAGAGACTGTCTTTCTTCCAATGGATATAGTCTTTCCTCCTTTATCGAATATTAGCTGACCATACATTTCAGGGTCCACTTCTGGGTTCTCTATTCTGTTCCATTGATCTATGTGTCTGTTTTTGTGCCAGTACCTTCTCCAGCTTTTTAAAGATGCCCCAGGACTCAGATGTTCCCAGTCATCTGCATTGCTTTTCATGGTGCTCTTGATGTCGCTTGTGCTGCAATCTCTTTTTCTTTGTTCTCAGGCCCTAGGCCTTTCATAATCTGTTTGAATTAGCCCTTCCCAAAGGTGTTAAGGGCAGGTACGAAAGCGTTGTTGTTAAGAATTTCATAATGTGGTTGGAGAAGCAGGACTTCACTTACATATGTGGAATGTATTAAAAGGCTGTCTTTGGTTTGGCTATCATGGGATCTGCTGCATCCCAGCACCAGCTGGTAGAAACGGCCTCACCCTTGTTGATGGGACTGCCCTGGGCATCTGTGCCGATTGCTTTAAGGGTGGGCACCTGATATACTGGCCACTCCACAGAGTCTGGGTGGCATTTCTTGTAGTGGATTAGCAGAAGAACCCGAAGCCTGGTGTGATAATGCTGATTAGTTAAGTATATCTTTCAGAGAATCTTAACTAGAAATCCAGAGCAAGGAGCCGCTGGGTAGCAGGAAAAGAAGCAGAGAGAGGGGAATTCATTCCTGTCACAAATACTCACAATGTTTCCCTTAGGGATGAGGTGCTCTTCTCAGGGTGTGGACAAGCAAAGTCCCTTCTTTCTTGGATGTTACATTCCAGGGTAAGAGAATATAGAAAAAATGCTTCTTAAAGAGAAGTGCTATGAAGGAAATAATCCAGATTGATAGGCTAGAGAGTGGATCATAGGAGGGAAGGGTTAGGTATCAGGGGAGGCCTCTTAGGGCGGGGACAGCTGAAGGCTGCGCTAAAGTGGGTCTGCAAAGATAGGTCAGTAGAGCATTCTAGGCAGCGGGATCAGCAAGTGCAAAGGTCCTGAGGTGCAAGTAAACTCGGCTTGTTCATAGGACAGAGAAAAGCCATTGTATCTGAGATGTAACAGTGGGATATGAAGTTGGAGGAGACAGGGCCAGATCTTACAGACACATGGAGCCAGGAATCAGCTCATGGCAGAGCTCATGCTCCCTCAGCTGTGGTCCCTTGTGCTGCCTGGGTTCTAGCAGCCAGTGCTGTGTTGCTTGGTTGTACTGCAGCTGCTGTTCTGGGGCTCATGGGAGGGGCTGTCTCCCTTTTTTTTGTCCAAGTGTTCATGATACATTGTCATTATCTGGGCTGGCCTCATTAAGTCTCTGCTTTTTTGCAATCTCATCTGAACCACAGCTAGTACTTACAATATGCCAGACCTGTCTTCATACTTTACATGGATTTACTCACTTTTTTTTCCCAGTGAGGTAGATAACTGTGCTCATCCCCATTTTACAGATTGAGAGCCTGAGGCACAGAGAGGTTAGGTTACTGGTCTCAAGCAACCAGTTAGGAAGTAGGAGGCCCGAGGTTTGAGCTCAGGTGGCTGGATTCTGAAGCATGGGCCTTTCCCTCAGCACCTTGTGCTCCCCCTTGAAACCCAGGAGTGCAGTGGAGGCACCTGGCTGTGGAGCCAGGCCTAGGTGGAGCTGGGTGGGAGTAGAGGGGATGTAGAATTGTGGGTGAGTGTAGCAGATGAGATTCAGCCTGGAGCACCTAAGGTGGCAGGAATTCATGATGTGCATGAAGCAGCAAATGGACGGAAAGAAAAGACAAGGCTTGCCCTTGGTCCTGTTGGCTAGGGGAGCTCTTCTGTTTTCCTAGGGTACCATGAATGGGGAGACCGTGAATGGCACCACTGCATGTCAGACATTTGTTATTGTTTTTAACCCCAAAAAAACCTGCAAAGAGGTGTCTTGGAGAGGTAGAGACTTCTGCCATCATCACGGATCCAGGATTTGAACTTTTGAACGATCGGACTACGCTGTCTTTCAACTCCATCACCCCCCTCCCTCCCTCTGTCCAGCCCGCAGGAAGTAGGCTGAACAAGAGGAGTGAGCTGCACTCTACATTGGTCATTGTCAATGTCTTCTGGCTGTGGAACCCTCTGGAGTGGCTGTTAAAATGTGGCCTCTCCCCCAAAAGTGCTCGTTTACGCACATTTGCAGACACATGGTGTTGCATGCACATTGAAGGACTTCACTGCATCTCTTGAATGGGTCCAGAGCCCTGTTCCCATCTCTCAAAGTGAGGCTGGACCCGACAGACCAACCCAGTTGGGGGGGAAGAGGAACAGAGTGATTCCTGACCGCTCGCTTTATGTGGATCCAACAAGCTGTGACCTCTTATCTAAATAGCAAAATTTAAGTGCCCACTTATGTGTCAAGTCTGGGACCAAGAGCTCACATGCTTCATTTAATTTCTACATCCCTAGGACCCTATGTTATGGGTATATAATTTCCTCTCCTTCCTTCCTTCCTTCCTTCCTTCCTTCCTTCCTTCCTTCCTTCCTTCCTTCCTTCCTTATTTTGTTTATTTGAGAGAGAGCACACACAAAAGCAGGGGGGTGGGGAGAGGGAAAAGCAGACTCCCCACTGACCAGGGAGCTCAATGATGTGGGGCTCGATCCCAGGATCATGAGATCATGATCTGAGCTGAAGGCAGGTGCTAAACTGACTAAGCCACCCAGGCACCCCAATTTCCTCTATTTTAAAGATAATAGAACAAAGCATAGAGTTTGAGGGATTGATCCATGCCAGATGAGCTGCAGAGCCAGGAATCTAACTTAGCTCTTAGTTATACTGAATTTCCAAGTAGTCAGGCTGCAGCTAGTGCCAACATGTTCTTAGCATGAATAAACAAGTGCTTGTAGGTATTGCCAGGTCCTCAAATGCCATTTCTTACCTGCCTCTGTTAGGCAGCTCAGATCCTGGAGCCTGGGGAATGCTATTGAATTTCTGGTTCTGTCTTGAATGCCATCAATGCATTAATTAACGTGGCTGTGCAAGCACCTGACACTCCTGGAGGGCCACAGGGATGTGGCGTCCTTGCCACTTGTGTTGCACGCAGCAGTGCAGTTAATCCCTGCTGAGACAGCTCCATGCCATCCAGGGGACTGACAATCATAGGGGGTTTGCACAGATTTGCCTGCCACTAAAGACCCCAAGTGCAGAATTGTAAATGAACAAACACTTAAAGATGCCACATATTGGGTAAATGCTTCTCCAGCGGTAAAATATTACACCAACAGAAAACCCTTATAAACATGTAATAATAATTTACGCATAAGTACCAGCTCTAAAGTGAAATTCAGCTCAATCGAGTTTTGCAAGAATTTTCCCTGGTGGAGAGTGCTAGCCATTGTGTGAATTCTCATCTGGGTGAAGAAAAACAAAATCCATTTCCCTGAGCATAGTTATTCTTTGAAATAGCTTTGGCCTCAAACTTTAGAGGGAAAAATTATCCTGCGTGGGAAATGCTAACTGTATCATTTCTAAAGCTGTAGCTTTGTTGCCGAGGCATATTAACACGATAGAAACTTTTACTCAGGGCTTATGACTTGCCCCTGCCTGATGTTTCCATTTACTTAAAGAAGAGTGAAATGAGTGAGCAATGTTCTTTTTTCCCCTAGCACTTTTCCTCTGAATATTCATTTTTATGGTTCAGCCTTTTTTAAAAAGAAAACTTGAATTGTTTGGCTTAAATGTTCTTAAGTGTTCATCAACTAGAGACCAGAATAAGAAAAAAAAAATCTTGCTCAGATTCCTAGTGCTCTCCAGTTATTTCTGAAGGTGGATAGTATATATATATATATATATATATATATATATATATAGGATTACGGTGATCACTGACCTTTCCTTCAGTCATAAGCTCCATGAGACAAGGGGCTTTTTGGTGAGTGTAGTATCCTTAGCACCTTAAAAAGCTCTCAGTATGTAGTAGCTACTCCATGAATGTTTTGAAGTCAATGTCAGATCCCTAGGAAGTGGTAGAAGGAGTGAGGCTTTATTCTCTTGAATTCCACTTGGCGTTGGCGGCAAAGTCTGAGAGGTCTAGTGTTCTCATGGTACAATGACAACTATGCACCAAGACTGACCTCCAGGGCGGGGTGGGGGATGCCTGTGTGGCTCAGTAGGTTAAGAGCCTGCCTTCGGCTCAGATCATGATCCCAGGGTCCTGGGTTCGAGCCCCATATCCAGCTCCTTGCTCAGTGGGGAGTCTGCTTCTCACTCTCCCTCTGCCCCTCCCCCTCTCATGCTTGCTCTCTTCTCTCTCAAATAAATAAAGAAATGCATTTCCTCAGGGTCCTGGGGGCTGGGACCTGATCAAGGTGTCTATGGGGTGGTTTCTCCTGAGGCGTCTCCCCTGGGTGCAGACACCATCTTCTCCCTGGGCCCTCATGCTGTCTTTCCTGGGTGCATATCTGTCCTAATCGCCTCTTCTTAGGAGGCCAGGCAGATTGGATCACCCTAGAGACATCGTTTATCCTTCATTACTTTGTTAAAGACCCCGTCTTCAAATACCATCACACTCTGAGGTCCTGGGGGTTGGACGTCAATTCGTGAATTTGAGGGGGGAGGACGAGGAGGGTCATAGTTCAGCCCTGAACAGGGCAGTTGCTGACTTGATTTTAGCATCTTGTCACTGGTGAAGTGCCATTCAGATGTTCAGGTGTTATGAGGACTTTGAATCTAATTGAGGATATAATGAATGACATGAAAGTCAATTCATTGTATGGGCTGGTATCTTCTAAGCACCTTGGCAAGCATAGTGCTTTTGGGGTTCTGGGGGGTGGGCTTCACTCCACCCCCTCTGTGGGACATGGGGGGTTTTCCAGCATGTGTCCTCTCATTGACAGGACACATGTGTCCTGTGGCTTATTGAATCCTGTGGCCTGCCTTTACCCACCTGAGGCGCAGACGCTCCATGGTACCTACAGGGTCCTGTCTGCCTGGTCCACGAACAGTGGCCTAATGATAGCACTTATTGAGTACTTGGTATTTGCTGGGCACAGTTCCAGTCAGACTCCTGTCTAGAGTTTTGGTACCCCCCCTGCCCCGGGATCACAAAGTATGTGCTGGAGTTTGTATTTGAACCAGGGGGTCAGCCCCAGGCTCCATGCTCTTACCTGCTGAGATATATTGCATACCAGTGAGGCTGTTCTCCTGGACACAGGTCTCTAGGTGCTGACCTGGCCGCAGCTGGAGCCACCAGGTGCAGTCTGGGGCTGCTGCTCATCTACCCTGTGCCCTCTGGGTGGAGCCAGCCTGGTCCCATCCTGCTGGGCTTGCCTCAGTGCAAAAGCCCTTCCTGACTTTCATTCTGTAGAGTTCTGAAATGGAGTACAAGCCACAGCTCCCAGGCAGCTTGGAGGCTCTAGGTCCTGGCTTCATCGGCCACTCACCCCACTTTTGGTTAAGGCTTCAGTTTGTTTTAGTCCCTCTGATTGCTTTTGGTTGCCGGACCCCCCATCTCCCTGTTGGGTCTATTCCTGATCTATTTTGTTGCTTATGTGGGAGCTCCTGGGCTTGGACTTTGCTGTATGCACTTACATCTGATCTGTGCATGAGGGCAGAAGATGGCTGGGCATCTCCAGGGCCCTCCCCAGCCCTGGTGGAGGCTCCCTGGTCATCTGGTTGACATGGTCAGTGCTGGAACTCATGGTGCTCTAGTTGGGAAAATGCAACATTATGGTAAAAAGGTAAAAGGGCCACTGACTAGAGGCTCTCTGGGGAGGTGTTTGGCTCCAGAATCTTGAAAACTGATTTGGAATTAGCTAGAAAGAATGGAGGGGAGGATCTGCTGGTCAGTGGGAGTGGCAGGAGCAGGAAGGTGAGGGACTTTTGAGATGCACAAAGGAGGGCACTGTGGAAATCTGTTAGTACCAGGACCCAGAAGCCTGAGAGTTGGAAAGGTGAAGGGGGAGGACTCTGGGCCAGGTGGGGAGGGGCTTCGTGTGCAAGCCAGGCAGCTTGAATGTTGTCTTCAGGGGCTCAAGTCTTTGTGTGTGTGCATGTGGTGCATATGTGTTGTGAGGACTCCCATCTCCGAGATCCCACTTACAGCGGTGTGCCTATTTCTAAGTGAAAGGGTCCATGGACTTGACTTTGAAGGCTGGAGGGCTGGACAGGAAGCCACTAAGGAGAGAGGCAGACATAGCACTTGAGTTTTCATTCAGGGATCTTTTTTAAAGTCTGAAAAGTACTTTTCTGACAGCTGTTTGCTGGGAGTCATCACCAGCCTGAGATTACTCCTGTGGGCCCGGGGGCCATCCGAGGCCTGAGGCCGGCATTAGGTCTTCATGCAGCTGCTGCTGAGCTTCCCACCCGCTCGCTCAGCAGCTCTTTCCACTCTTGGCAGTGTTTCATCTCTCCAGACCTCCTGTCTCCTCGTCTGCAGGTGTGCTTCTGGAAGAATAGACAGAAAGGAGGAGCAGAGGGACGGTGCTCAACCTGCACCCCACGCAGGATGTAAAGTACTGCATCACATGTAACTCTTCTTTCAGTGAATTTCTTGTCACTCCTTTGCTCTGTAGCCCCAGAATCTCTGCTAACACGGGAGTAGGATCACCGCCACCATTACCATTACCACCGTCATCATTACCATCACCATCACCATCACCATTATCATTACCATCACCATTATTCCCACCAGCACCAGCACCACCATTACCACCATCATTACCATTATTACCACTACCACATCAGCACCACGACTATCATAACCTTTAACCACTGCCGTCATTACCACCCCATTACCACCAGTATCATTACCATGACCACCACTACCTTTACTACCACAACCATTAGCACCGTCATTGCTATTACCACTATTACCACCACCATTACCACCAGCAACACCATAACCATAACCAGCACCAACGCCATTACCACTACCATCATTACCACCATTACCACCACTACCATCATTATCACCACTACCACCATTACCACCAGCACCACCACCATCACCCTTCACCCTCACTTTCAATGTATCAGGATTTCTGGCCTCAGGAATACTTGCATCCCCCAGTATCCTTTATGTCAAGCATAAAGGATATGCTTGACCTCATTTAATTTTCATAGTAACCCTGGCAATTAGTCACTTGTTGACAAATTCATTTTGCTTTTGAGGAAACTGAGGTATGGGGATGTTAAATAAGTTGGCCAAGATCATGCTGCTGACGCGCAACAGAGATAGAATCCAGATGGGCCCTCGGCACCAGGGGGAGCCACTGCCGCCTCTCACGGAGGAGGCCTGGCCTGGTAGCTGGGGAGGGGATCCAGAAGGCCGCCCACTCCCTCTGCCCTGGATCTGCGTGGCGTTACTTCCCTCTGCTCTCCAGATCCCCGAAGTTTTATGTTCTAATCAAGCGTGGTCAGCACTTGCTCATGGAAATTGATGACACAGCACAACCTCTTTCTGTAAACTTCAGAGATGGAGGGTCCTTTGAAGACAGAGTGGCTGTGGGTCTCAGACCTTGAGGGTGGGGGTACGCACCATCGCTTTAATAAATGAGCTGAAAGCCTCATTGGCCTCCAGCCTGAAGGGCCTCGGTGACTGATGGGCAGATGGAACATCACATCTGTCTTTGGGGTGCTGTTCCTCACCTCCCCACCGCCAGGCTCTCACCCCGGCACTTCCTGCTTGGAGTCTCCATCTCTCGTCCCTTCCCGGGACGGGTCACCTGTAATCTCTCAGGCAGGGGCCTTGCCTGCCTCCTGCCTTCACCCTCCGGGAAGGGTGGTTTCTTCTCAGGATGTCTGCAAGCTCCACGGCTTGGGAGGAGTTAAGTCCAGCGAGGCTGCCGCCTGGGAACCTGTCCCCCTGGATCTCTGTTAGTTTTAATCTTCATTATCTTGAATGACAATGCTGTCAGCACCCGGGAGGGATCCTTGAGCAGCCAGATGGTGGCTGGATTTTTCTGCCAGTCATCAGTTTTCATCTGATTGCAGCGCAGGTGCAGGGAGGAGCTGTTTCTCAGCACTCCTTCAGATTGCCGCTGCTTGAGTAGATTCCTCCAGGGACCTTTCCAGGGACTATTAAGGCTGGGAGCAACCCAGAGAGTTGGGAGTTCACCAGAGAGGTGAGGTGGTGGATTCATAAATAGTTATTGATGTCAACTATATGCAAATAAATAATTTTTATTCATTTATTGAGCACCTACTATGTGCCAGGAGTTACCCTAGGCCCTGGGGACCTGGGAATGAGCAAAACCAAGCCCCTGGTCCAGTGGCTCTTCGAGGAAACAGACATACATGGGACACATCAAGTGCAGGAGGTGCTGAGAAGGGAAGATAAAGCAAGGTAATAGCATCAAGGGTCAGAGGGTGACTGGGCCATGATGTGGGGTGGGGTGTTGTCTTGAAGAATTCTGAAGATGGGGGATGTTTGGAACCCGCCTTGGCCTGTGTTCTTCTCCCTCTAGTCTTTCCGTATTGCTCTTAGGTAGTTTTGATAGTCATTGTGTATAAAGGACTTCTTTGCTTTCCGTCATTCTAGCATTATTACGTTTTCTCATTCATTCCTTTACTCCTTCAGTGATCCTTTACTTAGGATGCCACTGGTGTCAGGTACTACTTTCGGGACCAGAAATTTAAAGCAAATATGCTCCCTTGGGGGCAGCCCCTGGGATATGGGGTGCTGGCATTGAAGTCACCCCCCGAGTTGTCACTACTTCATTGCTGCTGATCGCCAGCACCTCGAGCTCTCCCGTGCCTTCTCTGGCTCACCTCATCGACTGCTCTCTCACCCCTCTGGAGAGTGGTCCTTCCCTGAGAAGAGAGAAAACCCTTTCTTTCTCAGCCAGGCTTCCTTCTGGATCCTCCTTCATGGCCAGGCCTCAAAGCAGAGCCTCTGGGCAAGGCTTCCACATTCTCAGTGTGGCCATCAGAACCTGGCTTCCGTCCCCAAGCATCAGGGAGCTGGTTGTTAAGTCTACACCCGTTGCCTTCCACCCATTGTCACTCCCCCTGAATTGGGCCGCACACATCCTCCCGTCTACTACTTCCTGCAGCAGACGCCCTGCTCCAGGTGCTTCCTGGGACTCCCAGGACTCAGCCAGCTCCTTGGGGACTCCCAGCCTGCTGCCTGTGCCAACACCTCTCCCCCTGCCCTTTGGAGATAGGTCGAAAGACCCAATTCTTCACCTTCCCTCCTCCCGACAGCTCCCCCTTAGGCTCCCACCTGTGAACATAGTACTTTCATCCCTGTTGTCACGTTACTTCTTCACACTAACCCCAGGAATTCCCGCAGTACTGAGTCCCATGCCCAGCCCTATTGTTCCTTTTCGACTTTGTGTCTCCCCTCTCCCAGCCCTCGCCACCTGGGTCCTCTGGAGAGCAGTGCTCCTGGGAGGAGCCATGGATTGAAGTAGCTTTGGTTTCCCTAGCTGTGTCTTTTGGGTAATTCCAGGCCAAAAGCTTTCACCTCTGGCCTCTTTTCAGTTGGAAGAAGCTGGAATGTGCTGATTCCCAGGATGGCTCGAGCTTTGATATATCTTAGGTTTGTGAGCTGTAAGGTAAAATATTTCCTAATTATCTTAAAATTAGGTAAGAAGAGAACTGAAGTAGGTGGAAAAATGTCCTCTGGAGAGAGGAAGGCTTAATCCCCGGAACCTGTAAGTATTACTTTATTTGAAAATTGGGAAAGACCCTTTGCAGGTGTGATGAAGCAAACTGCTCTCAAGATAAGGAGATAATCCTGGATCCTCGGGGGGTGCCCAAAGTGCAGTCACATGCCTACTAGAGGGAGGCAGCGGGAGATGGTCCACAAACAGAAGTGGGGATGATGATGCGAGGGAGAAATTGGAGCCACGAAACACAAGTCAGGCACTGAGAAGGACAAGGAACAAACTCTCTAGACCCCTCCCTGGGGAGAGCACCACCCTGGGACACCTTAATTTAGGACTTCTGGCCTCCAGAGCTCTGAGAGAGCAAGGTTCTGTTGTTGTGAGCCACCAAGTTTGTATTACAGCAGACATAGAGGATTTTACCACAATCAAACCCCCCAAACAGAAACCACTTTTGTAAAAAAAAAAAAAAAAGAGTAATGAGTGTCTTTGTTTGAAATATGTCCCAGGTGGTGGATGTATCTGTTATTGGCACCAGGGTTTCTAGGTGTAGGACTGGTGGGGTTGGTGGCCTCATCCCTGCCACTCCCCAGCCCTCCTTCTCCTCCCTGGCCCTCCTCCTCTCCAGCCGTGCTCCTCCTCCTGGGCCCTGCTCCTCCCCAGCCCTTCTCCTCCCTGGTTCTGCTCTGATGATTTCCTAAGCCTTCTGCTCTGCTTCCTCTCCAAGTGGCACTTTGTGTCTTGTAGTTCTGGCGCCTTCCTCCCCTCCTAGCCTCGCCCACATCCACACCTGCTGTTTTGTTTCCCTAATTGCAGCTGGGGCGTTCAGCGGCTTCCAGTCTCTGTTGGAGACTGCGCTATTGGGTGGTGGGGACAGCCAGGTGGGCTTTGTTGCTCTGTCTCTGTCAGCATCCCATATTTGGGCATTTGATAAATATCCCCATCCTGAAATGAAAAGACTGGCCTCTCGAATGTTCCTTTCTGGGGTTTTTGCTGTAGAGTGGCCCAGTCCTTTGGGTTCCCCTGCCCAGCTTTCTATAGTGAGGCCAGTGTTGTCTGCACAGTGGACTTGGGGAATTCCCTGGGGTATTCAGTCACTAGGTCGCTCATTTATTAATGAACTACTAGAATCACAGATCAGAACATTTGAAGACTGGTTCCTGGAGATGATCCAACCTTTTTTCCTCATCTCGCATACAAGAAAACAGAGGCCCAAAGTGTTGCCTCTGAGGGTGAGCGATAATACGATATGACATTAGACTTAGTTTGTGTTGTCCACCTGCCTCCATCCCTCTCTCACCCCTCACTGCCCACACACTGTGCTAAAATGTGTTGGTGGGCCACAGCTGTCATTATATTTAATTTTATAAACAGCTGACATTTATTGAAGCCATACTATGTGCGAGGCACAGCTATTAGCACTTCCCTGTATCAGTCCATTTAATTATCATTAAAACCCAAGAGGTAGGTGCTGTTATTAGTAGAAGAGTGTCTAGGCTTTTTCATTACTCAAGCCTTTAAATTCTGGGACCATCGTTTGCTAAATTTAAACCTCATCTATAAAATGGGGGTCATAGTGCCTCAGGCCCTGAGTAGATATTTATAGGTGAAAGGAGCAAGTGGAGGAACATATAAATTATGGACTCAGAAAAATACATGTAATTAAGAAATATCAGTCAATAAAATGTTCACAAAAGCCAGGGTCCTGTGTGTTTAATTTGAGCCTGTGACATGAAACTTTTGGTTCATTCTTTTTCCCCTCTGGAAGACGAGGATAGCAATATTTAGCTTATAAGATTGTTCTTATAATGGGATGGGAGAGTGGTATAAGCAATGGAACTACCCTAGTGCGTAGCACAATGGCATGACATTGGTGATCACCCAATATTGGTTGGCAGCTTTTGTTTGCTGTTGAGATACCTGAAGGGCAAATGAGGAATGCATTGTCATTGGGCTGTGGGGTGCTCTGGGGTAACTGTAAAAGTCCTGTTCCAAGATCTGCCCTTTGAACAGGACAGCCAGCGTGAAGTACAGATGACTCAGTTTGAACAAGGATATCTTGACCCCAAAGGGCAGCAGAAAGAGCTCTATCTACCATCAGCCCCAGCCAGGAAATTCCTCACTGTCTAATGGGAAGGTACAATGGTCAGAAGGAGCCGCTGGCTGGGTGCAGATGCATCTGTCCGCAGTCACACTGTCTATGGGCATGAGTCATTGGCTCTGTCCTCAGATGTGGAGGGCAAGGACAGGGAACAGCATGTCATCGGACCTAATTGATGGGGTGAGTGTTGCTGTGCTTTAGAGGGATAGTTGAGCCTAACTTTTTTTCCATTGTAAGCTCTATGTTAAGTTGGGCAAACTCTATTAACTATTTTTTCCAACTTAGAGGAGTATATATTGACCTCTGCTCTGTACCAGGCACTGTATTAGGTTCTGGAAAGACAGAAGGAAAAGACATGGTTTCTGTCCTTGGGCAGTTTAGAACTCCTAGGAGACATAGGCAAGGAAGCAGCAATAGCAGGTGCAGGCTATGGTACTATGGTACCATGAGTGTAGTACCATAGCTGGTACTATGAGTGTATTTACACATGCACATGTGTGGGCAAGGCTTGTGCCATGGCCTGAGTAGAAGCTCATGAATTTTTCTCATTGGGAGGCCTCTTGACAGATGACTCATGATCTTGTTTCCTTTTTTAATATATCATTTGTATTCATCAGGATGAATTAGGTTATGCTATTTATATGAACAATCCCCAAATCTCTATAGTTTTACAAGGATTTATTTCTTATTCCGGTAACAGGTTCATCTTTGGTTGGTATGTGTGTATGTGGAGGCTTTCTGCTCCATGTTACTCATACTCTGGGAGTCAGGCAGGTCCCACTCCTTGGAATGTCCTAGATCACAGCGGCTGGAGGAAGTTGGGACCCGGGGAATAACTTTCTGCCTCTTAACAGACTTTTGCTTACAGTTGGTTGGCTGCAGGCAGTCACACAGTTGCAGTTTGCTTCTAGCAACTGGGGAAGATTAGACCTACCTGGAGAAGAGGAACCACATGATTACCAACAGCCTTGGATTGTTCTGACCAACTTCACATTTGAATTCCTAAGCTAGAGGCTATAAACAAAACAGTGCATTGAAAGAGGAGCTTGAGAAGGTGGCCAGAAACAAAAGGAGGGACAGCCTTGCCCCTAGGAAAAGTATAGGAAAGTCCTGTCTACTAGTGGTAAGATCAGATAGAGCCACTGCGCAGAGTTGACTGCCTGGACACCTTTGTAGCCTCCAAGGGCATACACTGTGCTGTTGCAGTGTAGTAGAACTTATTGCTACACAGTGCCTTGGCCAGGCACCGTGCCAAGGCGGGGGATACGTAATTACCGGGGATCATTAAGAAAAACTTAGAATATATTTATTTTATTTGTTGTAAGACTAAGGATGTATCTTTTTACTTAGTTAAAACTAAATGTAACAAAAACAGTAAGCCTTTTGTTACCTAAAAAAGTCACTTAGGGGTGCCTGAGTGGCTCAGTTGGTTATGCATCTGACTCTTGGTTTCACTCAGGTCCTGATCTCACGGTCATGAGGTTGAGCCCCACATTGGACTCCATGCTCAGCTCGGAGTCTGCTTGAGATTCTTTCCCTTTCCCTCTGCCCCTCTCCCCCCATTTTCTTTCTCTCTCTCTCTCAAAATTAATAAATAAAATCTTTAAGAAAGGTCATTTAAGTGAAACTTGGGTAAATGGAGGCATTGCCATTTATAGTTTTTCATTTCTTCAGGATAGTTTGTAAGTAAGTGCTTGATTGTTTGAGCAGACTCCAGACTATCTCCCATGTTTGTTTTTTGTTGTTATTTGTTTTTTCCTGTTCATCATGCTTATGATTGTTGGGAATTTCCAGTAATGTGCTGAAGATTGAGCTATTTTGTTGTAAGTATATATGTATACATGCACATGCACCTTTCTATTAGGAGAAATATGGGCTTTAGCAAGCAGAAGGTCGTTGGTTAGGGTCAGAGAGGACCTAGGACATAATTTTGGAATAGCCTTACCTATTATCCCTGCTCTGTTCTCTTTCTCAGCATGCTCTTTGACATCCTTTATAAGGTGGCTGGGAAGAAAGCTCCTTAAATATCTTTGGCTCACTTTCCTGGAGATCTGTACTAGCTAATCAGTCAAGCAAACATTTATCAAGCATGGTTTATATCCCCCAAGGCATAGTGGAAAAAGAGCAGTATAGGTCTGGCCCCCCATGCTCGAGGAGTTTACAACTTAGAGATGGGGAGATAAATCAGTATTTGCCAACTATGTGCCACACACTGTTCCAGGCTGGCATCACCTCATTTAACCCTATAGGAGGCTTCAGTAGCTGCCAGGTTTTCTACTTTAGGATGAAGAGATTGAGACCTGGAGAAGAACTCTAACTTTATCATGCTTCCATAGTAAATGGCAGCTTTTGCATGGGAAGCCAAGTGTTCTCTTTTAAGTCCCATCTGCCCTTGCTCTGCTATCTGCCAGCCAACACAGAGCATTCAGAGATCCCTAAAGCAGAGTGGGATCTCAGGAGGGCAGAGATTTGTGTTCGCTTCAGCTCTTAGGTTCCCAGTGACTACGTGGGAGCCTGGCTTAGATGCAGTGATGAGTAAGGAAGGCTCCTGCCCTCCAGGTGCGAGCAGTCCAGGCCTGTGAAACTGTTGAGAGGTTCAAGTCAGGGCAGGGAGTCTGCTACCAGGGGCACCGGCACAGGCAAGGGTGCCTTGCGTGTAGCTCATGAGAAGTGCTGAGGGCATTCAGCAGGGGTGGGACCCGGCGTGACTGGGTTTTAGCCAGCCTGCACCCCTTGAGCAGTGGCAGGAGAAGGACAGAAAGGAGCACGCACCTGAGATGAGGTAGCAAGCCCCATCAAGATGCCTTATGAGCAAGAGGGGGCTGCATGCAGGTGCCAGCGGTGGGAGCTAATGGTCTTACTGGTGCTAAGCATGAGGAATACAATAGAGGAAGGAGCCTGGGAAGATCTGTTCATTCCTGGCTTGGGCAACTAAGCTGGTGGTGGTGGACGAGGAGGAGGACCAGATTTAGCGGAAAAGATAATTCTACTTCAGACAGGACAAGGATACGGGCTTGGGAGTCAAACCCCTCATTTTCTCTATTAGTTTTTTTGACTCTGGGCAGAATACTTCACCCCCCCAACCCCTTCCCCCACTTAGATTCCTGTAATGTGAGAAAACAAATTGTACCTCTCCCATAGAGGTTTTATAGGGATGAAATGAAGTCATGCCCATAAAGCACTTAGAGTTTGACATGTAAGTGCTGGCTGCTGATAATTACTAATAACCAGTAGTTACTAACTGATAAAGAAGATGGATAAAATGTAGCTTACTGCAGTGGAGAATTTATTTTATTTATTTGTGGTTTTATGGTTCTATTAACACAAATACGATGGCACACAAGCTGCCTGTTCACTTTCTTTGCTATGCAGCCTGGCAGGCGGATTGGCCAGCGGGGCTGCTCTTTCCACAGTGGCTTTGGAGGAGCTGCCGTGAGTGGCGTCTGCACAGCAAGATTTGTCGCACATCAGCAGCATGGCTAGCTCCTTGACTTTGTGGGCTAGTAACTTCCCGAAGCTACTGGGCAGTGTGAACTTTGTTTTCTTTTTGCTCCCATAACTAATGCTGGGCATCAAGATGTGGCCCTTGAATCTGTGTACCCTATTGTCGGTGCCTCTGCCTATCTGCCAGTTGCATTTATTTTTGATGTATTGGCCTGACTAGTGCTGGACGTACTTCTTGATCCTCTTTTCTTAAGGATTTTGGGCTTCATAGGGGTCTGAGTAGGAGATGGCTGCCACCTCCCCAGGCGGTGCCAAGGAGAGTACAGCAGGGAATTTAGTATCTGGTGACCTCTATTCTCATTTTAAAGAGTTGAGGGAAAATGCTATAAGAGCAGATAAAGGAAAAAAAATCAAATATCTGTTATATTGGCAGGCTCTATGCCAGATCCTATGCTGGATGTTTCGGAAATTTTTGTTACTATAACCATCCCATCACGGCAGGCTGAATAGATCTCAGAATGTATGATTCAAGAGGTTTTTATCTCATTCCCCAAAGGAGTAGGCTGGGGAGAGTGAAGGGTGTGTGTGTGTGTGTGTGTGTGTGTGTGTGTGTGTGCTCCACGCAGTGACTCTGGCCCTAGTCTTCTCTCGAAGCTCTGGAACTGATGTCCAGCCAGCACAGGGCAAGAGCATAAGCCTCCTTGCCGCTCATGTCCCCCTGGTTAAAATTTAGTCCCAGGGTCACACCTCATGGCGAGGAGGCTGCAAACTCTCTCACCCTGTGTGCAGAGCTTGCTGAACAGCTAGCTCTCTCCACAAAGGGCCCAGTTTACAGGTGAAGAAACCGTTTCTGAAAAATAACATTTCTTTCAGGATGACTGATGGAAGGCAAGATTCATGTGGGAAGCAAAGATGGATAGTGGGGGATAGGTGGGTTAAGTGAAGTGTATTTAGTGGGATTAAATGATGAATAAAGGAGGCATATCTGTGGTTAAGGTAGTTGAGACAACTCCTGGGCGATGTCCCAGGCCGTGAGCTGGTACCAAGGAGGCATGGCGGTGGAGGTTGTTGGCACCAAGAGTTACAGACCAGGTAAACGAATAGGATGGATGAATAGCCGCAGGAGCTGGAGCCGCCCCAGATGGCAGTATAATTAGAAAGGGAGGGAGAAGCTGAGAGAGCGGGAGAAGGACACAGAGTTTGTGACCAGAAGATCTAAACTTCAAAGACATCATCCAGAGCATTGATGTGTGTGGAGTAACTTACTTGTTTTAGCCCTACCACGGACCTGGTAGGATAGTGGACCCGGGGAGAGCTTTGAGCTCGCGTACCCTGCAGGGGGAGATAAAATGAGTTGTGAGGATGGGGTGAACGGAAATCGACTGTCATGATCATTACTTTTGGATTAAAGAGGTTACGGGGGGCTGTGTAGACTTGGAAGTTGTTTGGCATTTGGATCAGGCTGTGGTGAACAGGATAAGCACAGTTCTCTTCAAATTGGTGGTTTGTGAAGTTGCTTTTGAGCGCGGGGATGAATCCGTCTCGGCACCTATTTATTGAACAAGTACCATGTGCCCAAACATTAGTGACACCAGTTCTCAAGACAGCGATGAGGTATAACCACAGCTTTGCCCGGGGCCTGCTTGTAGAGAGGACACGCTCCTGCAGAGTGGTGGGGGGACGTCTGAGGGAGTCCGTGATCACTGCCCACAAAGCCCACCTAGGTTCTCACCTGCCCTGAGTTCTGTGAGCCTTTGCCAAGTCACTGGGCTTCCTGGTTTTGGGCATCTCATCTGTTTAAAAATAAACAAAAAGCATGGGCAAGACTTCGTTTTCATTATTCAATAAGTATTTGCTGGGTCCATCTGTTCAGGTCCACGGGGCACAGAGGGTAGGACACAGAGCTGCTGCCCTCAAGAAGCGAAGGAATAATATTAATATATGCGGAGGGAAAAGGTAAGTTTGTACAGGCTGTCGTTGGATATTTATGAGAACCTCTGCCTTACGAGGCGCTGCTCCCAGGACTGCGGCGGTCGGAGCCTGCCTACTTCCCACGTGCTCTCTAGTCCCATACATTCTTGTGCGGCCACCCTGAGCTCCCCCTCCCCTCCTCCCACACTTCCCTCTCCCTTATTCATTCAAAACATATTCACTGAACACCTACAGTTGGTCAGGCTCTGGAGAGACAACCATGAATGAGTTGACAGGGTCCCTGTCCCCATGGAGCAAACATGTCTTTGGAGTGACAGACTGTACACAAGCCAACGAGGCAGTTCCAGATCTCTCCATACATGCTCTGGATAAACTGGAGACAGCAGTGTGGTGGCAGTGACTTGTGGGGTGACGCTGGACAGGAAGGTCTTTGCAGGGGCGACATCGCATTGAGCCCTGTGGAGGCAGAGGACCTGCCCCGTGACTTGGGGAGCAGCATCTACCATGAGGGTTGCAGCGTGGCGGGGGACAGCAGGGACTGAGGGAGCACGGTGGTGGACGTCTCAGAACTCATGATGGGGGCAGAGGGCATGCATATGGAGACACACGTAGGAAATGTTAGGCCCCTTCCTTTACTTGTCCCTGGCACATAGTAGGTTCTCAGTAAATATTTGTGAAAGGGTGAGTGCATGCATACACACCACCTCTTGGAGCCCCCTTCTCTCCCAGCTGGCTCCTCCAACTGTCCAAGGCAAAACGTTCAAAAGATCTCCAGCTTTTCGCATTAAAATGCCTTGGCTTTAGAAGGACTGGTGGTCCATACACGGGAATAAATCTTGTAAGCTGGCATGCCGACTGCACCACCAATATTGGCTGAGGCCCAGGAGCCCCCCCGCTGGCCTCCTGAGCCCCTCAAGCCTCTGTGCTCCACTTAGAATAGGAAAGGAAACACTATTTAGCCCTCACAAACTGGCCATGGTGCCATAGGGAGATTTTAATATTTGTGCTCCTGTGAGTAAGTACAGTCATATCCTGTGTTTATAGGGGAGACACTACAGCACAGACTGTCCAAGGTCAGATTCATTGTGCAGCCTGGGGTCTCATCCCGGATCCCCTGCCTGTAGGGGTGTCCCCCTTCCTGCACACCACACCACGCGGCCCCGGTCTCCTGCCCTCCCTCCTTAGCCTCTCCATCTGTCAAATGTGGATAATGATTTTGTCCTATCTTACCACTGACCCCCTTGATAATATTGACCTAGTGGGAAGTTGTAAGGCAGAACCAGTAAAAATGACAATGAAGCATTTTGCCAATAGAAGGTGTGCTGCTGAATGTTAATTCACAGCGGAGCCTGGCCGTGATGTGAGGGCACATTTATTAGGTAGCTATTTAGCCGGCAGGCCTCTTCCTGCCCCCAACTCGATGAGGAAGCCTGGGCTGGCTCCAGCGGCATGAGCTCCGTCCTCTGTATTTTTGCTGTGTGTCCCTTCTGTGATCTCTCCACATGTGGATTTGGTGACCCTGAAAAAGCTTGGAAGCTCTTTGGGGCCATGAATGGGGTTTGGTAGCCACAAGAACAGTGGACACCATGCTGGGTGTCCAACCATGAAGGCCGGAGAGGCTGCCCCAAGGGTCTCCTGGTCTAGAGAGAAGAGAGGGCAGGTGTGTGATCAAGGGCACCAAGCGGTGGGGAGACCTGAGAAAGATGCCCATGCATGGAGCATTGTGGGCAGAGAGGGAGGAGGCAGCCAGGGAGCCTTCCATAAGGAGGGAGTTTGAGAGGCTGGTCTGGCACAGGGGTCAGGTGCTTGCACTCTGGAGCCCACCTGCCACTGTCTGGCTGGGTGACCCTGGGCAGGGTATTCGATCTCTCTCTAGGGCTGTAAAGTGGAGATGGGAAGACTTAGACCTCACAGGGCTGTTTAGGGCATTAAATGAATTAATATATGCACCAGGTGTAGAACAGTATCTGATACATGAGTACTTGACATGTGGCACACACGTGTATTCTGAGCAGTGGCGTCAACGTGTGGAGGCCTGTGGAGGGAGCAGACCTGTGAAGGGCTGAGGTGGGTGGGGGACAAGATCCTAGGCATGTGCTGGGTGGGGAAGGCACTATGTGCCTGCTGGAGGCCAGGCTGTGTGGGTGCTGCTGAGTCTCAGTGGCACATCTTTGACACTGTGTGTGCGTGTTTATATACTGTATGTGTGGGTGGGGGGGTCTAGATGTGTATTTACGTAGACATAACACACATCTGACATTTACCACCCAGCGTCTTAGCTCTAGGGACAGACTGAGGAGAATGACTTGAGGGATAGAAGCCATTAGGGGAGAGTGATAGTCCCTCTGACCAGCCTTTCCAGGAGAGCATTCTGGAATTCGAGATGGTGGAGTGAGAGTAAACTGTGTCATGGAGTAGAGAGTGATTCTAGAGTTCAGACAGACAGACCTGACTTAGAATCTTGCCCTCAACATTATGTATGGGTACACCTACCTACCTACCTACCTGCCTGTGTATATAGGTATGTATCTATCTACCTACCTACTTACCTATGTATGTATCTACTTACCTACCTACCTACCTGTTTGTCTCTCTCCTATTTATCTGTCTCCATCAGCCATCCATCTGTTGGTATCAGTGTCCCTCTGTCTCTATCAGTCCATCAAACCAAATTGCATCTTGAGGGGGAAAGCCTGAGCGCTACTCCAGCCACAGCCCTGTGCTGTTCACCATTGGCCCGTGATTTTCACCCCTTTTGTCCACAGGCCACAGGGGGTACATGCTGTCGGGCTGGAGTTTCCATCACCTAGACTCTTTCTATTTGTGAAAACAGTGCAGGCATCCAAACGCCAGGCCACGCTTTGTGTGCTCATTTAATGAGAAAATCGAATGCAAAAGAGGGAATGTTTGGAGATAATTGGACTCAGGAGGGTTGCGGGTTTTTGGAGGTGATGAGCGGTTGATGGTCTCATAAGAAGTGCTTATGATGGTCTACAAATGGCTGAGCAGCCGGATTCCTGCTTCTAAGGCACATCTCCCCAAGGTCTTCCTCACGTGGTGAACCCTCCTGCCCCCCACTGCTGTGTGAGGCAAGCACTGGCAGGGCATCCGGGTGCCTGTGAGCGTGCACACACCTGTAGGGACATTCCTTGTGGAAAAGGCAGGGGACGAGTTCCCATCCTTTGCTGTGGCTCTGTTTTGAAACTTGGTTTTCATGGCCAGCCTCTTCCCTGAAGTTGCACCCAGTACATGGGTCCCTGGGCTGGATTGACAGGCAGGTGCACTGTTAGATTCCCAAGAGTGGGTCTCAGATGAAAAGAGTTCTCTCTCTCTCTCTCTCTCTCTCTCTCTCTCGGTCATAGAAGCCATGGTCAAAAGCCAATCACTTACCCACTTGTCGTAGAACAGATGAAGGCAACCCAGGGCTTTTTCTCCGATGGCAAATTCTCCCGGCATGAGGAAAGAAACATAATTGGAAAATGGGCAATATTCACAGAGCAATTACTGTGCCCGTTAATGAGGTTTACATGAAGGCTTCCAGTGAATTAATGAAGAACAGTGATTTTGGCGTTCATGTTGAACAGCTGGACAGCTTGATAAGGGAGCAGACTAGGAGGGCCCAGGGCTCGGCCAAGGTGATAAGGACTGAGGGAAACTCTCTCCCCAGCTGGCCCCTTCCTCAATTCTCTCTGGTCTCATTACTGTCCTGGGAGAAGTTGGTCGTGGTGTCTGGGCCGCCACATTGGACCTGCCCCACCAAGAGGAGAGGAACCAGTTTGCCTAGGCCATGGGGGCCCATCTTCCCTGGGCTGTGCTCAGAATCTGGCCAGTGGCAAGCTATTAAGTTTCCTTTCCTCGGGCGTTCTGTTTGGGGGTTACATTACAGTGGTTTTGGGGGGACAGTACGTCTTGGAAATCTCATGCCATTTGAATACTGAGGTCTGAGTGATGGCCCTGTCATTCATGCCTGTGTGCTCCTTGGGCACGTTACTTAGCTGCTGGGAGCTGTGGTTTCCTCCTCTGTGGAAGAGACACACTTAGACATCAGTGACCTGTTGTGAGAATCAAGTGGAATAGTTCATACTGAGTCCCATTCTGCATGTGTTATGCGTTGTGTCAGGTGGGGCTTCTCCAGAAAAACAGAGTCAGTAGGACATAGAGAGATCTACCATTTACCGTAGGCTTTATTTTAAGAAATGGCTCATCTAACTGTGGGAGCTGTGAAATCTGTGGGGCAGACCAGCAGACTGGAAGCTCAGGCATTGGGAGTCAGGACTACAGTCTTGAGGCAGAAATTCTTTTTGTCTGGGAAACCTTGGTTTTTGCTCCTAAGGTCTTCAACTGATTGGACAAGGCCCACTCACATTATTGAGGCTAATCTCCTTTACTTGAAGTCACCTGATAGCACAGATTAACCACATCTACAGAATGACATCACAGCAACATGGAGGCTGGTGTCTGATTAAATAACGAGGGACTATAGAACTAGCCAGGTTAATACACAAAACTAATCATCATTGTCATTGTCATTGGGATGTCAGGAACCTTGAATACAGTATTTGCCCCTGTTGGAGACTATTGGAAATGTGTCATTTGCTGACACTCAGTCAGCATCTTAGCTTTAGGGATAGATTGTCAGGTTGAGGAGAATGACTCGAGAGACAGAGGCATTTAGGGAAGAGTGACAGTCTGTCAGACCAACCTTTCCAGGAGAACATTCTGGAATTTGAAATAGTCAAGTGAGAAGATGTCATGGACAGGATAGCAATATTGGAGGCCAAAGAGACCTGATTTAGAATCTCGACCTCAACGTAGCTTCCTTTCCATCCCACATTGTGATAAGTAATTGAACCTGTGATGCTTTTCAAACCTTTTTTGTCCTTTAAAATGGGAAAAAATAATCTTAAAAGATAAGTTTTAATAAGAGTGTGCAGTATGTTTGGCATAATTTAAACAATCAGCAGATAATTATTTCCCTCCCCGTGTATTTGTTCAGTGTTCATGGAGTTGTTATAATGGGGCATTTGTTTTATAATCTAAGGATTTTCCTGTGAGGGCTTTGAAGCTGGGAACATTGCAGAATGCGAGAGTTAAGGAAAGCTGGAAGTATCTGTCAAGATGGGGACAAGTAGGGGCACCTGGGTGACTCTGTTGGTTAAGCATCCGACTCTTGGCTTTGGCTTAGGTTATGATCTCAGAGTTGTGAGATCGAGCCACGTCGGGCTTCTCAGAGTCTGCATGAGATTTTCTCTCTCTCTCTCTCTCTGTCCCTCCCCTCTCAAATAAAAGAAAAAATAAAATCTTAAAAAAAAAGGGGGGGGCAAGTATGGCATTCAAGAGTGCCTGAGTTTCCTATGTTCACAATGAAAATGCATTTCAACAGGAGATCTTTGAGGGGCAGAAAAGATGGACCCTCCTGAAGTAGTGCTTCCTTATCTGAGCTGAGGGCTGAGCTGGGGTAGAAGTGGAGTGTCATTTCCTGGTGCTTGTGTCCCAGTGGGAATGGCCGCACATCACCATTTCTGAAGATAAGCGATCACCATGGTCAAGCCTATTTCATTTATCCCCTGCCCTGTTGGGCAGAGGGGATCCTAAATGCTAGACACATCTGTCTTTCACCAGATGTTTGTGTGGGACAGTGTGGGCACCTGTTTCATTTCTGGTCCTTGGTATGTGACTGTCAGAAGAAGAACATAAAATCTGTGTGATGCTGGTGAATTTCCATGAGCTTGGCATTGTCATCCGGGAAAGCTCGTTGCTTCTTAGAATGACACTTCTGCGTGCACTGGGTGTACTTCAGAACAGGACTACACTAGACGTAATGTTTCCTCCCCGTCCCTCCCACCCCTCATTAAAATGTTGAAATCCTACCTTCCAATGTGATGATTTCTGGAAGTGGGGCCTTTGAGAGGTCCTTATGGTTAAATTAGGTCATGAGGCTGGAGTCCCCCAGAGTGACATTAGTGCCCCCATAAGAGTCACCACCAAAAAGCTCTCCCAAGTGTGAAGTCTGCAGCCCTGCAAGAGAACAGTGCTCTCAGCAGAAACCAGCCATGCCAGCCGACTCCCAGCCTCCAGAACCGTGAGGAATAAATTTCTGTTGTTTCCTTACGCCCCCAGTGTATGTATGGTACTTTGTTACAGCCGTTTGAAGTGACTAAGAGAACCACTTAAATCCAGACTATTCCCTTAGCATTGGTTTATGTACTAACTTGGTACCTCCTAATGGGGGAAAAAAAAAAAGCTAGAAAGCATGCAGAACCGGTTTCATTAAATATATCTGTGTTTTATTTGTCTTTTTCTTTCTTTGTCTCCTTGAGGAAGCTGTGAACTCCTTGAAGGACAGATGGTTTTCTTTTCATCTCAGTGCCTCATTGTCTAGCCTGGGGCCTGGCATGTTGTCAGGGCACAGTGTACATGTTTGGTGGATGAGCAGACAAACTGTGAAGAAGCTTCTTGATCCACATTGTGTGGTTGGCCTGCACAGCTGTTGAGGCTTGACTGTGCGTCTGGAACGTGATATTCCACACAGAGGGAAACTCAGTAACGGACCAGAGTCCCCAGGGAGACATCTCAGAGGGTCTGATAGATGGACAGAACAGCCTGGCGAGGCCTGCACCATCTGTGCCTCTGACCCGGTGGATCGAAGGTGACCGTGTGATGGAGTGAGGTCTTCCCAATGACAACTCACCCTGCTTGGCTCGTACATGCTGGGAGGCTCTGGTCTGAACTCCAGTGTCCCTTGAGACTTGAGTAGACAGAAGTGGCTTCGTGTGTAGAGGGGAGGGAGCCATCACTTGGACTTCTTTGGAACACGGAAACGCAGAGGAAGGCAGGTGTGGTGGTGTGTTTCAGAGCATGTTGGAGCCTTGCGTAGACTTGACCTTGTGGTCTTAGCCCTGTGGGGCCTCTGCTCTTGGAGTTGTTCAAATATTAAGTGCCCCTGAGTGGGAAAAGAAATGAATTTTTAACATCTATATTTGCATGTGTTAATCATCTCCTGCATTTGCCCGCCCAGATTCAACCTTTCAGAATAATTTCCAGATGTCTCTCTTAACGACACCACGTCTCCGTGTTCCTCCTCTACTTAGGTCATCCAGCTGAGCAGGGTTTTTATCTCCCCCTGCTACAGGCCTGGATGGTGGGACTCGCTGCTCGCCTGCCCCACTCCTTTCCGTATCTCCTCACCCATTGTTCCCATGTTTCGAAGGACTGTTCTGAAGCTTGGAGCAGCTCGTGGCAGTCCATGTTAGTGCTAAGGCTCTGACAACTCCTCGTCACTTCTTCTAGAAAAAGTCCAACAATGCCACATGTGTTCCCAGTTGGGTTCTGGTTTTCCTGGCCTTAGGCCCTACATCTAAGTGCCAGATCTCAACTTGACCACTCTCTGAATCTAACATACTCTTCACATTCCCAAGATTTGTGAATTTGTTTTTCCCGCTTGAAAATCCTGCTGACTCTTTCTGCCTGTCAGACTCTTAGTCATCCTTTAACACTCAAGTTTTTTGGTTTTTGATTTGGTTTGGTTGAATTGACTCGCATGCAAACGAGCACTAGGAAGGTGCTGGAATTGGCACACTTCTCTGCAGTGTTTTGCTTTAGTTTAGTGGAAATTCTCTTCAGCTCAAGCCATGAGTGCCCCACAAGGGAGCCCAGTTTCTTCATGTCTTTACTCGCTCCACTAAATTGTGTTTTATTAATGTGTGTGATTGTACTGATGCTCGGGCCACTGTGCTAATCACTGATAATTGCCTTAATGAGCTATTTGTAAGAAATACAGTAATACCAGTAGGGATGAAACCAGACCCCACCACAGCTGGTGGTGTAATAGCCCTTTCATTGGCTTTGGGGAAGAACAGCCGGCAGGATTCTGGCACTATCAGGAAGAGCTCTGAGTTACCCACTTTCCCCTGAACACCAAAATTACCCATCTTCCACTGCACGTTAACCATGTGCACATCCGTCAGGAGGCTGGGTTATCTGGGCAGCATCACAGTGACTCACTGAATGAGATCCCCCCCGCCCCCCACCATGATGCATGTTCATCAGAGGCTACATGTGGCTCTAGCCTATGCTGTCTTCACTCTGGGATCCAGGGTGACCTCTCTCAGGACCATTGCTGGTCATCATGCCAAGAGGAGGGCCACACACTGGTTCTTAACGCTTCCTTCCCCTCTGTCGCCTGTGTGCTTATTTCATTGGCCAGAGTGAGGCACATGGTCAAGCAGGGGCAGAGAAGTTCTGTCTTGATGTGCTCAGGGCTGGAGAACTGGTATTTGAGAATCACCCGGAGCCCACCATACCACGTACAGGGGTACATTGCTCTGCCTTGTGTGGTTTGGTTCCAGGGAGTCAGTACAGAGATACTGTGCTGACACAGGCTTGGGATTCAGTAGTCCTTGGTTCAAATCCTGACCACCACTTACTATGTGATGGTGGTCAATGGCTTAATCTCTCTCAAATTCAGTTTCTTTTCTTATTTTTTAAAAGATTTTATTTATTTATTCATGAGAGACACAAAGAGAGAGGCAGAGACACAGGGAGAGGGAGAAGCAGGCTCCACACAGGGAGCCCAATGTGGGACTTGATCCCTGGACTCGGGATCATGCCCAGAGCTGAAGGCAGACACTTAATCCCTGAGCCACTCAGGCATCCCTCAAACTCAGTTTCTTCATCTGCAGCATGAATATAGCAATTCCTGGGGCACCTGGGTGGCTCAGGGGTTGAGCATCTGCTTTTGGCTCAGGGCATGATCCCAGGTCCTGGGATCGAGTCCCGCATTGGGCTCCCTGGGGGAGCCAGCTTTTCCCTCTGCCTGTGTCTGTGTCTCTCATGAATAAATAAATAAAATCTTTTTTTTTTTTTTAAGAGAAAACAGCAATACCTGCCATATAGGACTGATAAGGATCCCATGAGAGAATGGATTGAAGGCCTTTCTAATGGTAATTAGTAAATGGTAGCTGCCCTTGCCATTTCCTCAGGGGAGCCATGGGAGTGAAAGCACCCACACCTGTCTATTCAGTAGTTGGTATCCAGCTCTCCCTTGTGGTAGCCACACCTTCATGTGTGTCCAGAGCTCTCGAAATGTGCCTAGTGTGATTGAGGAACCGCACTTTGAATTTTATTTAATCTTGATGATTTAAATTTTAAAATAAGCAGTGTAAAAATATTTTCCCTTAATATACAGGCTTATTGTTCTGGAGATGTTTTTTCCTTTAACCACACATGGATGGTGGGTTTGGAAGGACTCCGTTTCACTCAATTATTGAAAATGCAGCATCGAAATTGAGATGTACTGTGAGTGTAAAATATGCACCCAGTTCTGAATATTTACTGTGAAAACAGCATGTAAATTATCACATTAAACATCTTTATATTGACCACATATTGTTGTGATAATGTTTTGGATATATGGGGTTAAATAGATATATTATTAAAAGTAATTAGGAGAAAATTTAAAATTACACATGGGGCTAGCATTCTGTTGGGTGGTGCTGGTTTAGAGATGCAGAGAATGAGGCTCAAGCCTTATTGGGATTCGTCTGATTATCTGTCTGCCCATCTATCCATCCATCTGTCCAATCAGTATGGATTTATAGATAGCCTCCTATGTGTTAACCTCCTATATGTTAAGCTCTTGGTTATCAGTACCAATCAAAACAGATGCATTCTCAGAGCTCATGCTTAGTGAGGTGGGGGGTGGGGGGCCAATGATACAATCACATACATAAGTATAAGCTGTTGTATGGCATGTGGGACAGTCAGGGTGCTAGGAAAGCATACGACATAGGCCCTGCTCTTTTTAATACATTAGTTGGTTAGGTGGGGTTAGGGAAGAAAGATTTTCTGAGATCTAAAATCAGAGAGGGTTTGGGTTGGATGAAGATGGCTCTGGAGTTGGGAGAGGAGTGTTGCAGGCAAAGGGAAAAGTATGCACCCAGGTCCTGGGGCTGAGAGGGAAACAGCATTACAGTCTCACCGAACCTCTCTCCATCTCATCCTTTTAATAGTTAATTTTCATGGGAAAACACAGAATGGATGGTCTTCTGAAAAAGGTATGAAACCCTGAATCCTTCTGCTGCTTCATCTAAGAGGTTCAAGTCCAGCGCACACTATGCTCCTTGTGGAGCCCATCCATTTTCCACATCTGACTGTGTGCATCCTCAGGTTGGAGCACTTCTGAGTCTTACACTGATCCCAGAGCTGAGCAGTGGGCCTTGCAGCTTATAAATACTCCGAAAATATTGATGAGATTTATGCCTTCCCAGAGAAAGCTCATTACCATGTTATCCCCACTTTTTCATGCTTTTGCACCAGGGGCAGAGGAGGGCTGCTTATGCTCCCTTGAGGACTCCTCTCAGCACAATGGCAAGGCTTCATCCTTGTCTTTTCAGATATGGAGATGGAGGAACTTGAAAAGCAAAGACCTGGTTGTAAAAGTGAACGTTCATTGCACACTTACTACATACTGGTCCCTCTTCTAAAGTGCTTCATGTGAATTAACTCATTGACTCCCCAACAGGTTGATGAAGCTGTCATCCTGATGTTGCAGATGATGAAACTGAGCACAGAGTAGCTAAGAAATTTACCCAAGCTCACACAGCTCAGAAGTGGCAGAGCTGGGATTTGGATCCCAGCAAGCCATCTCCAAGGCTTTTACTCCTGACGGGCTGCCATATAGTCCCACCTGCTGCACCACACTGCCCATCAGGCTGTGTTTCTGGAAGTCCCATGGCTTGAAAGTGCAAGGAAGAGGACTCCAGGTCAGCTCTAAGTCTCATCACTTCTCTCTGAGCTGGGCAGCTGGCATCCCTGAGAACCTAGAAAGGCCCGAACACTGCTCTGAGGCCAGGAATTCAGAGACGAATAAGCTATCTTCTTACTTATAGGTGGGGAGATGTCCTATTGCAGATGATTTCAATATAATGATATAGCCATGTTCCTGGAAAGTGTTCACGAATTATTTATCCTCTTCCCGGATGTGATTATGTAAAGGGGTGTTTCTGTTGAAGGTCCTGTAAGCACTGCATCTAGAAAATGTGCCATGTTCATTTATAAGGAAGGCTCCAGGCTGTCCTGGAGGCTAGACTCCCAGACTATCCTGTCCTAACACGTGTCTCCAGCTGAGACGCTTTGGATTTGCTGCAGCCACGCCTGGTTCTCAAATCACAGACCTGTCTGACCCTCCCAGCTCCTCCAGAAAATCTTGCAGGGAGCCCCCTTTGCTTCTATTTTCTTTCCTTCTGGATGATAGGGGCCGTTTACTCTCCCATTCCCTCATCCACCTGGCTGCTCATTCATTTACCAAACACTTATATTAGCCGACTGGTTTTCTTGGGTCAGGTGCTGTTCCTAGACACAAGAAATACAATGGTCAGTAAAACAGATCGCTGCCAGCGCCTGACCTGGCAAGGGGCAGACCCTAAAGGTCACGAACTGTAGGATTCCACTTACAGGAAATATCCAGAAGAGGTAATCTTTTGGTCATTACCAGGCCCTGAGGGAGAAGCTGCCCAGTGGGTAGGGAGTTTTATTTTGCAGTGATAGAAATACTTTGGAAGTAGGTAGGCTAGGTGGCACAACATCGCAAATGCTCTCTGTGACAGGAGATCACTGACTTTATACGGTACTTTGTCTTAGATTGTGCTGTGTTTCACTTTACTGACTTTAAAAAAAAAGGAGTAGAAAAAATATTCTAGTGAGGGAAGATAAGCCCTAAACAAAGAAGTTCATGGGGGTGGTGACAATTTTACAAATGAAAGAGAAGGGAAGGAGCAGGGATAGGGCTGCTGGGTGGAGTGACTGGTATAGACAGGCACCTGTCAGCAGAGGGTTGAGGGAGGCCGAGGGAGGGTGAGAGCATAGCAAGACAAAGAGCTGGAGGAGCACGTCCCTTGTGTTTGGCGAGTGGGGGGTCAGAGCCCGATGGTGCCCCTGCCACCCTCTGAGTGCATGCAGGTAAGGCACTCCTGTCCCTGGAGTACAGGGCTCCCTGGAGGGGTGGCAGGATTGTATCCCTGTCTGTCCAGCTCCCTTGTTCAAGCACGATGTGGGGCTGTCACGTGGTGGCCCCTGCTAAGAACCATAGGACAAGAAGAATTGCTTTTTTAAAAAACAGATTTTTTTTTTTTTAAAGCAAAGAGTTGCAGTCTTACTCCCTGGGGGAAATAAAAACTAGGTTGCTCAAGGTATCCAAACCACACAGATACACAGCTGGCTCTGTGCAGTGTTCTGTGGCAAGCGGTCCCCAGGTGTGCACGTGCGAAGTGTTTAGTGGGCTGAACAGCAGTGAGGTGGGCTCTGGGTCCTTTATTCTCATATGTTTTTTCTCATATGTTGCCAGCAATGGAAAAGGTATCTGGTCCTCATAAGGTGCCAAATGCTTGTTTGAGGAATGAATGGGTGGATAGTCCTTGAACTCTGAGCTTAAAGACCAAAGTAGGAAGATCCAGTTTTGTTATTTATTGTTAACTCGTGTTTTGTGCCAGAGGCTTGCAAATGCCTTGGTTATTGGAGATACAGTCCCCCTCATGGGTTGAAAAGCCACCGTATTTTGCACAGAGGGCTCTGAAGGCAGATCTCAAAAAAAAATTAAATAAAATCCAAAACACCTGTGGACAAAGGCAGCATTTTTGGAATCAGCAAATGACTTTTCAGGATGATGACTTAGGCCAATATACTTTTGGGTGTTTCGCCCTATGCAGACCAGAGTTAACAGACCCAGTTGGTATCTGTAGAAAGGCCTGCTTGCAAAGTTGGCCCTTGGGTGATGTCTGAAAACTTGGATTTTGGGAGGGTGCCCACCATTCCAGAAGCTGGTAAGAGTGCCTCACTGTGCCTCAACTGTTTATGCAAATGATAGAGCTTATGCTGAACACCGCTTCTCCTGGGAGTCCGGAATTTTGGTACATGTTAGGCAAAGGATGCCCACTGACCAGTCTCCAATAAAAACCCTGAGCCCTGAATCTGAACTTCCCTGGTCGAACTTTGTACATGTGTTGCCAAAGCCTGTGCTGGGTGCATTAGGTGCGTCTTGGGTGACTCCAGTGAGTGGGGACTCTAAGCTAGTGCCAGGTTCCTTCCAGATTTTACCCATGGGCTTTTATTTTTTGCTGTAGTAAGTCAAAGCCATGTGCGTGTATGAGTATATGCTGAGTACTGTGAGTCCTCTTAGAGGATCATGGAACTTGAGTCTGGTCTTCAGGACCTCTGACACCCCTCTGCCTTTGGTTATTGGCTTTATTAAATAATTAGTCATATCACCTTAGAGACCATTGAATGCCATTGGCATTTACTGAGTCCCGTTTGTATACATATCACATCTGTAAAATGTCTGCATCTCCAGGCTCATTTGCCTTTACAAAAATTGGCACCGCGACATGCTTCCATGAGTGACTTGTTGCCAAGACATTTCCACACATAGGGCACTGTCACAGAGATGATTGAGACAGAGAATCTCAATTTGAGGGAGAAAAATGTAAGTTATACGAAAGCAGAACCCCTAGAACTTTGGGGAAATTGAGAGCCCTCCCATTTCCATGATGTGACAGTAGTTATAAAGGACAGGCTTAATGCCTCTTGCCTTGAGGGAGTCATACAAGTGGCTCTAAGATGCTGGTGGAGTTGAGTGGTTTGGAGAAACAACACCTTGCTCTTCCCAGTATCCCTTGCTCTTCTGGCATTTTCATCAGCGTGTTGATGCACCCAGCTTCTTACTCATCCATTTGTGCGTTTGTCTATCCACTCACCCAGCCAGCCCTGCCAGGCAGCTTGGCCTCTTCCTGAGTGCTGATTATGTGTCACACAGTGTGCCGGGCATGGGGTACAGGAATTAGTTGAAGAGGGTCTCTGCCATCCCTGGAGATAGGCATGGAAACAAGAACTTCCAGGGGGAAAGAGCCAAGGCTCTCCAGAGTCACACAGGAACACATGCCTAGTTTATCCTGGTGGGAAGAGAGGTAGGGTGACAGCCCCGCTTGGACTGTATGTGGCAAGGAGATTATCTAAATAAGGGGACCAGTGCCCGGGTGGGTGGGTGGGGGTGTCCTCTGTCCTTGTCCTTATGGACATTGAATCAAAGGGCAGGGGAACGCCCTCCTCCTGTGGGAGTTCCCCAGAGGTTAATTTAAAATTATCTTTTCATTTGGCCTTGAGATGAGTCAGAGTTGCCTTGGGCTCAAGGCTGGGGACACAGCCATTCCCAAAGGAAAGTAACAATTCCCCTCCTTCACCTGCCGGTGGTAATCAGAGGAAGACTCCCGAACAAATAGCCTGGAACCCCAAGACAGGCCCAAGGACCCTTCCCGCAATATAATGGGGCCAGAGCCCTGGAGTCTTCTTGGAGGTTCTGTTAGAGAGTCAGCAGTCTTGAGTTGAAGAAGCCAAATTACTGCTTTTATTTTTGGCTTTGCTTGGGGTCAGAAATTCCTTTTGTTTCTGACTTACCTTTTGTTTCAGCAAGTTGGCCTGATTTCCGTGTTTAGAACATTTTTTCATCATCTCGGCCTCTACGACATTGTTCCTTTGCACAGATGCTTCTTAACTCTGCATTTTTTTTTTTTTCCAGAGTTAATCACCAGGCCTTTTCCTCTCAAGGCTTTCATGAGGCAGGTCGGAATGAAAGCAGGTGTTCCTTAAGTGAGCAGAAATACCCCAAACCGCAAACACTGTGTGTCTGAACTGCTTTATGTGATACTGTTCAGCTCTTAATTCTTACAGTAAGTCAAGAATTAGGTGCGAGGCTTGCCCTACCCATTTTACAGTTGAGGAGACTGAGTCACAGGAGGGTTAAGACATTTTTGCCCAAGTGCCTCTGCTCATCTTGGATTAAAAAAAAGTGGGACATGTGAAGCCCAAGTCACAAAACAGAATGGATCAGCTGTTCTTCATCACAGGTGAAAATGTTCCGGGGGGTAGTCTGTAAAGAGGAGGGTGAAAGACCAGGAGAAGATTGTGCAGAGCATGTAGCTGACCGCAGACCCATCTCCAGGGTGGATCGGAATCCCTCTAGACTTGACGGGAAAAAGCTGAACCGTGCACTTCTGGGCAACAGGCTTACACAGACACCTCACCAGAGGAGATGTACAGGCGGCAGACAAGCCAGTGGAGAAGGTATTCCACACTGTTGGGGAAATGCACGGTAGAGCCACAATCGGCTCCCACGCCCCACCTGTTACAGTGACAGGAGGAGCCCTTGCCGCTGAGGACGTGCAGAAACCACACCTTCTGTGGGCGTGTGAAGGGCTGCAGCCATTCTCTGAATCTCTTGGGCAGTTTCTTGAACAGTTAAATATATACTTAACCATACGGTCCAATGATCACACTCCTGGGCATGCATCAGAGAGACAGGAGAACTTGTGTTTACACGCACATCCAGACACAGGTGTGTACAGGCGCTTCATTTGCAGTAGCTGCCAACTGGACATGGCCCCCGTGTTCTTCAACAGGAAAATAATAATAATAATCTTTTTATTTGATACCGAATTTTTTGTTTAATTTGGCACATGTGTATGTTTTTGATACAGCTGTATTTTAGGGTATCATTGATATGTAAAAACTGCATGCATTTAGTCTATGCACTTTGATTAGTTTGGACATATGCATATACACCTGTGATACCATCAGCACAATTAGGGTAATGAAACATCTTCGATTTTGGGACCCCTGGGTGGCTCAGTGGTTGAATGTCTGGCTTCGGTTCAGGTCCTGATCCTGGGGTCCTGGGATCGAGTCCCGCATCCGGCCCCCTACAGGGAGCCTGCTTCTCCCTCTGCCTGTGTCTCTGCCTCTCTCTGTGTCTCTCATGAATAAATAAATAAAATCTTAAAAAAAAATCTTCATTTTCAATAGGTGAATTGTTAAAATGTGGTCTCGCCTTACAACAGAATACTGTTTAACAGTAAAAAAAAGAATGAACTTTATGTGTGGAACAGCTGAGGTGGTCTTAAGGGCATTATGTATAGTGGAAACTATCTCATAAGGGTTACGTACTGTATAATTGCATTTATATAACGTTCTCTACATGATAAAATTGCAGAGCATAGGAGATGAGTGGTTCCGGGGGCCTAGCAGGGAGCAGGAGCGTGTATGAGTGTAATGGGTGGCTGGAGGGAGTTGGCTTGGGGGTAATGCAGCAGTTCTGCATCTTGATGGTGGCGGTGGTCACACAAATCTTTATGTGCAACAGAATTTCTTGAACTAAACCCAGAGTTCAAAAAATCCCAAACACTAGTACATGCAAAAATTAGTGAAATCCTGAGGAAGATCTATAATCGGATCGATTGTGTTGTGCTGGTGTTAATTTCCTGATTGTGAGAACAATGATACTTAAGCTGTCACTCCTGGGGGAAGCTGGGTGATGGGTACACAGGACCTCTGTGTACTCTTCTGCAACTCTTTGTGAATCTAAAATTATTTCAAAATAAAGATAAGCATGGAGTTAAAAAACAAAACAAAAAAAACCCCTGAGAGGTAAATATTTTGCAGACAGAGCATTTGATACAATTTTCGCCTGCAAGAGGCTTACTGTCTGGTGAGCAGGGGTTTGGTTTGGCCACACTGAACTTTCCAAACGGAATGAGTCAGGACATAAGAGAAAGCTGAGCTGCATCGAATTGAGTGTCTTAAGAATTCAAACAGGCAGAAAGTGCCCAGGGCAGCTAAGATAGCACTTCTCCCTGCTTTCTGTCTAAGTGCAGCTCCCCCATGTGCAAACACACACACACACACATTCAGTGAACTCTTGTCCGCATGTGCCACCTCTGCTGCCGTGTGGTCTCATCAGTGGCACCCTTTCTGTTTTCCTTTCCTGCACCTCGAGTCTTTCTGTACACCCCCACACTTTCAGCCAGTGACTCCTGCTTTTGTTTATCAGAATGTTCTTCTCTATATCTTTACAAAGACAGGCATCCCTTTTTGCTTGAGTTCGTTGTCTACTGATTTGTTTCTACTGCCCGGATTAAGCCTTTATTTTTACAGCCACAGTGCCAGGCCATAGTGATGCTCTAGAAAGGCTTCTCGGATGAACAAACAGCAGGCAGCTATGTGCCCTTCTCCAATCTTTTTTTTTTTTTTTAAGATTTTATTTATTTAGGGATCCCTGGGTGGCGCAGCGGTTTGGCGCCTGCCTTTGGCCTAGGGCGCGATCCTGGAGACCCGGGATCGAATCCCACATCGGGCTCCCGGTGCATGGAGCCTGCTTCTTCCTCCGCCTGTGTCTCTGCCTCTCTCTCTCTCTCTGACTATCATTAAAAAAAAAAAAAAAAAAAAAAAGATTTTATTTATTTATTCATGAGAGACACACAGAGAGAGGCAGAGACACAGGCAGAGGGAGAAGAAGCAGGCCCCCTGCAGGGAGCCCAATGTGGGACTAGATCCCGGAATCTTGGGATCACGCCCTGAGCTGAAGGCAGACGCTCAACCGCTAAGCCCCCCAGGTACCCCTCTGGTCCAGTCTAAACTTCACAGGAGATAGTTGCGTCCTCCCCACGGGATTATGAGTAGAATACTGTACTTGTATACTTGTACAGTATTCTATTACAGACAGTATTTTGCAAGGGCCCAGGCAGATTGCTGGCTCTCCATCCTGATATGGATCTAGGTGTCATCCGCAATTTCTTGGAGAGAAAGAAGGCTCCAGAATCTGGTTGCAGAATATCCAAACCAGTCATATGGACCAGAAGCCAGAATTCACTGCTGTAGGTGCTTGAGGTCTGTATTGTTATTACTTTTAATTGGATGCAATAGTGTTGGATGGGACATTGAAAGGCCTGACCTTGAAAGTTCCTTCCAACTCAGAGTCTCTTCGGTTCCACTTGAAAGTGGTGTGGAAAACCCACGTGGAGAACTGTTTCTGAGGGAGGATTTAGGAAGAGTGTCATGGTGGCTGCATGTGTCACCTGCGTCATGGGCCAGATGAGGCTGGGCTGGTGCCAGTTTTCCTTTGTGCATATTCCTCCAGTATGTCAGAGAGCTGGGGGTGGCAGGGACCTGAATGATTACATCATCCCCTCCAGATTAGATCTCTGAAAAATGTGTCAAGATCCTGCATCAAGCACATGGAGCAGCAGTTACCAGTGTGGAACATTCCTGACGCAAAAATGCCATGTGTGTGTCTTGGTACAAAGTGAAGGAAGAGGAGGGAGATTGTCGCCGGTGGAGCACTCCTGGTGGTCACCCATTCCATCAGTTTCCCTTTCAAACCTTAGGAGTTAGGAATACCCGGGAGGTTCCGCTTATTCCTTTCCTGCAGTTTTCCTGTATTCTGTTTTCGTGGATGCTTTTTATTCTATACTATGTTAATTTTTTAAAGATAAATGCAGCTTGTGTGTGTGTGTCTTCACATCGATACTCATACTACCTCAGATACTGCTTGGTACTTTGCATTTATTACCTTTTATAATTCATGCAACACCGTAAGCCTCACGTGCACTGTGTTGCATGAATTATAAAAGGCAATAAATGCAAAGTAACGTGAGGCTTAAGATCCCCATTTTATAGACAAGATAAAATGAGAGTGAGGGTGGGGAGGGATGGTCAGGTGACTTCAGGGTCACAGTCGTAAATGGCAAAACTGGGCTAAGACTCAGGTCGGTTTATCCTCAGAACCGGTGTTGACAGTGTATCTTCAGAAGCATTTGACAGATAGAGGAGGGTCCCAAAACTCAAAGCACTGTGTCTGTTCAGATGACTTTGTTGGAAGAAGCAGTATCTACAAACTGACTTAAGCAGTTCAGAGAAGATACTGGAAGTTCCGTATAGTTGAGAATCCCAGAGGTAGGGCTGAGTTGAGGTGAGACTTTGTCCTCTTCCCTGTGTCACTTTTCCCACAGTCACCACTGGTTCTTTAGTAACTGGAGCCCATCAGATGCATGCCACCTGGAATCCATCACTGTGGCAGTGGGGCTTTGATGACAGCAATTGTGTAGGTTGACTGGACCCAACCTTAACACTTGAGATGGTGGTGATGAGAACAAAGGCAAAAGAAAAATTAAATTTCCTTGCTACCTACAGCCCACTGACAAGTTCTTGAAACAGGCAGAGTGACCTTCCTCTAGGAGCTCAGCTGCCTCGATGTTACTACTTTGCTAAGAGTGAAAAGCAATCTTAGCCCAAACCCAGGATCTTCTAAATCTAACATATAAAAATTCCTTTGGAAATTTCCTTTATTTCTACCCTCCTATATACGGGTTGGCAATCATCCCCCAAGCACATGACTCACCGATATACATCTGAAGGGTCCCATGACTAAGGTTTTACTAGACAGTAATAAATGACCTCCCAATAATTGCTAGCCCCTCAAGGTCCTGGAAACCTTGCTTCCAGAATTCCTTAGAGACTCACGCTCTCCCTAATCCCCCTCCCCACATGAACGTCTGTAATGGGCCACTCCTCATGACCCCAGTGCAGCTCTTCCTGCCCATAGGTCATGTCCCGCTGCTTTAATAAAACCACCTTTTTGCACCAAAGGTGTCTCAAGAATTCTTCCATGTGGCCGTGGCTCCGAAACCCAACATCTTCCTACATCAGTGGGACTCCTCTCCAAACCCGACGGGCTGGGTATTCTGGTTCCTTTCAGAAGAGGAAAGGGGAGAAAAGGCAGTTCACAGTGTCCGATGGTCTGCATCTGAAATTGTCTGTAGGAGGTGCAGGCTGAGAAAGGTACAGGGCCTGACAGGAAGGGTCTCCTGCCTCCCCTTTGTCATCTGCCCACTTGCGGATTGACTGGAAATCCAGCCACCTAGTCATCCACCCACCACCATCTGTTGCTCCTGTTCCTTGTGGGTTCCCACTTTATTTATTTATTTATTTATTTATTTATTTATTTATTTATATATAAGATTTTATTCATGAGAGATAGATTTTCCTGTTTTATTTATTTCATCTTATGGTGTTCTTTGCTGGCATGATCATTTTACAAGAAAGACACTGTTCCCTGGCACCTCTTCTCCCTTGATTTATTATTTTACAGGTTTATTTTGCTTTTCTTATTAAGAGTTTCGGATTGTTTTCGAGGTTTCTCCCCTCTGCCACCAAGTGTGTTAGAGATCACGGCTTTGTCCAGGTCCCTCCCTTCTAATGTTTCAAATTCTTAGTTGTTTATCCTTCACTCCCATTGAAATTGGCTCGCAGAAAAGTTTCCAGTGACACGTTAAATGAAATTCGATAATGCGGGCATTAATATTACCTGGGTAATATCTGAGCACTTAATATGTTTTAAGCATTATACATATATTAACTTAGTTAACAGAACCCTTATGAGGTAGGTACAATTTGTATCACATTTTACGGATGAAGAAACGAAGTCCAGAGAGGATGGTTGATTTGCACAAAGCCACACAGCCTGTGGCTGGCAGAGGCAGGATTTGAACCTCGGTCGTCTGGCTCCATAGTTTATACTCTTAATCATTATGTCTATCATTGTATACACATTTATAAAACCCCATATACATATATCCACTAATGTATATGTGGTTATGATTGCTGCAGGAATCAAATTGGTTATATCTATGTAAACATAAACATAAGTAAGCAGCAGTGATTATTATGACTAAGAGTTAATCAGATATATACTCTATGCCGGGCGTTGTGCTAATTGCTTACTTAAATTATTCTGTGCTGAGCTTTCCACAGTCCTACAGACTTGCTACTCTTATCCTGGTTTTTGAGGTGAAGCTACTAGAGGCTGGCAGACTAAGTAATTTCTACCAGGTGACACAGTTTATAGAGTCTGAATTTAAACCTTTGGAAACATCCGTCCTCTTAAAATAGGACCAGCAACTCTTACCATTCACTGAGTCCCATTCCCTGCCAAAGACTGAGGGAAACATTACTTACGTTGTCCTATTGGAGCCATCCACTGGTACTTTGGCCTCCTTTTATATGAATACTACTCCCTTTCGCTCCTGAGATTGTTCTGCATTGGGCAGTTGCACCTGTGGATGCTGGACCAAGGAGGAGACTGAGTGGAGAAAATTAGTGTGACTTCTCCAAGGCCCTGCAGCAGTAAGAGGGCAGGTTGGGTTGGGCTCTGATCTACCTGCTTGAGAAGCCAAGGCTTTCAGCTCTTCCAGCCACCTGGCTCCTCTGAGATTTGCTGCCTTTGTGCTGCCCGACACGTACTAGAGGAAACTAGGTCTGTGGGCAGAGATGCCCCCTACTCCAGCCCCAGCCCTCGAGGCGCACCTGGGGCTGCAAGTGCCTGAGCAGCACCAGGGCTTTGTCCCCCTTCCCTCCCTCCCTGCTTGCTTGCTTGCTTCCTTCCTTCCTAACTTCCTTCCCACCCAGCAGAGAAGAATCACCTGGCCACTCCATCTTCTGTGGTCCAGTATCTGAGAAGACATGCCCCACAGTCTCATCAGCATTTGCAAGTTATTCACCAATTATGTGCACAGACACATGGGGCCCAACCACGTGCTTCACGCACGTCCCACAGTGTGGGTGCTGGGAAGCATGGGGATGCTGTGGGTTTGGGAAGCTGGGTGGGCGTCGCATCGAGCATAAACTTGTCATCTTCATGCTTTCAACCTGGCAACATCCGAGCCAGTTTTCCCCTCAGCATCCCATAAACTTCCTTATTTTCCCTGTAGTTGTAGGAGAGAGGCCCTACAGAAAACTCAGAAACCAAAATAATATTCTTTTGCAAAAAAAAAAATGTCCCCACAAAAGCTGTCTTTCTCAATTCCATCTATATTAGTGCTGCTTTACTTTTTTTCGTCGGTGGGGGGGAGGGGCATGAAAGCAAGAGATTCTCACACCTCCCCTTCTTTTATGATTGTGACAGAGAGGCAGGGAGAGGACAGATCTTAAGGACACATGAGGGCTTAAGAATAAGCAGAGATCTGCATTGGGGAGCAAATAATGCAGACGTGCTTTGAAGACTTAGGAGATGAGTTGGAAAAAAATTTTTTTTTAATAAAGATGTTATTTATTCATGAGAGAGACAGAGACACAGGCAGAGGGAGAAGCAGGCTCCATGCAGGGAGCCTGACGTGGGACTCGATCCCAGGTCTCCAGGATAAGGCCCTGGGCTGAAGGCAGCGCTAAACCGCTGAGCCACCCGGGCTGCCCCAGTTGAAAAAATTCTATTTAGAGAGGAGGATTTTCGCATGTTCTCGGGGGAGGCAGGAGGGATTCTGATGCCGTCCACATTCTGGAGGCCAAGCCGCCATCCGGGGCAAGCAGCGTTCTTCACTTCTCAGGGTGCTTGCTGGGGCTCCAGGGTTTTGAGCAGACACTGGGCAGGTGCGCCTTTCAGTTCCATCAATTACATTGTAATAGAACCGGGTTTGTGTCCCAGCTCGAGTCAGTGGAGGGGAGCGGTGCGGGGGGGCGGGGTGCGGCTGCTTCTGAACTCGGAGGGGCCTGTTCCTGCTCAGGTTGTGGAGGGCATCGCGGCTGCCAGGCAGGAGCGGAGACTGCCCTTCCTCACGGAAAGGAAACTTGGAAAAAAGTCCAGTATCCATTCTCAGAGGTGGGGGGTTTGGCGGTTTCCTTTTCTCTCCAGCTGTAATATTTAAATTTTATTTTATTTTATTTTATTTATTTATGATAGTCACAGAGAGAGAGAGAGAGGCAGAGACACAGGCAGAGGGAGAAGCAGGCTCCATGCACCGGGAGCCTGATGTGGGATTCGATCCCGGGTCTCCAGGAATGCGCCCTGGGCCAAAGGCAGGCGCTAAACCGCTGCGCCACCCAGGGATCCCCCAGCTGTAATATTTAAAAAATAAAAATAAAAAAAAGGAAAAGCATTGACAGCCTGGTAGCAGTCCAGGATGGTGAGAGAGAAAAGGGAATTTTCAAGTTCCAGAACATGTTCTCCTGCTCCTCTGTGGGTCACTAGCGTGAAGAATGACACGCTCCTGAGCACCTGTCCTGGGGATGCCTTGAGCGCTTCGTGGGCATCTCACAAATCTCCAGGGCGTTACCTGCAGGAGCCTGGCCGGTCCTGGAGCTCCCTCCTCCGGACACACCCCGGGGGCTTCTGTTCTGTTGAAAAGCTGTTCGTGGATGTCAAATAAGATCGTACTCAGCACAGACTGGGCGCTCTTCTGACACCCCCTGCCCCCCGCCCGGCCCACCTTTTCTTTCCCTTTGCTCACGGGTGGGGTTCTGGGGGAACCCCTGCACATAGCAGGAAGGGAAGTGTGTTCTCCTGGAAAACTGGAAAGTGCTGGAGAGTGAAGGAGGGGAGAGAGACTTCTGTGGACTGCGGGCTGGGGGGCTTGGGAACGCCTGCCTCTCCCTTGGAGGGAAAGTCTTGTGTTTTTTGTTCATGTGCTTTATTTTTTGCTTTGTTTTTAAGCAGGTGAGTCTACTGATCTGGTTTGTCATGCTTCCCTTAGAGCACAGAAGAGGTTTCTTACTCCTCCATGTACTCCCAAGATCCTGTCCCCTTAGGTCTCTGAGAACAGATTTTCCTGGTCATACCTTTGCCCTTGTCACATTTCTAATTCCAGAATATCTGCAGTCATAGTACGTTCTGTTACAGAGAGGGGAAAAAAAAAACCAAACCCTGGTGTTGGAGTCGATATGTCTGGGTCTGCACATTGGCTCTGCCACTGGCTATTAGAGGCACCGTGCATGCCACCTAGCCCGTTCCTCAAATAAAGAAGGGAACAGGTGATAATAAAGTTTAATTAGTGAGGATTGAATGAGATAATGTGATCTGATGCCAATCCTAGCATGTAGCAGGTGTAAAACACACAAAGATTTTCTTTACCCCTAGGTACATATAAGACTTAAAAAGTATTTTCCCTGGAAAAATGGTGATGATTGTTAATAGTGATGGTGGTGGTGGTGGTAGTAATAGTAGTAGTAAGCCTTTGGCTTAGGTTCCATATGAAAGTCCAAAATGATTTCTATATAATCATCTGTCAAATTATTATATGGAAAAATATTGTGCTACTAATATATTTAGTTATAAACTCATAATATATACTAATAATAATGCCACTTAGTAGCATTATTCCTAAAGAAATTCATTCCTCAAACACCCAATAGCCTAATAATAAGTCATTGTTAGCAAGAAAATGTTCCATATAGGTGAATCTCCAAATGAAAGGACACCTTTTGCCCTTAAGCCGCAAAATCTTCCAACCCAAAGAAAGCCAAAATCACATGACAATATTACAGAAAATGTTCTAAACCCCATCTTTCCCTTCTCAAATACAAGGGACCAAGTCTTATTTAAACTTCTCATAACAAGACTCATTTTGCCTTTGCGCCCTCCTGTCATCTACGGGGATTACCGTGTGAAGAACAACAGTTCTTCATTTGGCCCCAACTGTGGTGCTTTTGTGGTTTCCTGACTGCCCCTTGCTAGTGTATTCTTCAGGCCCGTCATCAGTCCACCCCACGCCTGAAAGGAATGCGTGGAGGTGGCTCTGGCTTTCTCAGGACAGAGCTCATCGCAGGCTTTAAATCTGAATTATGTATCTCCTCACTTACGAGCTCTTCTCATTTACTTCTAGGAAAGAGGTTCCTTCTTCATTTAAAAGCCTTGTCTTCATAGCTACCACAAGTTAAAAAACAGCTCTTCTTGCCTTTATGTTTTCTTACAAAAATTTTATTTGCAGTGCGTACAAAGAAAAGTCACTGCGGTGGTTTTGGGCAGAATTTTTACCTGATGTTCACCTTGAGAGGACATGTGCTTGAGGGCATTTTAAAGCAAAAAAGTAAGGATTGAAACTTCTGAAGTCATCTAAATAAATATTCTGGATATGTATTGCTATGGAAAAAAAATTCAAAACAGCTTTTGGAAGTACCTGTCAATTATATTTCCTGTTTTGCTGAACTTAAGCAGTTGGCATGTCAGATAACTAGATTCTCGGGATGTGGAATTTTTTTTAATCATTGTGATGGGCAGGATAAACGTAAACTTTGGTCATCTTCCACAGAACATAGCTTGGTCTTTCATCATGTTTTTGAAGACAAAAAGATGGATGGAAATCTCTGGGTGGTATGAATTGTTAAGTGATTCTGTTGGGTTATGAATACCTCAAGGAAAAGAACCATCTTAGTTTTCTTTTTATTCATGTAACAAGTATTTACCTGCTTTTGAAGCATCTGGAACAGAGTTCCCAAGTTGAAAATGTTTTGGACTTAGAGCAGGAAGATGTAGTTTAAATCCCCACTGCATCCTTGACCATTTGGCTTACAGCTCCTGAGTCTTGGTTTCCTTCCGCAATAGCCACCGAGTTGTAGCTACGTTCCAGGTGCCAAGTGTGTGGACATGGCTGAGAACCAGGTGGACACTCGGTCCCTGCCCTCATGGAGTTTATAATTGGCCAAGGCTTCGTGAGCTCTGCCATCCTGTGTTCCTGTTCAGTGGTTGTTTCCTCCACCACCACCCCAAGCGAGCACAGGTAGGGGCAGAGGGAGAGGGAGAAGCAGACTCCCTGCTGAGCAGGGAGCCCAATGTAGGGCTTGATCCCAGGACCCTGAGATCATGAACTGAGCTGAAGTCAGACACTTAGGCACCCCTCTCCACCTCTTCTTAACACCTTATTATTTACAAAAAAAAAAAAAAAATACATTGATGGTAATGAGAAATGTATATCACTGTCCCTAAGCAGGTAACCAAAAGAACCCACACTGTGTTAAAGGATGGCTAGATGCTGCTGCCGACCTAAAACCCTCTAAAGGGGACTTCTTATTTCCCTTTGTCAAGTGTTGGAGGGCTGTAAGGATATACTAGCCTTATCCAGAGGGCCGAAAAAGGAGGAAGTAACTTTCTCACTCAGTTCTTTTGAATGAAGATCTGAAGATTTGCAAAAACTGAATTCAGTACTTGATTTTCTGTCTGATGGAGCTGACCTCTGCCTGCTGAGGAAGGCTTCCTGGAGGAGGTGGCCTTTGAGTTAGGAACAGATGGACAACTAGCAGTTGAGCTGGCAAATAATTGAGAGGAAGGGCATTCCAGAAGCCTGGTCATAAAATTGCTTTTTATTGGGTTTTTAAAGATACATTATTTTTATATCTGGTGTCAAATGTGGAAGTCTGAAATTCTAGAAATTAAGGGACATTTCAGAAGAATATTGAGACGTCACCATGAAAACTTGTCTTTAGGAAGATCATAGAAACAAAATGCCCTTTGAATCCCCAGCCACCTCACTTCTTGCTGAGGATGAACAACATCACCCAGCCTACTTAGTGCACCTTATTCCCTGAAACTTTGCCTGTCTGGTGCTTTTCCAGAGGTTTGGGTTAACCAGTACATCAGGGATTTCAAAGATCTTCTCTAATTCCTTTTTAAAATTGGGTAAAAAAAAATCCTATCAGTTTTTAGTTGAAAGTAAAGTGTGTTATTTACTTAGAAGCAAGCCCTATACTCATGGAGCGTAAATTCTAGGGGGGAAGAGAGTCATTGATAAAATAACCTTGCAAGTAGGTTAAAGGGAATGCCAAGGTGATAAAGGAGAGAAGGGTCTGGATGGGGGAGAATGTTCCCAGACCCTCTAGAAGGAGTGGGAGAGAGTTAGGCCTCCACCCTCTCTCTACAGGGCCTCTCTGTAAGGTCCCAGTACAAACTGAAATTCCAAGGGCTGGAACTGACCCAATGTGACTCCTTCCTTGAAGACAAGTGCCCTTTGGCTGCGGAGTCGTGATTTTGAATCTCCCCCTGAGAGCTCACGGTGGGCCAATTTAGAGAGAGATATTCTGCAGGTGTTTTATCATTCCGATTAATACACTTGAATAAGAGCCTCCGTGTTCCTCTGCATTAGAAAATGTTTTCCTAACAAGGTCCTTATTAGAACTTGCAAAAACTGCCTTCCCGGTCTTCTCGGCCTCTTCATAGTGTGCCCCACTTAGACCCAAGAGAACAGGCTTCTTGAAAAATTCGTTTCCTAATGATTCTGAGTTTTATTGTTTAAAGGCATGTTTTTGCTATCTACAGGATTTATTAAAAAAAAAAAAAAAGGCTTTCAGAGTTGGCCTGCAGGCAATTTAATGCTGCCTGTGGCTTGCAGCAAGGCATATTTTAAAACATTCTCTGCCCTTCTTCCTTCTTTTATTTCGTATGCCACCCTGCCCTGGTTGTACGATGCAATACAGCATGTCTGTAAATATCTACAGTGTGTTTGCACAGAAATAGTGCCCAAATTGAATCAAACAGCATTTCCTTTCTCTCCTGACAGCTAGGATTTTTTTTTTTTTTTTTTAAGTGGCTTTGACAAGACTCAGGGCCAAATTATTAAATCACCACGGTGACCCTTTGTGTTCATCTGCCGCTAATGAACTTAGAAAATTGGGATCTCATCTGGCAGACAAACTCATTTTGTTTGACAAACAGCTTAAAAGCATTTGTAAACAAGAACAAATTGGGGCTTGTATTTTTTTTCTCCCACCTGGCATGAGTTTTAGAGTTTTTCGTTTTTAGCGTCTCTGAGGTTTGTAGGAATGAAGCTTGCTTCATACTTTTGTGACTTCCATTGTGTTAGTTGTCAGCCCGGCAGACCACACACGTAGCAGCTGTTCTAGAATTCGCTGGCGTGGTGTATGAGAAAGAGCGCTAGGTGTGTGCCTGAGATATAGTTTGACCAGTCACTCATCAAGTGGCTTTGTCAAGTTGTTTAACACCCTGGCATCCCAGTTTACTACTTCGTAAAATGGATAGTAAAGCCAAATGATGAATATATGTAGTGTGTGTGTTTACATAGTGTATATATGTGGTATCTATACTGCTGTATCTACATTATATATAGATACTATATGGATTTTAAAAGATTATTTATTCATGAGATACACGGAGAGGGAGAGAGAATGAGGCAGAGACACAGGCAGAGGGAGAAGCAGGCTCCATGCAGGGAGCCCGACTTGGGACTCAATCCCAGGTCTCCAGGATCAGGCCCTGGGCTGAAGGCAGTGCTAAACTGCTGAGCCACCTGGGCTGCCCTGGATTATTTTTTATATGGATTATTTTTATGTGTAAATACATGTGCATGTCTCTGTGTGTATATAATTGTATGTATGCATATATACATAAATGTTTCTATGTATGCACATGCAAATAAAATGGAGGTTCATTGGAGCTTATTAGTACCTGCAACTATCTCCTACAACAGAAGGACAGATTTCTTTGAGAGACGAATGCCACCTTCATTGTAACTTTTCAACATACTATTTAATCATGCATTGGAATACCTAAACCCTGAGGTAGTTTAAGAAGCAAATTTGGACATTAGAAATCTTTACCGTTAATTTGTATTCCTTCAAATTTAGAAGAAAATTCAGAAATTGTATAGTTAACTGCCAGAGATCCAGCTCTGTAAGCAGGAGGTACAGTGGAAAACAGATGTGCAGGAGTCACATTGTTGGGATGACATTCTTGCTCTGTCACTTGCTGTGTGACATAGGACAGATTGCTTAGTTTCCTTTTATTTAAAATGGGGATAGTATTACCTTATTTACAGGGTTGAATTTCAATAAGATACTGCATGCAAAACTCTTAAAGTGCAGTGCTTGGTACAAATATATTGCTTGGAATATGATAGAAAATACTTCTAGTAATATTCATCAGCAATAATACAGTTGTTGTAATGGCTAAAACAGAGAAAGGATTCTAATTAAACAAAGTATTGGAGGATAGTGGCTCAAAGGAGTGTGGGTCAGCTTCCCCAAAGAGGTGACCCATGAAGGATGGATTGGAGGTTGTCAGAGTTGTCACACACAGAAGGAGAAAAAAGGGAGAAGAAAGTGAAAGATTGTCTTAGCAGTTCAGTATTGATTGGTTTTAGAACTTTGAAGTTCCTTCTGAGTACACAAGTCATTCCTATCATCTACTGATGAAAGAAGACTCTAATCCCCCTCCACCACCCTTTCTTGCCCATGACTTCCTGGAGAGCCTGGTGATCAATAGCCACCAGGGGACTTAGAGCCACTTCTCAATACTGATTGTCAGAGGCAATGGCGCTGATGCTGCTGCTGTTTCGTTGTGTGACCATGCCATTCTCCCCAGCTAGACTGTAAGCGTTTCTCATACCCAAGCAGATTTCCATGGATATTTGTTTGATTAAATTAACAGGAATTAAAACCTTTCTGCCTGGAGTACCTCCAGTAGACGCCTCTTCTTCTTTTCATGGAAACTCATTTCTTAACCTTCTCTGTTTTCCATTCCCTGGCCCTGGTCCACCTTCCAGTAAATCTCAAAGTGTACTTCCAGACTCGTTCTTTTCCTGAAAAACATAGTCCTTGCTTAAAGGGATTCATTCTCCAATGAGAGAGATTCAGACGAACTCACTGCAATATATTTTGCTAAGCTCTACGAAAGGAAATAGAGAAGACAGATGGTTGACCTCCTTATATGATATGGAGGAGATCTCTTGACTTTTAAGAGACTTAGTTTTTTATCCAGAATTTGGGGCCAATAGCATTGTGTCACAGGATGATTGTGTAGATCCAGTGAGACAAAGAACTGTCATGTGCTACCTGACATGCTTATGTCTGGGAATTGCTCAGGAAAAATAAGGGTGACCAGTAGACTCTTTTGTTCTTACAACTCCATTCTTTATCTTGGTGGGGGCTCGTCTGTATTATTAAGCCCCGACCTGATGTGACTGGTTATTTTTTCAAATGAGGTGTAACATATATAAGTTCTACCCTGTTAGATTGTACAAGTCTGTGCTTTTAGGGTATTCACAAGATTCTGTGACTGTCACTAGTGTTTAATTCCAGAATACTTCCTTTAGCCCCCAAAGAAACCACATATTCATTAGCTGTCACCCCCTCCCCCTCATCCATGAGCTCCAGGTAGACACTTTCTGTTTCTCCAGGTTTGGGCTGGGAGATTCTTGAAGGGTCTTTCCCTCTGTCCCCCATCCTGAATGCTTGCAAATCATGAAGTTTTCCATATTTAGGTCCTTTAGACATTTCTCTCTCTCTCTCTCTCTTTTTTAAGATTTTATTTATGTATTCTTAGAGAGAGAGAGAGAGAGAAACAGAGAGAGAGAGGCAGAGACACAGGCAGAGGGAGAAGCATGCTCCATGCAGGGAGCCCGAAGTGGGACTCGATCCCAGGTCTCCAGGACCACACCCTGGGCTGAAGGCGGCGCTAAACCGCTGAGCCACCCGGGCTGCCCCCTTTAGACGTTTTTTTTAAAGATATACTCTGATTTGAAGATGACAAAGAAGATAAAAAGCAATGGGACAAGAAGGCAAGGACTCAGGTTCCAGACTGAACTCTGTCCTTTTCTTCCTGGATAACTTCTGGGCCTGTCTTGTGCGAGCCTCAGTTTCCACACTTAGATGACTGGTAATTGAATGTGAAGAACCACTCCGTCTCTGAATATTCATTTAGCTTAAACTCAGTGATTTTGAGTCTATGCGTGTTCATATTCATTGGTTTTCAACATGTGCTTGTTCTTAAAGTTTCTCCCTGCTTTCTGTTATCTACTGAGCTGGTGGTGTTTTCCTTTTAAAGTTTCAGTGTGCCATGTTGATGTCAAAATATGTAAGTATGTCATGTGTTGTGCACCCATGTATGAAACAGAGGCATTTTTGCAGGCAGCTGTCTTGTGAGGACCGATGAGATCATGCATGTAAATTAGCACAGGATTTGCACTTAGGGTTAGAGAGCAGTTCTTTGATAGGTGAATGATGGGCTCACCAGTTGGTGTTGGTAGACCAGTTGAACACTTGCCCAGATGCAACTTATTAAACCGGTTGTCCCATGTGATCCCAGTTCAAAGCTTTCCTGATCTTGGGATGGGCCCTCTGAGAGCTGCTTCCTTTCCCTCTTTGCCTTCTCTGACGTGCGGAACATGTCAGTGCGAAATTATAGATTTGGAAAAACAAATGCCATGAGAGGAGCAATTTACCTTATCCTGCTCTCTTCAAGTGGCATGGGAAATGAAAAACGTCCAAACTAAGACGAATTTAGTGGATACCAAAACCACCAGGCTATTGATTCTTAAAGCCAGACAGCACGGTTATGAATTGGGTGATAAAAATGGAAAGCATTTAGCTCGACTTCCAAGACGGGGACAGCTTTGTGTGTTATCACTGCGATTAGGTTCTCCTGACAGCCCCACAACTAATGAACTAGCACTCAGTAACTAGCCGGCTCACTTTATGTGCTGCATCTGTCTGACGTGTTGTGTGAGCTACATGGGAATAATTTGATTTTTTTTTTTTTTTTTTATAGAAACTTGGATGCCTGAGATTTAATCTCTAACTTTAAAAGGTGGCAGGACTGCTAGCTGGAAGTTCTTACTGCAGTTAGGACAGTAAGAGGTTAGAAGCTGTGAATAGTTCTGCACCCTTGCAGAGGAGGGGTTTATAGCTCCTGATGGACATAAAACTGAACAAGCAGATGCCTTTTGGGTGTGAGGGATCAGTTATGGAATCTGCATTGATTGTCATTTGATCCTGAGGCCCAGAGAAGGTGAGTTTCCAGTCAAGTCACAGTGTAATTTGCTGGTTGAGCGGGACTGGATTTCCTGCAGCTTCGTTTCATGTCTTTCCTTCACATCATTTAGAAGGTTGAGGCCTGCGGTAGGTCCAGGCCATCCTGTCCTTCCTCCAGTGGCCTTGGGTCAGTTCTGCTGCTCTCTGACAGGTCTGACAGACCTCTCTCTGGAGACAGGATCCCTGACCGTAGAGGACCAAAATGCCTCTTTCCAACTTTCTGCCTTCGTGGTGGTTTCTTTTCTTGACTTTTGTGTGATGGGGTGAGGTTAACTGTTACTAACTGAATTATATTCACCTTCCCTCCCAAATTCATATGCTAAAGTCTTAACCCCCAGTACTTGAGAATATATTCTTATTTGGGAATAGGGTCATTGCAGATATAATTAGTTAGAATGAGATCATCCTGGATTTGGTTGGGCCCTAATCAGGTGGTGTGATTGTTTCCTTATAGAAGGGGAAATTTAAGCCCAGATACACACACAGGGAGGATGCCACATGAAGTCTGGGCTTGTGCTGCCCTAAGCTAAAGCAAAGGCTCAGGGAGGGGCCTTGGATGCGCCCTTCCTTAGTGCCTTCAGAGGGTGTATGCTGTGCTCATGCCACGATCTTGGACTTCTAGCTTCCAGAACTATGAGATGATATAGGTCCCGCAGTCCTAGGAAATGAATATAGCCACCCACCAAGCAGTTCATACTATAAAAGCACAATTAATTATGAGAAGGGGAAAAGTAAGTAATAGATTGTACCTTCCTTCTTACCCTTTGCCACATTCTTTTTAATTTTCATAGGTAGATACTTGTTGAATTAACTGGATATTGATTCATTCATTCATATTCACTCATCAATATTCATTGTATAGTTGCTCTGTGCCAGATAACATGCCGGGCACTCTTCTACTATGTCTCATCCTGCTTCTACCCAAACTGTGTGTGTGATATGTGTGTCTGGTATTTAACCCACACTGAGCCATGATTTTCTCATCCCTATAGTGGACTATTGACACACAAATGTTAGACATCTTGAGGGTTGGGCACCTGGGTAGCTCAGTGTGTTGAATGTCTGACTCTTGGTTTTGGCTCAAGTCATGATCTCAAGGTCATGGAATCAAGCCCTGAATTGAGCTCCACACTCAGTGGGGAGTCTGCTTGAGATTCTCTCCCTTTCCCCTATATTTCTCTCTCCCCTGCTTGCGTGTGTGCTCACTCTCTCTAAATAAATATATAAATCTTAAAAAAAAAAAGTGTTGAGGGTCGAGGGGGATGAAAATGTGATCGTGTCCCGTAGAAACCAGCTTCATAGTAGATGCTAAATAGCGCTACTACATGAGCTCCCCAAGTACAAGATTCTAGAAATTTAAAATCATTAATAATAATAGGATTCCTTATGTGCATAGAGCAAAGGGATTTTGATAACCTTAGAAAAGTCATTCTTCTCAAAGAAGTACTGTACATGCACACTTATAGTGGCATGATTCAGAATTACCCAAAGATGGAAACAGCCTGAATGTCTATCAGCCCATCAGCTGATGAATGGATCAACAGTGTGTCCTTCTGTGCAGTGGAGTATTATCCAGCCATAAAAAGGAATGACATTGATACATGCAAAAACAGTGATTGAACCACAGAAACATATGCTGAGTTAAAGAAGCCAGATACAAAAGGCTGATATGGTTTCACTTATATGAAATATCCAGAATGGATGAATCCATAGAGACAGAAAACAAAGTGGTGGTTGTTAGGGGCTCAAGGAGGGGAAAATGAGGAGTGACTGCTTAATTGTATGAGATTTTTTTGAGTAATGGAATTTTTTTGGAATTAGATCAAGGTGCGGTTGCACAATAATGAATGCAGTGGATGCCATTGAATTGGTATGTTGTTAAATGGTTAATTTTAGGGTGCCTGAGTGGCATAGTCAGTTAAGTATCTGACTGTTGGTTTTGGCTCAGGTCACGAACTCATGGTTGTGAGATCAAGCCCCGTACTGGGCTTACACTCAGTGTGGAGTCTTCTGGAGATTCTCTCTCCCTCCCCACTAGCCCCTCCCGCTTGTGCTTGCTTATACTCTCTCAAATAAATAAATCTTTAAAAAAAGGTCAGTTTTATGTTTGAGAATCCTACCTCAGTAAAAAGAAAAAAAAAGTCATTCTTCTTTAGTCACAGGATATTTCTGTGGCCCTAGGCAGAGGAACACGGAACCAGGTCAGAATGTCACACTTTGGAGCCATCACACAGTATAGCTCAGATATTTTCAAATCGAGAGACATATCATCTTGCCTCTACTTCTCTGTCTGTCTGAAAGAGGAGTTTTCTTCATGACACTTTCCTTTTTGTGGCTTTGGTGACACTGTGACTTGTCATTGCAGTTTCTGAGCAGGGCTGGATCATGGGCCATCCCCAAGCCAATCCTGGGCAAAGGAGAACAGCGTCGCTCCAGCTCTCTGAGACCGACCCTGACTAATCCTCTGCAGCTGGGGGCCCCATTCCTGAGCATTGTGCTGCCTCCCTGTCCTAGTCCACGAGAGCTGCTGGAACATAGCACCACAGGCCCGGTGGCTATATTGTAGTAAACAATATTTACTATAATATAATATAATAAATAAACAACGGAAGTTTATTTCTCTCAATTCTGGAAGCTGGGAGTCTGGGAGTCGGCTGCTTGCATGGTCAGGTTTCGGTGAGGAGACTCTTCTAGGTTACAGACCGCTGGCTTCTTGTGTCTTCATATGATGGAAAGAGTCCCTTTTAATAAAGACATAAATCCCATTCATGGGCTCCACCCTCGTGACCTCAATTCCTCCCAAAAGCCCTACCTCCTAATACCTTCATATTGCAGATTAGGATTTCAACATACAAATTAGAGGGGAACACAAACATTCAGTCTATTGTACCCACATATGGACCACATCAGCACTGTGGTAAACAGAAAGGTCCTCCAAACAAGGACATGGCTATTGGGATGGCCCCCAGTTGCGTTGGCCACCAGAAGCCTTCAGGTTGGCCTCTGGGATATGCTTTCTTCTTTGCCTATCCCAGAATTCACCTCGCTTGTAGAGATGTTGGTTTTCTTAACCACAGATGTTCTAATTCCTGCCCAGCAGCTCCCAATGGACTGTAGGATGAAGTCCAAGTTCTCCTTCACTTATCATTCAAGGCCATCCAGGCTCATTCCCCTCCACCCAGCCTCTTCCTTACCTGACTCTGGAAGGAGTGGTTGGCTGCCATTCCCTGATTCCATGCATGCCCTTGTACTTTCCTGAGTGGCTCCTTCTGTTAGGGATGACTTCTGTTTCCTTACCATCCTTTTGAATTGTGCCATCCTCCCTTGGCTTAGCCCAGATGTTTCCCCCTGCAAGTCACGTTTCCCTGGTTCTGTCTTGTGTCCTGATCATGGTGTCTTTGTCCCCTATGTTCTTAACAAGTCTGCTCAAGGGCAGGCACCCTGTTGTATCCTTCTTTTACCCTCTACCCCAAGCCCCGTGCCCAGAATAGAGTGTATGCCCTGTAAACATGTGCCAGGTGGAATGGGGATGAGTGTTGAGGAATCAAGAGAAGGTAAAGAAATAGCTACCTTCTTATCATTTGCCACAAGAGATATTTACATAAAATCTCCATAGGCCTTGAAACTGAGGAAAAATAGAGACTCTGCAAGTTAGACACATCCTCCTCCAGCAGTTGGGAAGGCTGGAGTGCATTTAGCAGTCTCCGCCCTTGATAAATGCTTATGCGTGTTTGCTTAAGCAGAATGGAAATGGGAAGCATGCCTGCTTAAATCATCCCTTTCTAGAGTGAAAAATCAAAAGAACGAAGACCAAAACACTCCAATGGGTAGCCTTCATGGATATGATTAAGCGCTGATTTAACATTCAGAACAAAAACATAAAAATCAGCCTTCCTGGAGCTGTAGTCTGACCCCAGGAAAAGTGTGTATCTTCAAGAAGGATCAATTTGCATTAAAGATCTGTTTGGCAATGCTTTGTTGAAAGAGGTTAATATCGTAAGTGGAAATTTCTGATTGCTTCTCGATTCTTTTCCTCCTCCTTGCTCCTCCACCTGTGTTATCCCAGAGAGAGCTCCGGGCTAGAAGTGATATTCATGCCACCCGCCTGTCAACATCTCTATGAAATTTGAGTTCCTGCCCTTGGAAAGCAGAATCTGGGTTGATTTAACAGGTTGGAAATTAAGGGCCTGGGATGCAGATCATCAGCTCACCCCCCACCTCCCCAGGTCGAGGGTAGTGGCTTTGGAGGAAGATGACCACAGTGAATGTGCAGTCTTGCCTGGGCCACTAAATGCTAGGAGCACCCCATTCTCTCCGGTCTTGACTATCAAAAATGTCTCTAGACATTGTCAAGTGTCCCTGGGGTGGGGGGCAAAATTACTCCCAATTGAGAACCACTGTCTTAGAGGCTCACCATGCAGATAAGAAAGAGTTAGGCCAGGAGGAAGAAGCCACAGCAGGCAGAAAGGCAGGGAAATGTGAAGGACACAGTGTCCTTCATCCAGGTGCTGTCCTGCATCAGAAGGTATGACACGGGTGGGCTACGGGGCGTGGAGCCCTTTAATGTCATGCTGAGGAAAACACATTGGATTTGAAGTCAGGAGTCTTTGGGTTAACAGCAGGCAACCACCTACTCTCTTCCCCAAGCTGTGTGGCCTGACTCATTCAAGCTCCTGAGTCTTGGTGCCCTTACCTGTAAAGTGGAGGGGCACAGATTGATTATAAAGGCTGAGTGAGTTAAGACCAGGAGGATGTGTCGGTCTGGTGCTGGGCATCCTCATTGACGATTACATGTTGTCTTCCTTCTTGAGAGCTCTCATGTCCAGTGAAATCTAGTTCTCTTTCCACTTCCATCTGGCTCATGCTGTCGTCTCTCCAGCCTGTGCAGAACCTCCTGGTTTCTCTGCTCCAATTCAGCCTCAGGCCTGTAGCCACACTTGCTTCCCCGAGACAGGGTGACATGAAGGCTCAGAAGATACCTGTACTGCTCTGGGGTGCCTGGGGTGGGGTGGGGGTCAGTTGGTGAAGTGTCTCCTTTGGCTCAGGTCATGATCCTGGGGTCCCGGGATCGAACCCTACGCTGGTCTCTGCTCAGTGGGGAGTCTGCTGCTCCCTATGTGCACGCTCTTTCTCTCTCTCTCAAATAAATGAACAAGCAATCTTGAAAAAGAAGAAGACACCTGTACTGTTCCACACTGTGGCTCTGGAGCATGTATAACATGGCAAGTTCAGATTGAGTGGTGTGGTGTTCCTTTTGGTGCACTCTGGATTTTGAGACTCAGCCCCAGTAAAAGAATGTGCAAGAGCTCAGTTGTATTTTATATTGGTGACATGATAAAATGCTAGTATTTGTGACATGGTAGGTTAAATAAAATACATTATTAAAGTTAATTTCCCTTATTTCTTTTTGCCTTTTTAAAAGATGGCTATGGAAAACAGGATGAGTTTTATAAGAGTAGCTACAGTCTTGTTCAAGGAAGCATATGGTTTGGTTCTTCACAAGAGAATCATTTCCTGGTGCAGTTTTGAGACAGAATTTGCTTCATGGGGCAGTTCCATTTTAAAGTACAGAAATGGCCCCTTAAAAGTAGTCACTCATTGGCTAACATGTTTAGCACAGTTTGTGTTTCCCCCTGTAGATGTTAGAATTTTTCCTGTTTAATACTACTTCTTTTACAGAAACGCCGTCCTGAGGCAGGACCAGGGCATGGCCATATTTGTGAGATCTCTCCCCTCCTTAGTTATGGACTGAATGTGTTTTCCTAAAATCCATTTCTGGAAACCTAACCTTCAGTGTGCAATGGTATTAGGAGGTGGGGCCTTTGGGAGGTGATTAGGTCATGAAGGTGGAGCCCTTATGAATGGGACTGGTGCCTTATAAAGGGGACCCCACAAGCTTCCTTGGATTTTCTGCCACGTGCAGATACGAGCAGCGTGCTCTCATCAGATGCTGAATCAGCTAGAACCTTGGTCTTGGCCTTCCTACCCTCCAGAACTGTGAGAAATAAACATTCGTTGTGTAAGCTGTCCAGTCTATGGTATTTTTCCAAACCAGCCCAGATGGATTAAGATGTGTCCTCCTAACTACTTTGTGGGCGGCACAGCAAGGCCTTAGAATTTGATTGGTCAGGCAACTGAAATCCAAATAATTCATTTTTATGTTAATATTACCTCAGCATCTTACGTTGCTGTGTAATCATAGTTTGGAAATCATTTTGATCTCTCTCGATCCTTGCAGCAACCACTAGTGCTTGATATTGCCATGGGCTTTGTTTCGCAAAAAAGGATGGGAGTCTCTGAGATATCAACTAACTTGACAAGATCCTCTGGTCAATGGGCAGAGCTGATACTTGAACCCAAGACCTGACTCCCCATCCTCTGTAAATGCTGGGAGGCCCACCTGAAATGCAGACCATGCCTTGGAGCTTGCTGCCAACATAACAGAGACAAGATGGCGAAACTCTGTGGCTGCAGGTAGCATGTCCTAACTGCAGAGTTGTGTGAAATGTGTGATTGATGACTGGAGTGGGCGGTTGAGACCCCGGTGAGACCTCTGCCCTTGATCTAGCACAGCATGGTGGTTCTAAGAGTAAAAAGGACATGTTTCCCTGCAGCAAGAGGATTTGACTTCACAGTGGTATCAAGACAAACTAAGTTGGCAGAAATGGGCCCTCAGAGTCCTTTAGAACACAGCGAACTCCCAAGTCTCCGATGTTTGTTCCAAAGCACGTTGCATGTGGCTTTTACTCTCGTAGTTCACATGATCAATTTTTAAACAGTGCCTCCAAGGCCAAATGCCATTCTCCGAATGAAGAAAGGAATTGGGAGCATCAGTTTGACAAGCCCAAGGATCATCTCCAGGAGGGACATGCTTTGGGCTCTGATGTGCTGAGAAGAGAGGGGGGAGGGAGCATCCTGGGGTCAGTCTCCAGGAGGGGTGCCCCAGATTCCAAGGGAGAGGGCCCCCCCTTGTGTTTTATTCCTTGAGGAGCAGAGAAAGGAGAGGTTACCAAAGTGAACTTGGCAAGTGACCTCAGATGTACCAAGGGATCTCTGAGGGATTCACCACAGCCATAGGGACCTCCCTGAGGTGCTGTGTGGATTCTCTTTGTCCTACTACAGACATTATAGAGTCAGGCAGCAAAATGGTAAGCTTTTGTGTAGAAAGGACTTATCCAAGCAATAGGAGAATGACTGCAAGGTATTGGGTGGTTGAGGCTGTCTGGCATGTTCGTTCACTTGCTTCTTCCCCATCCATTTATGGGATGCCTACTCTGTGCCTGGCTGTATGCTGAATGTAAAGCAGTCGTGGTCTTTGCCCAAGGGGAGACTGAAATCTAGCAAGAAAGGCAACCATTAAATAAGTAATCCCTCAGATAATTGTATCGTTCCAAAGCTTGATGAGTACAGTGGAGGGAGAAGCCAGAATATGGTGACAGATGACACAAAGAAGAGGCATTTGGGGCATAAGGCTGACCAAGAAGACCTCTCTGAGTTGACTGCATTCAAGGCCTAGGCTTGAAGAACCAGAAGGACTTAGCCCAGCAAAAAGCAGAGTGACAAGCATTCCAGACAGAGGCAGCACACGTGCTAAGGCCCCGAGGGGCATTCAGGAAGTGAGAGGGGCAGTACAGCCAGAGGCAAGCAGAACGAAAGTGAGAGTGGCCAGAGGTGAGGACTGAGAGGTAGTTAGAGGTCAAGCCATGTAGATCCTTACAGATACACCATAGAGTTTGGCATTTATTTTAAGAGCTATGGGGAAACATTGAATAGTTTCCAGTGTGATCTGAGTTAGGAGGTGACTGCACTAGGTACAATGTGAGACGATGGTGGCTTGGATTTATATAGTGGCAGTAAAACCGGAAAGAAGTGGGTGTTACCATTGGACAGAATACATGTTTTAGAGGTAAAAATGACAGGATTTGAGGATGGCCAGATTTGACAAGGTATGAGGGGTGAGTAAGGAATTGAGAATGGCTCCCAGGTATCTGGCTTGAGCTTTTATATAGATGATGGTGCTCTCTTAAGGAGGTGGAAAGCTCTGGAGAAGAGGAGATGAGGATGGGGGAAATTGGGAATGAGGTCTGAGGCACACATGGAAGGGGAAGATGATTGTACATTTGAGTCTGGAGGTCGGAGGCCAGAGCTAGAGATACAAATGTGGGAGGCATCAGCCCTTTGTCCATCTCACAGGACACTGGAATGGGGCGTCTCCCCTGGGGAGAGAAAACAAGGCGGATTCCACACTGCACCCTGGAACCCTCCTGGAGTCTGCCATTGGGAAAAGAAGAGGCTTGAGGAGAAAAGAAATGTTTGAAATAAACATCTCAGGTACTAGGAAAGTGAGTTTACTCACTTACCAGATCACTTACCAGAGATCGGTGGTAGCATCTAATAGCACTTGACTGCCCATTTGAAACCAGACGTGAGTAAATGGAACAAATCTGCCTGCTTGATAGTGCAGTTTCCTACCCCAACATCTGGCTTCCCAAGTACAGCGGTGGTGAACAAGTATGGTCGTGCTCATCGGAATGAGTGGATTTTTCCAGGCTAGTACGATTGGAGCGAAGGAGGGCCAAGGGGAGGCAGGCGTGCATGCTTGCAGGGGGAGGCTCTAAGAATGAATCATGGCCTCTATGCCGAATGAGAGAGAATATAAGGAAAATCTAGGCCTGGATGGGCAGTGATGAAGAAAGCTTGTGGACTGAGGTTCCAGAGGACAGTGAAGAATTTGTGTGATGGCAGCCTGGGAAGGCTAATGCTGACGTTTGAGATTTGGGAGGTTGTGCTGGTTTTGGTGACACCACGTCTTAGAAGGTAAATTTGGTCCATGTGAAGTGGCATATATTTTGAACTGACCGTTTCTATCATGGAATCGAGGTGGTGGGGGGAAGAGCTTGTGGGGGAAACTGAGGTCTTCAGAGAATGAGAGGAGTAACCAGGAGTTGCCAGATGACAGGGACAAGGATGGAGAGAATGATGGTGGGCCACAGAGGGACAGGGTGCTCCTAAGAGGGAGGGCCGGTAAGAGCTGGCAGACAGCTGGAAGCCAGGAGGACAGAGGCCCACTTCCCAGCCACTTGGTATTTGTGGGAGAGGTAGGGGGAAGGGTTCTCCTTTGGGGAAAGCAGTGACCCTGGGACAGCTGTACTTTCACACAAGCATTGAGCTGGAATGGAGCCAAGGGAAGTTGAGGATAAAGAGGAATTTACTGATGACCTAGTGAAAGTTCCCCAGGATTCCATAGCAGGGCTTGGGAGGAAGGTGTGGGCTGGCACTTGTCAGAGGGAGTAGTTTGCATAATGAATATCCAGGGAGGCTGCTGGCTGTCACTGACATATTCAGTCATTGATCCATTCAATAAATATTTCTTGATCTCCTCCTAAGTGCTAGATACTGTGCTAGCAACAAAGATAACAGCAGTGGCCAAAGTAGACAAAGTGCCTGCCCTTGAGGCCTTGTGCTCCGGCTGGGGAGACAGCCCGGTCGTCACTTGTGTGTTCTTTTGCACAGAACTGATTTTCTCTTTTTTCAGGAAGCGCTGGAATTTGAGTCTCAGGGTTTCCAACAACTAAATCAGTGTCCTTAGCCTCTCTTGGTCTTCGAGGTGGGCATAATAATGCCTCGGTGGGAGGTGGTGGTGCCATTCAGTCATTCAAACGTATAAGAAGTGTCTCTGTTGGGAGGTCAGGATGGGTCATCAGAGCCACCTCTAGTCCATGAGATGCTTCTGTTTAGTTAGAAAAAGGCACTTTTCCTTCTAGAAACTTTCCTTCCATTTATCAGGGACCTGTAGATAATAGATAATCGACAAAATCCAGGGATGCCTGGGGGGCTCAGTGGTTGAGCATCTGCCTTCAGCTCAGGTCTTGATCCCGGGGTCCTGGGATACAATCCCGCATCGGGCTCCCCTCAGGGAGCCTGCTTCTCCCTCTGCCTGTGTCTCTGCCTCACTCTGTGTCTCTCATGAATAAACAAATAAAATCTTAAAAAAAAAAAAAGATAATCAAAGTCTAGGATGTGATGGATTCCCTAGGGCCCTGGAAGCCCCTGCAGGGGTGAGGTGAGGGAGGGGGTTCAGTTGGAGCAGTGGGAGGCCAGCCTTATTTATGAATAACTGGTTAGTTACTCATTGTTTTAGTGGAACTGGCCTCTCAAACTGCGATGTGCACTCACATCCCCTGCGCTCTTGTTAAAATACAGATTTCAATCCATGGAGCTGGAGGTAGTCGGCGGGGGGGTGGGGGGGGGGGACCGGACAGACTGCAATTCTGACAAGATAGGACCCGCCACCAGCTGCTGCCTCTGCTGGTGGTTCAGGGACCACATTGTGGATGAATATGGCGAAGTATATAAAGTGTCATCTTACTGCTAGTCTCAGGCAGAGGCTTCAAACAAACACTACAGGGCCTGGATCCTTTGCCCTTGAGGGGTTTTGGTGTAGTGAAGAGAGATTAATGCCAGGAAATGATTAGAAGACAGTCATGTGATCAGGAATGTGCTCCTGACAGGCTTTGGAGTTTAGAACAAAGGGAGGGAGCCTCTCCAGGTCTAGACTTGCAGGGAGGTGTTCCATGGAAGCAGGAAGAACTTGAAATTCCTCCAGAGGTCCTGCAGAAGTCCTGCAGAGGAGGAGAGACTGGCAGGGTATTGCAGCTCTGTGAGAGGCCTGGGTGAAGGCATGAGGTGGGGATATAACACTCGCCCTAGTACAGATAATGATAGGACAAAGCTAATGTCTCTGAAGGGTCCGTCTGCTGTAGGACCTGTACTAGGAGCTCAGGGAGGGCCAGCCCTGTGCCCTCTCAGGAACTGGGACAGCATCTTGCAAGAAAGGTTCACTTGGGATTCAGACAACAATATGGGACCAGCAGGATTCACCCAATCTTATAGTTACAGTCGGTGACCTGAATTTGTTACCTGCCCATTGGATCAGTTTGGGCTCCTGAGTGATTGTGAATAGTTTTGGCCATTGGGTTCCTTAGACTTTCTGTTTGCTTCTTTTAGAGATTATTTAGATTGTCCATTCCCTCTTCGTGTGCAATATTTTTAGGGAACTCACACATCTTGAACACCCGTGAAAATTCATTTCTAATGATGCTGATTAAAAGACAACCCCTCGGGGCAACTGGCTGGCCCAGTTGGTAGAGCACATGACTCTTGATCTCGGGGTTGTGAGTTCAGTCCCTACATTGGGCGTAGGAGCCTACTTAAAAATAAATAAATAAATAAAAGATAACCTCCAGTGTTGATCAGATCTGTATTTGGAATATGAGCTTCTGATAATCTTTCAAGTGGTAGCCAGCCATCCCTGGAGGCTGTATTCCCAATGAGGATCCTACAGATCTTAAATCACCACATCTTGCACACAAAGTAAACCTAACATGTATATTCTTGACTGTCTGCATTCAGGTCTTTTGAATCACATGCAATATAACAAGACATGGCAAGTTTTAAAATATTTTTAAGTTATAAAAACACCTATTTTTTTTGATAAAATTTGGGAAAAATACGTATTCATATATGTTTAAATTATCCACATCCTCTACTCACAGATAACCTATAAGTTTTATGCCTTTTTTCATATATATAGTTATATAGGTATTTATACACATGTATGCAATGTGTTACATTTTACTTTCAGCTATGAATGCTGCTTTTGTGGCTTTAATAGATCATAATTTTTCTTGCTCATGCAATGGTTTGCATACGTGTGAATTTCACTGGTTAAGACGAATGGGAGAAGACAGAATAATAGATGTTTAGGAGGAGAAATTGACCAGTTTGGCCAAGGGATTGGGTGTTGGGTTTGAGGCAGGGACATTTTTGAGGTGACTGTTGGTGCCACCTTTTTTCTAAGGAGTCTGTCTCCCACTGAGCAGGCAAAAGCAGGTTCCAGGCTGGTTTTCTCCCAATAATCCATCAACATTTGCACGTGTGTGGGAGGTAATTTCCAGCCCACCCTTGGTTCCTTCCTTCCTTCCTTCTTGTGTTGATTCCTGTATTGACTTCCTGGAGTAACTTCTGATATAAATTGAGATTTTTCTTTAAAATGTGTTTTTAGTGCATAGAGGTGTCATTTAAAAGTCAAATCCATGAAGGAATATTTTTTACCTGCTGGGTTTAATTTCAGATGCCAGTGTTATCATAAAATGCAAACCACCCTAGACTGTTTTAAAACTTTGGGACAAATTGTGCCCGTTGAAATTAACTTTTGCAGATGGAGCGAGGAGAGGAGGAAAATAAGTGTTTTAAAGAGTTTTTAAAAAATGCTTTTAAATATTAATGTTGCTTGAGTTCAGCTCTGTATATATTCCTATAATCCTCTGAAGTCCAAATTCACCTATAACTTTCCAGTTTTTGTTGTGTCCATTGTACTTTTCTTTTTTCTTTCTTTGAATGATAGCAAACAGTGGTGATATATTTAACCCTGGGAAGAAAATAATCAGAAGATTCAGTATAAAGGATTGAGGTTAGATGAGAAGGAAAATGATCCCTGGCAAAGGTAGTTAGAATCAATCAGTTCCTTAGGGAGAGGAGAGCCTGAGGAGGTGTCTCTGCCTTAGGTACATGTAACCTTTGGCCAGTTGACCTTTCTAGGCCTGTTTCTCATCCATTAAATGAGGTTGAAAACTAGTTCCTATCTCATAGGTTATTTTGAGAATTAAACAGAAGGCACAGAAAAGATCTTGAGACATGATCTGTGTTGCTTACTGCTCGTTGTCATTGCTACTATTATTATAAGGGTCATTCTTTAAAAAGATTTTATTTATTTATTTGAGAGAGAGCACAAGCAGGGGGAGGGGCGGAGGGAGAAGGAGGAGCAGGCTCGCCAGCTGAGCAGGGAGCCTGACAATGGGACTCGACCCAAGGACCCCAAGGACCCCGAGATCATGACCTGAGCTGAAAGCAGATGCCTAACTGAGCCCCCCAGGTGCCCCTCTAAGGGCCCTTTTAACATGATGGCATCTCCTAAAGGAGATTTGAGGAGGGTGCTTCAGGTTGAGATCACCCATTTGGCAGTGACAGCCAGTGCATACTTGTTGGGATCTGTTTTCTCAAGAAGTGGCTGCTCTTTGGCTCTCAGGAAGAGGTGGGGCCCCCTGCCATATGCTCCATCCATCTTTGCTCAACACTTATTCAAGAGCTCTCTCATTTAAGACTCCAACAGAGAGGGCATTGCTTCAAGAGGAGGGAAATGAAGCTTACCCAGTGATGGGGGGGTGGCCAGTGCCATGGCTAGTCACGTGTGGAACTGGATTTGAATCCAGAGCTAACTGCATAGCCTCTTGTCCCCAACAAGTTTTTCCTGTGAGATTGGCCAGTGTCGGAGTGATCCTCATTCATAGTGACTCACAGAGTTTGTGTGGAGGGTTTGTTGCCCATGCTTCAGAATGAAAACTTTCCATGGGGAACTTTTTTTTCAAATCCACATTCTTTGAAGGGATTTTGATGTTTTGGTTTTACCTTGTAGTCTATACCTTCCAGCCCTGTGGTCATTCATCTGTTTCAGAGGAGGGCCACTTAGAAAATCGTGTCAGGGTGGGTATAGAAGAAAGCCTGGTGTTGACAGTTGAGATTGGCTCCATTAGGTGTTCATTGCTAGCAACTTGCTGAACACAGACTCCTGAAGCTGGGGAGGACTGCTTTTGGTTAGAATCTGATTCCATTTATTTGTTCAGTAGACAGTGATCATCTAGCCTGCAGGTGACAGCAGGATGCTCAGGCTTAGGGAAAGCAAGGTGAGCGGACAGGGTGTCGCTCTCTCGGGAACTGCAAGGCTGATGGGGAGGGCAGACATTCAAGACCAAGACCACATCATGTGGGGTTTAAGGCTCATGGCAGAGGGAAGGACATAGTGTGGGAATACCCAAGGGGACACCCACACCAGCTTTTTCATGGACGTCTGTTCTTTGGGGCTGGGAAGCCTGCAGTGGCTGGTTCTGCTCTGGGAGGCTCCCAACACGGGGACTCCTCGCTCCTTCTGCAGCCAGTGTGACATCAGTGCAAGGAGAGAGGTGGAGACAGATGGCATGGCCTCTTGGTTTATAAATTCCTCTATAAGGCACATGACCTGCAGTCAGATATGCAGGTGAGAGGTCATGGCCTGTACTCTGCCTGCATTGACCTTCTCCCTCTTCTTTGAACATGTCTCAGCAAGTCTTGTAACCTGAGGCCTGGCTTTCTGCAGGCCTGTAACGGGTTATCTGTGTTCCTCTGCTTTTTCTGCACATTTTAATCATTTCCGTGCTTTTCTGGACATCTTTTTCCGTTTTGAAGGCAGAAGCGATTAAGATAGTCCTTGGTGAGTGTTTTCAGGTCATGAGCTGTGATGGGGATGTGGTTCCCTGCAGATGGTGTTGTGGCTGGTTTGGTGTCCTCTCCTCTGAGTGTGCAGACTCTCAGCCGTCAGTGCCTTGCACAGCTCTCCTCCGTCCCCCTCGTCTGGGACTTGGGAACTGTTCTACTACCTTGACTGCACATGGATTAGCCGGCGACTTCATCTGTTGTTCCTCTAAGGTCCATGCCCGTCTCATTCGTTGCAGTCTTGGAGCTCCTGTGCATGTTTCATTTCGGCCTCTCTTGTTAGACTATGTCTCCCAAGCCAACCTGTGTTCCGGTCGTTTTTGGAAATGTGGCACCTGGTCAGTGCTTGGTATCTACAAGGTGCCAACTAAGTGCATTGTTAGTAAGTATGTTAGTTCAGGCTTTCAGCTAATCTGTACTGTAAAATACGTGTGTGTGCGTGCACGAGGGAAGGAGGGAGTCATAGTTTTTAATCATCTTTTATTTATTTACATTTTAAAGAGCTGTCTCTGTTTTGAGAGACTGGAAGACTGTAGAATTGTCTTTGGGATGGAAGGTTAGCAAGAAGTCATGCACAAGCCACATTTCAGGATCTCGGGGCTATCGCTCCTCTGCAATTTGTATCCATCCACGGTGCTGAGAACTCAGCCCTTCCTCTCTGCTCTTCCTTTCAGAAAGTATTATGAAGGAGGCCGAGGACCCCGTGCTCCGGGCAGAGAAGCGGCGCTGGGATTAGGGGTTGCCACTTCTGAGAGGATGCTGGGAATCTGCAGAGGGAGACGGAAATTCCTGGCTGCCTCACTGACTGTTCTCTGCATCCCAGCCATCACCTGGCTTTACCTGTTTGCCGGGAGCTTTGAAGGTAAGGAGGTGGCTTCCTTACAGGGAGAGGGGAGGAGGGAAGCAAAAGGCCCCTGGCTCTCCCAGAGTCCTGGGAAGCCCCTCCAGGTTGTCCAGTCCCAAACTGTCACTTCATGGAGCAGGAGGCACATGGGCAAGGGCCCAGACTTGCCCAGGTTTACACAGGCAGCAGGACCGAGTCCAGAGTGAGGAGGACAAAATAAAAGCAAAAGCAAAATGAAGTGCACCTGAATTCAGTGAAATGGTTGGGGGGGCGGGGGGCAGGGAGTGACACAAGTGTCAGAAACCAGCTCTGCGAGTTGATCATTGTGTCCATAGGGGATGAAAGGTTTGGGCCCTGGAGGGATGACATAACTACTCATGGAGCCAGATGTTTCATTCATTCTTCGGTCTGTTCATTTATTCACACATTTCACATGTTGTTGTTACTGCTGCTGCTGCTCATGTAGAGCATCCACGCTGACCAGGTGCTGGGGAGGTGGCGATCACAGGTCTGGACGTGCGCAGTGCGGTGGAGACGCGCAGGGCGGCACAGGACCACCGCACAGTGTCCGGGCCCGGCCAGCCCAGTGTGCCGTGGGAGGCGGCTGTGGGAGCTGTCAGGCCGGCCGGCCGCACGATGCGATCGGTCACACTGGCCGAGGAGATGAGTGCCGCAGAAGAGCTGCCCTCCCCAAACAAATAAAAACAAACGCCAATCCCTGTCACTTTCCAGAAATCAGTAGAGAAGACAAACCCCGCCGTTCCTGCAGCCAGCAGTTCTGAGTGCAGCGCGGCATTGCACTGTCAGAGGTGGTTTCCTGAGCTTCAGGGGGGAGGGGATGGCACCATTGAGGAGGACCCTTCCTTTATATTTACCCCCACGGTTGAGTTCCAAAAACATCTCAGGTGAAAATCCGTCTCAAGGAAGTCACTAGTGTGTTTTCTTTTCCTCCCGAGATTTTATTTATTCATTTTTTGGGGGGGGGGGTGGGGGGGTGGGAGGAGGGGCAGAGGGGGAGGGAGAGGGACAAGCAGACTCCATGCTGAGTGTGGAGCCTGACGTGGGGCTCGACGCCACAACCCTGAAACCATGACCTGAGCTGAAATCAAGAGTCGGATGCTCAACCGACTGAACCACCCAGGCGCCCCTACCCTCTTTATTTTCAAAGATTTTATTCATTTTTAGAGGAAAGAGTCACTATTGTGTGTTTAAACATTTCCTTTATGCATGATTTTTATTGACACCTCAAGGCTACCTTTTAATTAGGAGTTCCACCTCACTCTCTGAGATTGACTCAACTGAATATAATCGAGGTGGCACCATGTGCCTGCAGTGCAGGGGAGGGCCCAGTGCCACACCCATCCCTTCCCTGTCCCACACGTCCCTGGACTGGAGGAGCTCCTGTCTGAGCAGCTCAATGGGGTAAATTATGCCACAGCAGTGGATGATTAGATTTTGGCAAAGAGATCAGAGGGAGGAAGGGGAGTTGCTGTTGATCCTAGAAGAGACAGAAGGAAGCATTGTGCCAGGGATGTTGGAAGAGCCCTTGTAAAAGAAGGCTGAGAACATGCCGTGCTGGTCCAGGGTTAGTACATCAAAGTGCTGACTTTGCCAGTATAACTGGACCCAGTAATGATACTTATAGTGTAATAATAATAATAACAGTAAAGGGGATGATTATATTTCAGGCATTTCTGCGGCCAGGTGTTATTGCAAGGATGTTGCACGTGTTGTCTGTTTCTCCATCATAACCCCTTGTAGTAGGTACAGAAGAGGAGGACAAGGCAGGAGTCCTTCAGTGATCTGTCCAGGGCCCCAGAGCCAGTCAGGATGGGCCTGGGTTATTGGACTTGAGATCTGGGGTTTCTAACTACAATACCATGGTGTAGATTGGGACCTCAGTGAGGTAGAAGACTTTGGCAAGGGGTTTGTCAAGGTGTCACCTGCCCTTTCTGAGTGCCTGCGAGGGAAATTGCAGAATTTTGATTTGCAGTCATTGTTGGAAACCCAACCCCAAATGATTTTGGCAATAAGGGAACTTAGGGGGTAACAAAACCAGTAAGTTCAAAGGTAGGGGGTGCTTTAGGCAGGGTCGGATCCAGGGGCTCAGGTGATACTTTTGCAGCTCAGTCTCCCTCCTTCCCTTTGCTCTACTTTTCTCTGCCTTGGTTTCTTTCAGGGCAGTTTTATGTACACAGAGGAAGAAGCTTTAGCTTACAACTTAACCTCACCGGTGCCTGTAGAAAGAGTTCTTCATCCCCCTAATTCTGCAATATGCCTCTGATTAGATTGCCCCTGGTCAGTTGTGGTCCAGAGACCAATCACTGTGGTTGGGGGAGGCTGGTGAGGCCAGCTCTGTACCCTCTGCTTCATTTTCATCATAGGGTAGAGAGGAGTTCCCTGACACATGTGGAGTCAGAATGGGGGAAGCGTGGCCCCCAAAGGTAAGTGGTGCAATTTCTCAAAGAGGAGACTGGGAGTTGATCTGCGATATGGAGAATTCATAATCGGCTGTGCTTCGTGATAGGTTGATGTCAGCTGGAAGTCTACCTTCCAGCATCATGCTATCTGTGCCCGCCCTGGCTGATGGAGTGACGATGATCCTCAACTTTGAATGATTTTATTAGCCTGGCAGGTAGATGATGGGAAACGGGGGATTAAGGAAATAATACTCTGAGGTGAACTGTGGAGACTGGTGGAGGTGCCCTGTTTATCAACATGATGCTTAATCATAAGCCCTCCCCTGGGGACTGAATCACAAACTGCATTAAACAGGGGCTAGATGATGGGAGCACATTAACAAGCATTCTTGCTAGGATGACAAACATTATAGGTGTGTTTTACGGGGTATCAATCTGCAGCTGGACCACAGCATTTATTTCTGGGTGTCACAGTTTAAGAACAATCTAGACACGTCAGCACATCAAGGAGAATCTAGGTGAGTGACAGTGCCAATTCAAACCTTGTTACATACACAGTGGTGGAAGGAATGGGGGCTCTTTACCTTGGAGAAGCCGAAACTCCAGGTGTACATGATCAGCTTCAGCAAGCAGTCAAGGGGCTGTCACCCGAAAGAGAGATGGCCCCAGAATATATGGAGGGACATGGCAGGGAGCCAGCTGTCAAGCTCATCATAGTAAAGGATCATCACTCTGTCCAAGGCTGGAGTGAGCTGCCCTGAGAGGCAGTAAAACACCTAATGTGAGAGGTGTGTACACGGGAGTGCAGTGAGTGGGCGGGCGGCAGCTCGGCATCAGGGCTAGGTGGACAGGATGACCTGCTTGACCTATCCTGACCCAGAGATCCTGAGACTCTAGGAAAGACAGTCTTTACTGGGAGTCAAAGGGTACCTCCTTGCAGCCCCTGCCAGTTTACAACAGACATCAGTGGATTTCCAAAAGAGCCCATGGAGACATTCTTTTCTCTGTAGTTAAACATAACAACTTTGCAATCCATTTATTGACACCCTTGAGTTTTCTGTTTCAATGCAGGTGGAGCCATAAATAAAGGACAGGGTTGCTGCCTGCATTCATGAAAATGCTATTTATACTTTATGCGAGTTTATTTATTTTCCAACCCTGTTTAATTTCAGTGGATCTCCTGGAGATACCGATGCCCTCAGCATAATGTTTTGAAGTTAAATGACACACAGGAGCAAGATGCATCGAGAGTGCACTAGAAAGGGGCGGAGAGTGGTCTCAGGCACCACAACCAGCTGAGCCAGAGAAGCTGGGTGATTGGGAGTATGGTCACTGCTCTTTTTAGGCCTTCATCTCCTGCTGCATGAAATGACATAAAACTGAAGGGGCTGTTGGGGCACTGACATTCTAGAACTTTCCTAAGCATCTGATGTGCATGAATTGGAAATGACCAGAATCTGCCCCAGTGAATGGGAAGTGTGCCTGGAAGAGGGAATCGGCTTCTTGTGATTTGCTCCAGAGTGTGGATCCAGGATCAATGTGTAAGAGTTATGGGAAGGCAGGTGTTGTTTTAATATAAGAAGGAACTTGTGTTGTAATAATTAGATTTGCCAGGTGTTGGAGGCCACCATCTGGGAAAGCAGGTGATGAGATCCCCATTCTCAGAGCTGTTTGTCAAAGGCCAAGTGACCGTTGGTTCAGGATGCTACTCGGGATGGTTTTGCTGGTCCTTCATCTCCCCGCCACGGCCCCGTTCCTAAACCCTAATTCCTTCGTTTCTTCTCCAATCCGCCTTTCTTCCCGTAGCATCTCAATGACCATTCCCAGCCACCCATCCTTCATGCTCAAAGCAGCATATCTTCGCTTCCTTCTTCTTTCCCTGCAGCCCGTGCTTGCCACTTCCTGTTGAACCTGACTGTGGCCTCTTGTGGCCGTGTCTTTGCTTTCTGCCTCTGAGTGGCCGTGACCCTGAACCAGCCAGTCATGCTCCTCCTGTGTGGCCATGACTGGTGCAATGTCCTGAGGCCTCACACCTGCCTTCCACCCCCCGGAGAGCAGTGGAGCCGGGCTCAGTCACCGTGCCACTCTGTCCCTCTTCTGCTGCGCTGCCTCCATCCCCTAGCATCCCCTCCCCAGCCTCCTGGACTCCCTTCGGGTGCGGTGCGCTGTCTGGTGGCCGCTGGCCTTCCCAGGTGCTGTTCCTTTTCCCTGGGGCACTGCTACACTTCTTTGCTGGGCTGACTTCGACCCTTGGGGCTCAGCTGAGCCCGATGGCACCTCACCTCTAGCTAGGTTGGCTTCCTCTGCTGCTGTCTCCAAACTCTATATACTGTCCTTTCTTCACACCTGCTTTACTTTTATTGTTTCTCCTAATCCCGTCTTCACAAGTGAGCACAACCATCAGGAAGGAAGGGAGTGGTTCTGCTCCCCGCCCCCCCCCCCCCCCCCATCCCTAGGGGAGCCAGGAGAACTGGTTGTTGAATGAGTGAATGAGTGAAGAATGCCCTCTTCTGGATTTGAGTGCTGACAATGCTCACCATTGCCTCCTGGGTTCTCTCCAGACTCCTGGTCGTGGTTTGGGGTCTTTCACAGGCACTTTCCCATAGCCTCTGATTTCCGTCAGAGGCTAAGGCAGGCCTTACTTCTCACTCAGGCAGACCCCCTTCTGTTTTCCTACTTCTGTATTTTTGCTCTTTGTTTCTTCTGCCCAGAATACGGTTCTCTGGTTTTGCACCACCCTTCCTCCCAGCCAGCATCTTCAGCGCCCATGTTCAGCGTGTGATCCCATGTGGAAGCTTCTGTGACGGCACTCATCAAGGGGTATTTTGCTTGTTTGGTGTCTTTCTAGCACTTGCTTTTGAGTTTTGTGAGACAGGGGACTGTTTCACTCATCTTTACAGTTTCAGAGTCTGGGCATCACCCTTAGTGGGTCCTGAGTGTGAATGTAGACTGGGAAGGAGTCTGGATGTTGAAGGAAGCAGGAACCACTGGTCTCTTCTGGGGGCTCTGAGCACCTGTGATTTTGAGATTATGGCTCAGAATATGGCTCCAGGAGCCTCACCTCCCTTCTGGATGTGATGTTAGTTCTGGGACTTGAGGAATTCTGCTTAAACACACATTTATTTGAATTTATTTTATTTTTTTAAAAAGATGTTATTTATCTATAAGAGAGAAAGCAGGCGAGCAAGCAACAATGAGAGAGCCATCACAGAGGGAGAGGGAGAAATAGGCTCCCCCCTGAGCAGAGAGCCTGATTCAAGGACTGCATCCCAGAACCCTGGGGTCACGACCTGAGCTGAAGGCAGACACCTAACCGACTAAGCCACCCAGGCACCCATTTTTTTTTAAGGTTTTATTTATTGGGGGGGGGGGAGGCACAGAGGGGGAGGGAGACTTCCCTATTGAGCAGGAAGTCTGACTCAGGGCTCAATCCCAGGACCTTGAGATCTGACCTGAGCCAAAGGCAAATGCTTAACTAACTGAGCCACCCAGGTGCCCCTGGTGTTTTGTTTTTTTAAAAAAATATTTTATTTACTTATTTGAGAGGGAGTGAGAGTACAAGGAGTGGGGCAGAAGGAGAGGCACTCCCCGCCAAGCAGGGAGCCTGATGTGAGGCTCCATCCCAGGACCCCGGGATCATGACCTGAGCTAAAGGCAGACACTTAACTGAACCACCCAGGCTCCCTGCTCCATTTGAATTTAGATCATGCTGATTATTTTCTTCTAGAGTCACCTCTTCCCGTGGGTATGTGAGTTTTACTTGCTGGGTGTGGTTCTTTCTCCTCTGCCCATCGAGTAGATGGTGTTCAGCTGTTAGTGAATTCCCAGCATGTGGGAAAAGTGTGCTTTTCAGCCATTCAGAAGATTGTTCACACATGCTGCCCTCTGATAATTTATAACCAGCTCCATGCAGACGCTTGGTCCAGAAGCTTTCTATGGTCAGGGAAGTAGGCCGATGCAGGTGTGCGTGTTATTTGACAGCACATGTTCTTCGGAGGATGCAAAGTCCTGAACATTTAAAACCCATGTCATGGGCGGCCCTGGTGGTGCAGTGGTTTAGCGCTGCCTGCAGCCCTGGGATCGAGTCCCACATCGGGTTCCCTGCATGGAGCCTGCTTCTCCCTCTGCCTCTCTCTCTCTCTGTGTCTCAATAAATAAATAAAATCTTTAAAAAAAATAAAACCCATGTCATGAGAAGGCACAGGATATTGATTTTTGGACTGATTTCAGCCCGCACCCACGTTATTTAGTTCACTGTTCATGCCGTCCTTATCAACACAAATTCCTTCTGAAATGAACGGTTTCTTGGGGTCCTGACATTTGACTTGAAGAGTTGCAATAAGAACCAAGGAGTTGTAAGTTAAACTTTTTTTTTGCCTTATGACTTTGGGGGATCAGGGGCACAGGAACCATGGATTAAAGGGAGCTGGTGCTGGTGGGGTGTCTGTTATCCAAGCAGAGCTTACCAGACATGACTGATTCCCCAGCCCCATGTCCACTTCCCTCAGCACAGGACTGTGATGGGATGTTGGTGAGTGTGCAGGGGGCTGGTGAATAATCTGCTCAAGGTTTCAGGACGCCCTGGGGCTAGGGTCTGTGGCAGTGGTGATGCAGCTAGGCCATCCTGCTTTCCTGCCAGTGGCCCAAACAGATCCCTTAATGAGGGTTTTACGGGGTGCAAGAACACGCGGTGCTGAATGAAATGGAAGTGAAATGGAAAGCATAATATGCTTACTGGCTGTCTTTAGTATGTCGGAAATGAGGGGCTTCCCTGCTTACTAGCTGTAAGCCTCCGAAGCACCTGAGGGAGGCGGCGGTGGGTGGAGGTCATGCCGCAGGCCCCGGGGCTGCACTCATCTGTGCTTCCTACCTTGGGCCCAAAAGCATCTCCTTAAGCTCTTAGACTCCGAGGGTAGTTGAAATCTGTCACAGCTGTGTTCAGCTGTGAGGTGGTTGCTAAGGTGACCTTTGCTTTTCTTGTGCCAGCTTTCGATCATCTAGCATTATCGGTAGTCCTGCTGGGGTGGAGCAAACAGCCCCGATGTGGCCTCAGTTGGCTGCGCCTCCTGCAGGAGCTTGTGGTTAGGACCTTTGTACCAGGTGTTAGGAAAAGCTGGTATCTACTCATCAGCCACCTTGTATTAGTTTCCTGTGGCTGCAGTGACAGAGTCCCAGATGTTCGGTGCTGAAAGAACCACAAATGTATTGTCCTACGGTTCTGGAGGTCAGAAATCTACAGTCCAGTGTCATTAGGCTAAAGCCAGATGTTGGCAGGGCTCGTTCCTTCTGGAGGCCCCCAGTGAGGATCCATCCCTTGGCTTTTCTCAAGTGCGGAAGTGTAGCTCCTTCAGATTACTCTTTGACTCTGAGCTCTGCTGCTGGAAATTGTCACATCTCCTTCTCTGTCCTATCCTCTTAATAGGACCCTTGTGATGGATTCCAGTGGGCCCACCTGGATAGTCCAGAATGATCACTTCATCTTACAAGCCTTAATTTAACTATACCTGCAAAGTCCCTTCTGCTATGGAAGGTAACAGATTCACAGATTGTGGGGATTAGGACATGGACATATTTGGGAGTCATTATTTGGCTCTCCATATTGCTTGGTCCTATTCTCAGCATCCCCTCCATCTTGTGACTCTTTAGAGACAAAACAAAGGGGTGTTGTACCATCTCTTCTCTTTTTTAGATATCTTAATCCTGCTCTAGGAGTTTGGAGTTCTATAGTTTTAATACATAGAAACATCGAGCAGGACTTACTGCTCATGAAAAAGGTATTGAATTCAGATGTGTTCAAGCCATTTTAAACCATAATATTTTGTCTATAACAGATGTTTAACCAATAATGACACTTAAGGTTTTTTTGAAAAGGACAGGAACTTCTGCTCTTTGGGGGTGCTGGTCTTAAAGTGATTTTAGTTATTTTTTTATTTCAAATGCCAATTTAACCAAAGAAGGGGGCATTTCATTTAGAGAGGGCTCTTGACGGTCTCTTAATTTTAAGTAAAATATTTTGTATTGCTATTTTGGAATACGATTTGCTGTTATCACCTGAAGCTGAACATACTCCATGTCCCATCAGTTTCTGTCCCTAGTCATATGCCATAGAGAAAATGTACGTATGTACATTTTCAAAAAACACGTACAAGAATGTTCACAGCATTGTTTTTGATAGCGCCAAAGAGGAAAATACTGAAATATACACTCACAGTATAATAAACACAAGTAGTGGCATGGTTATATAGTGAAGTACTACAGAGCAATGAAAATCCTCACGGATACCATTGAGCAGAAAAAGCAGACACAAAAGAGTATATATATTGTTGGATTCCAATTGTATAAATAAAAAAAACAGACAAAAGTTGATTGAGGTATAGAGACTGTGGCATGGCCAAAGGAAGACTTTGGGACACTGGTCATTAACTTGTTAACCTGTGATTATACGGGTGGGTTCACTTTATGAATATTCACATTTTCATTTTCACATTTTTCATCTGTAATTCACTTTTCTGCATGTGTTTTCTTATTTAAAAACAACTCTATAGGGCAGCCCTGGTGGCTCAGCGGTTTAGCGTTGCCTTCAGCCCAGGGCACGATCCTGGAGACCAGGGATTGAGCCCCATGTCAGGCTCCCTGCATGGAGCCTGCTTCTCGCTCTGCCTGTGTTTCTGCCTCCTTCTCTCTCTGTGTCTGTCATGAATAAATAAATCTTTAAAAAAAATAAAAACAACTCTACAACTCTTGATAGTTAACTGAATTTGAAGAGATTGTGTGGGGTTTGCATTCTTTTCAGATAAAAGAGGCATTTTATTAACCTTTGGGATTTACAAATCTATGTCATTGTTTAACTTTGAAATTCAAATACTTTTTAAGCATGAAACTTTTCTTTTGGGATATATACTTGACACTTCTATTTAACCACATTTCCTTTTTTTTCCCCCTCCTGATCCACCTTACCATTTGGATACACACCGCCCCCCCGCCCCCCGCACTCCCACCTTCTGAGGGTCTGATCACAGCACTGATTTAAGATCTGAAATTGGCTCCTGAGACCTTAATTCTGAAAGCATGTTTTCATCACTTTGAGACAAGATCAGTGTTCCTGTCGGAACTCTGTCAGTGACCAATTCCAATTAATATTAAAGTGATACTATTTCTTAATATGGATACCAAACCACATTGGATAAAAGCTCCCACTTGCATTAGTCATCTGACCTGCGTCGTTATAAAAACCCTTGTGCCTGGAAAAGAAAGACACTTCTTATTGTAAGCAGCATGAAAACATGGAAAGGGTATGTACTATTTAAGCCATAACCACAGTGGAAAGGACAGCAACTGCTATCACTTCGTTAGACAGAAATTGGTTGCATCTGGCCCGAAATTGTGTTGCGCTTGGCCAATGCGCTGCTTTTTACCATTGCTGACTTGATTATTGACCATTAACACTTGGGGAGATTGCACATAAAAATCATGATTTCTGGCCTTCCTTAACACCATGGAAAGATCTAGCAAACCAGATGCCCCTTCATCCTAGTGGCCACTGGCTGGAGCTGAGTCATCCCTTCACATGGTGCATGAACACTCCAGTTTGTCACAGTGACATCATTCCCGGCTGATCCCTGAGTCGCTCTGTGTGCTTGCTGTTTTCCGCAGACCCCAACTGAGAAGGAAGAGCTCCTGGTATTTCCTGATGTCACTCGTTGACCCTGGCTGGCTCAGTTAGACTTTGCGTTTGGACGGCTTGGCTTACTCTGTGCCATGTGCCGGGCTGGGGCTGTGACCTGCATTGTCTCCTGTCTCCCCACAAGCAGCATCATGCTCTGCCCATTTGACAGACAGAAGCCGAGGCTCAGGGTGTTGTGCTCCTTGGCCGAGGCCACCAGCTGGTAACTCGGGGAGCGGGCATTCGGACCCCAGCCTGGGCTGATAAGGCCCCCTCCTCCCACACACACTGCTCACTCTCAGTGACCTGCAGATATGGAAACATGTGGCAGAGGAGATTGTCAAGTCTGTACGCTCAGGTTTCAGTCAGGGCAAGGCAAAACCCTGTCTTGGTTGAGAAGACAGACCCTTTTCTGTGGCTAGTGGGATTCTGGTCAGCCAGTCTAAGCAGAGAATTTGATTAGTCTTTTAGGGCAGTTTGCATTTTTGCCTCTGCCATAGACACCTACAATTAAGAGCAGGAGGGCATTTTAGGATTCTTCCAGGCAGCCTTGCAACCTAAGCAGATAAAACCTTTGAAAACCACTTGAGGGCTTCATCCAGGGCGGGGACTGCTGGGGGAGGGGGGTGAACGTGTACCCGAGTGAGCAGGTTGACAGTAGACCTGGTCCTTGACATCACTGAAGGTCCATTTCTCCCCCATGGAAAGGGGTGCATGGTTGCAGCTTCTGCATGTTGTGAAGGCTGAACATGGTCCTTCTACGGAGTATGGTTGTTTAGGACGGGTTCGTTTTCTTCCCCTTCTGTTTTCCTGGCGTGTTGGAAGGCTATCCTGGGAGAGATGCAAACGATCACCCACTTGGTCTTAACCAGGCCTGCGGAGGCCACTGACGTCACTGAGAACTGTCCAGACTAAGTTCAACGCCTCAGCCGGTGGTGCAGTTGGAACCATCGCTCAGTCTGTAGCACCACAGGACTCGCTACCCACCTCTTCATATCCCTTTTAGAAAAGACAAAAGAGGAAGGTCACACTTGTTCATTTTTGTCAATCTGCTTTCTCGCACATCGGCAGCACTCCCTGTCTGTGTTGGGGGCAGGGGATGGGGACACAGACCTACACCTGTGGTCGTAAATGCACCTGCAGCTGCTGGTGGATCCAGGGTCCATGTTTGCAGAAATGAAGCTGTTTCACATGGGTGTCCTATGGTGAGAACGTGAAAGAGTAACAGGAAAGGACCATCCTCTGATGCCACGTTGAATCACCTCTATAATAAGGTTTGTCTTCTAAGGGCTGTAGCTGAGTCAACACCCCTGGCTCTAATTCCCAAACCTCCCCTTAAATGCTGGTGTCCTCAGCTGAGGAATCTAACCTCTCTGAGCCCAAATTGCTGCCTCTAAAATTGGGGTGCTGCTCCCTGTTTTACAGGGCTTTTGTACAGGTGAGAAGGAGTCCATTGTGCCTAATGCAGAGTAGACTCACAGAGTCGTTTGTGTTCAGCTGTGTTTTATATGCTGACTGTGCTCTCTGAAGCAAAAATCACTTAAGGACTCACCGGAATCAAATGTTTAAGGCTGTGGTGTTAGGCAGTCTGGCACCATCGGGATCCTTCTTATCTTTCCAGGGGGGACCCTCCTCCAATAATGAGGATTTGTCAGTTTTGCTCCAGCAGAGGGCACTCCACGCCCCATCTCCTGCCTACCCGTGAATTCTGCTGGAGCAGGTGTGGGGCATTGAAACTTTGCCCTGATGTCCTGGGCAGGAGGCCTCTCCATGGCCCCAGTATGTAGCCATGATGATCCGTAGCATGGTGCTGCTGAACAGAAGCTTTCTCACGTACATTTAAATAAGCCTCCCACAACTCCAGTAGGGAAGGCGGTATTCTCAGAGATGAGGTAACTGGGCTTCACAGCCATTGGTGGATCATTCGAGGCCATTGATTCATTCAACAGACACAGCCAGGCACTGTAATGCAACACTGGGGATCGGGCTTTCCATCCCAGGAGCCTGTCCTCTTGTGGCCTGGAGTTCCCTTTCTGGTGGAAGGGGAGAAATGATTAACGGGTAGCTTTCTGCTCTGCTGAGTGGTAGCAAATGCTACAAAGAAAAAGATAACATGGCGAGATGATGGTGAGCATGTCAGGGGAGGGGTGGTTGGACAGTCCTTGGGTGATGTTTAAGCAGAGCCAGGTGGAGAGAGGGGGAGGGACATTCCAGGCAGAAGGAACAGTGGGATGTGGAGAGTGCTTGACGCCTCTCTAGAAGGGCAAGGAGAAATCCGGTGGGCTGGAGAGGGAGTGGGCTATGTCAGGAAGGTAGGTGGGGGCACCACATGGGGGTGGGCCTTGCAGCTCTGTACTCTGATTCCTTCATCATCCTCAGCAAGTTTATTCCTTGGATCTCCCTTTGGCTGCTAACTTCGAGGAACCTTCGAGAGTGTTTCCTCCTCCTGCCTGGGAGCAGGTCCCTTAGATCTCTGTTTCCAGAATGGCCAGATGAGCAGAATCACCTGGGGCATTTGTTTCATGTGTAGACTCCGGGCCTATCGTGGGGCACAGAGGAAAGACCAGTTCCAGGGCTCTGGCCCGGAAATAACCAAATGCGGTGCTACAGCCCCGGTGCCAGTGTTTTCAACAAGTATGTCGAGTGAGCCTTCTCTTCTGGGAAGTTTGACATGATTCTGGATCTTTATAAGTTCCCTTCTTACTATGGGTGGCGGGTCTCAGCCCGTCTCCAAGGTTCATGGGCTCTAGGACTTGGATTTGGTAATGATCAGGTCGGTGATGACAGCATGGCTTGAGTGCCTGCTGTTTATCTTCTGCAGAAGCCCAGCTTTATGCTTTATCTGTGACATTTAAGTCTTCGTCCTCACGCCGGGTTCCCCGGGGAGATAGTACCTTTGGGTAATACACTGTTTGTGCTTCTGTTCGGCCTCTAGTGTTGGATCACACTCCACTTCCCTCCTTTGCAGAGTTGCCGCATAGATGAGAATAATGGTGCACGTTGCTCAGAAGAGTGCCTGGAGTGCTGGGTAACCTGTTCTTGTACTAGTATCCACCCTAATTTTGGCACCCTGCCCTCTGTCGTCATCTCCAAATCCTTAGTGTTTGGCACAGTCCCTGGTGTACAGTCGTTGCCCTGCAAGTGTTAAAGTGCCTACACTGGATAGTTCTAGCTCCTGTTTATGGAGGATTTATATGGGTTCTTTACTCATAGTAACTCCTCTGTTTCTCAAAACCAAGAAAGTAAGTACCGCCAACCATCCCATTTTATAGATGGGGAAACAGAGGCACAGGAGCACTCAGTAGTGTGCTCAAGGCGTGAGAGCTAAGGCGGAGCCCGGGCAGTCAGTGTTTGCCACGGTCTCTCCAAGGTTCCATTTGCCTCTTCCATGGATGTGATTGTAGATCTTTCTCTCTTCTGTCTTAAGTTCCCTCCTTCCCGCTTCATTCTCCGTGGAGACTGGGAAAAGCCATCCATTTCCCTTGTACGAACAACCCTTCACATGTCCTTGGAAAGTGTCCTAGACCAAGACTTGGAAGGTGGTAGAGTGTCCAGGTGTGTTTACCTCTCTTTCCAAGCCCTGGATTTTCTATGCCCACCCCTTGGGCTTACCTGCCAGTGGCTTCTGCCTCGGTGGTGGTTGGATGCAGGCTTCAGGGACAGATAAGGGTCGGCCTGTTCCGAGCAGTAGAGCTAACTATTAGCCTGTGCTGTCCCCCACCCAGAAACCATGCCTATGACTTAATGCTTCCCGGCATGCAGGGCCTGGCTCACTCCAGGGAGATGGGTCGGGGGCAGGCTGGGTTCTGAAACTGTTCGCATCCATCCAGAAGTGAACATAGGCAGTCCTGTGTGCTACACATGGGAGCCGGTTGTGCGGTGGCAGTGAGTGAGACAGGTCTGGGTAGAGCAGCGTCTCACCTACGGCTGGATTTCATGTTTTGGGTAAATATTCCGAGGTGAGGGGCATGAACGAGTGGATAAGTAAGGATCTCAGGGAATATTTATGAAATCTTTGTGTCCCTCTCACCACCTCTCTCTCTCTGTCTCTCTCTCTTTTTAAAGATTTTATTTCTTTATTTGAGACAAAGCACAAGCCTGGGGTGTTGTCAGAGGGAGAAGTAGACTCCTCACTGAGCAGGGAACCCGATGCGGGGCTGATCCCAGGACCCCAGGATCATGACCTGAGCCCAAGGCAGACACTTAACCGACTGAGCCACCTCAGTGCCCCATCACCTTCTCTCTTAATAGAGTCCTGCCTAGGTGGCTCTCTGAGTGGAAAGGATCTGCCTTTTCCCTTTGGTCTCCCCTCTGCCCCAAACAGTCTCAGCACTGTTTTTCAGATGCTTTGATGACAGGTGGCAATCAGAAAGAGACCCTTGAGTTGCATGTCTTCTCTGCTCCTTCGCTTGTTCAGTCCTCAGGTGAAATCCCTGGGCTCCTTCAGGTGCTGAGACCATCTCTCCTGTCCGCCCTTACTGCCGGGTGATGACAGTTTGTGCTGGTGAGCACGGGCGCTGTGTGCTGTTCCCAGTGCATGTGTTACTTTTTGCAGCGCTCCTTTCTGGTAGGTCCTATTCTCGTCCTGCTCCTACAGATTAAGTGCAGGGTGCAAGGTGTTGGGAAGCTTGGCTGGGGTTGAGGAGCCAGTGAGTGCAGACCCAGCTGGTGCGGCTCAGGGCCTGTGCTCTTAACCACACACATAGGCACTGCCCTCCCTTCTGTCTTGGTTGGTAGCATGCGTGTGGCTCTTCCTCTGGGCAGAGCACAGGACCAGCCACAGGGGAACAGAGGAGAGTATGATTATTCCAGGGCATGGGGTTGTAGAAATACAGAAGTGCAGATGTGCTGCAGGTGCTGTGAGAATGCAGAGCTCAGTGGGCCATGTGTGGGCTGTGGGTCAGAAAGGGCTTTACAGGGAAGTTATCCTGGAGCTATGTGTTGAAAGGGCAGTAAATGTGTCCTGGGGATTCATGAGAGCATTTCATCACTTGGGAAGACACAGTGGAGGGAAACCACCAGGACCAGAGGGAGGTGGGAGGTGTCTCCTGCGCCCCATGCTCTGTCACGGCCTATCAGAGGAGTGTGCACCCGGATGTCAGGATGGAAGGAACATCGGGTTTTGCAGACAGAAACCTCTGGGTTTGAAGTCTGCCACGCAGCTGCTGTGTAACCACAGAGAGCATCTTGCCTTGTCTGTGCCTCTGCTTCTGCATAAATGGGAACAGCACTATCTTTGTCCAGATTTACTACGAGAGCTGAGTGTGAAGGTTTAAGTAGGCACCTGATGCATACAGCACACTCAGTGAATTGCAACTGCTTGTTTTATTATTTATTTATTTATTTATTTATTTATTTATTTTTTGTGGGCTGCACACTCGCATTTATTTTATTTTGCTTTTCCAGCTTGTTTTGTTTTTGATGAGATCATCTATCGATCAACTTCAGATCTGTAATTGCAAATCAAATATAATCTAAAAAAAATCTCTGGCACATAGTTGTTGCCCAGTAAATATAAATCAAAGGGTGGACTTGTTAGCAGGGCCTAATGGGAGAAAACACAAAATGAGAACACAGGGCAGTCAAGAGGATCGTGCAGGAGGGTCACCTGGCTGGTATAGGGTGGTGTGCACTTTCTAAGGGGCCTCTCCAGCAGCTCCCAGAGTCCGGCTGGGCTAGCATTCTTTCCCTTAGAGAAAATTAAGATCCAGGGAAGCTGAAGTCATTCCAGTCCTTGGCCTCTAGAATGGACCTCATCACCAAATGGCCATGTGGCAGGTCATGGTCAACTCTGTTTCCTGATCTGGACGGAAGTGATGCATATCTGTCCCGCCGACCTCAAGGAGTTGTTGTGGGGATCAGATAAAATAGTCCACAGAGAAGAAAACTAAGAAGTACGTAAAGCTTAGGAATTGTACTACCAGTTCCTGATTTCCCGGGGTGCCCCTTCTGAGTCCATTCCTATTTTCTAGGAATAAGGAAAATGTCTGGAAACTATTTTTTGGTCCACACAAGGATCTTAGCATAGGAGTCAGAAAGAGGAGATGCCTCCTCCCTCTGAATACAGCTGAGGTCTGCAGGGTTGAAGGAGGCACTTTGTCCCAGAGGAGAATTTCTGAAATGATCACATTTGCATTGTAGCTTGACCTCCCACCTTTGCTGTCCCAGCTCTCTGCACCCCCTCGCGACGCCCCCCCCCCAAGCTTCAAGGCTCTGCTGAAAGCCACCCTGTTTTCCCCAGACCTTTCCCCAAAACCTTTTCTTCCCATCCTTTCGTGTTTGGTCCTTCCTGTGCATTCTCTCTGGCTTGGCTGGGCATTTAGAAGCAGGATCTGCAGTCTGGTTTTGCTTTTGTTTTTTTTAAATTTTATTTATTTACTTATGAGAGACAGAGAGAGAGAGAGAGAGAGAGAGAGAGGCACAGGCACAGGCAGAGGGAGAGAGAGAGAGAGAGAGAGAGAGAGAGAGGCACAGGCAGAGGGAGAAGCAGGCTCCCTGTGGGGAGCCCGGTGCGGGACTTGATCCCAGGATCACAACCTGAGCCAAAGGCAGATGCTCAACCACTGAGCCACACAGGTGCCCCTGGTTTTGCTTTTATACAGCTTTATCCACTTATAAATTTGGGAAAAATTCATTGAGGGCATATGAGGTCCCAGGCACGCTTCAGGGTACTCCAGAATCCCTCTGGTCCTTGTGGAGCTTCAGTTTGCTAGGGAGATGGTAAGCAAGAAGTTCACAAATGTGATGACACTCTGCGTGCCATTTTGGGTAAGGCGGGCAGGGAAGGACTTTGACGTGGTGACATTTGAACTGATACCTGAAGCATGATTACGAGTCCGCTGTGTAAGGAGAGCTCACCCACAAAGAGACCAGTGGTAACAGCTCAGAGTCTGGAAAGGAGCCTGGTGTGTTGGGGAATGCTGAGGGAGGCCCAGGAGTCATGAATGGAAGGAGCAGAGGATTCATGGTCTGAGATGCAGTAGGGGACTTGGGCAGACCCCGTGTGGACGGGCCCCTGAAAGGACTTGGGATTCTTTAGGGAGCCGTGTGCTAAGGTCTTGGAAGTCTAGGGCCAGGCTAGCCATGTGGCTGGGTGTATTAGCCTCCTGCTGTAGGAACGGGCGACCACACCAGTAGTGGCTCTAAACAATGCAGATTCATTCTTACAGTTCTGGAAGTCAGAAGTCCCCAGTTGGTCAGTCTCACTGGGCTAGAGTCAGGGTGTCAGCAGGGCTGGTTCCTTCTCAAGGCTCTAGGGGATCCAATTCCTTGCCTTCTTCAGGCTCTAGGGTCTAGAGGCTGCCTGTGTTCCTTTGCTTTTGACCCCTTCCTCTGTTTTCAGAGGCAGTCGTCCTATTCCAGCCTCTGCTTCCTCCATTACTTCTCCTTTCTGACTCTGACTCTGACCCGCCCCGCTTACCCCCCCTTAAGGACTCTTGGGATTGCGTTGTGCCCACCTGGGTCAGCAGGATGGTCTTCCCATCTCAAAGTCCTTAATCACTTCTGCAAATTCCCTTAAAGCAACTTTGTCACAGGGTCTCCAGGGATTAGGACATGGATGTTTGTGGGCTGTTGTTCAGGCAACCATATCAAATTTATATTTCAAAACAGTCAGTCTAGGGGTTGGCCTAGAGCGTGATCTCAGGAGATGGGAGCTTAGGCCAGGCCTCCAGCCAGTTGGCTAGTGTGGTCATCCCTGTGAGCAGTGAGGTGACCTGAACATGGATGGTGGCCATGAGGTGAAGCAGAAGTGGCTGGCTGGAGCTTTCTCCAGAGTGCCTGCAGGCCATGGGGATGTTTGGTTCCTGAAGGTGACAGACGCACAGCGGGGAGGGGGGTTAAAGTCTGGTGGACTCGGCTGGTTTGGGACATCTCCGTTGCAGAACGAGGATCTGACAGTGAGTACCCTCAGCCTTGGTCACACCTGGGTGTTGAGACCCTGGAACCAGTGACACACAGCAGTGAGGTGAGCTAGGATGCCAAGGTCGACAGTCTTTGCTAGGAAAAAGAGTGTTCTATGGAGACGAAGATTGGGATGGCTCTTTTCATTTCATCATGAAGCAAAGTGTGGTTGGAATAAGGTAGAAGTGCCAGCTGTGGCTCAGTTAGGTGGTGGTGACGCTGAGGTGTGCTAGGGTGGCAGGTGTGTGGCTCTGGTACCCTCAGACTTGGGTTCTAAGTCAGAGCCTGCCGCTCACCGGCAGTCCCGTGCCATTTCGGATCTGCCACTCCTCCTCTAGGGAGTGGTTATGACAGATGAGCTACTACAGGACTGGAGCCTGGCACACACGGGGCCAGGGACACAGGGTTCTTCAGCAGTCGTGAGCCGCCTTTAAAGGACAAGGAATCATCTCTGTGACTATCATAAAAAATAAAAAAAAAATAAAGGACAAGGAATCAGAAGGAACACAAGTAGTGTTTTTGGGACACTCACATGTGCTCGGCGCTGTTCCCTGTGACTTACACGGATGGTCTTCAGTCCTCACAGCTTCCCTGCGAAGTTGGTCTCCTAAGTATCCCCACTTACAGGTGAGGAAATTGGGGTACAGAGAGGCTAGGTTACTTGTCCAAGGCCACTCTGCTAGGCAGGAAAGGAGCCGTGCTTTCAGTTATGCTGCCGTGCCGTCTCCAACGGCAACCCTGGGGGAAATTCTGCCAGCCCTGTCTGACGGATGGGGAAACCAAGGCAGCAGGAGATCACATACCCTCCAGAAAGAGTAGGTTTGTGGCACTTGGCACGTTTTTTGTTTGTGGACAGTTAAAGGCTGAAGCTGGTTCTGCTGGGACTCTCAGCAGGAGGAGGAATCTTCGTCCTCACCCAGGGGACAGGGTGGCAGCCCGGGGAGGGGGTGGCAGCATGAAACCAGGCGCCCGTCATCCCCAGCCTTGGGCTCCCGCAGGGGGTCATCTCAGGACAGCACCAAGTGCGCCTTGTCCCTTCCAGCCACACTCGTGCCATTGGTGCTGCTGCCCAACCTCCCTGTTCCCTGCAGCTCCTCCCCTGCCTGTGGCTTAGCGGGAAATCACAGTCCCAGGGGTGTGGGGGGGCATGGGGGTGCTTCCGCTGCAATCGTGCTGCTCCGAGGATGCCGGGCCCGCAGGACTGGGTGTCCTCACTGGCTCCCTGTGTCTGTGCCTGCGTGCAGCACTCTGGTGCATTTAGGAAAGTCTCCTTTCCAGCAGGCAGTTTGCAGCTGCTCAGCCCCAGGCACCTGACATTTGATCTTCCACTTGCAAGTTTTTCTGTGGGTATTTACATTCCCATCAGCCTGGAAGAGGCTTGGGGAGTCAAACTGGCCCTGGGGCCCCCTTTAAATTCCCTACTGTGTGTCACGTGTCTAGGGGTCACGATCACTAGCTGAGATGATGCTCCTGTATTGGCCACTTTTTAAATGTATCTTTTTTAACCTACTGAGGGAGGCATGTATCACTTTTTTTTTCCCCTTTACATCTAAAAGCTGGGGCAAAGCAGCCTCAGTACTGTAATACTGTTAATGTTTGGCCTGTACCTGTGTGCGCTCTGGGTTCCGGTGTGCTGGTGATTATATACATAGAAAACCTAATGCGTTCGGTGGACACCTTTTGATGATGCTTTGACTTCCTCTGTGAATTCCAAGCTAGTCCCCTTCCTTTGAAGGCTTTCATTACCTAATGAAATGGTTCCAGTTCCCTCTGTAAGACGTGGGTGTAAACATTGTTCCGCACAAAGCCTGCCCTTCCGGATTGTCCTCTACCAATTTCACGGTTCCCCAATCCTGAAGCCAGATGTCAGATGGTGTGGCACTTGGGAAGTCAGGAATCCTGAGCTTAGTTGAGATGAAACCTCACCCAGAGTTTGTGTGTGAGGAGGTTTGGTAGGGAGTAGGGGAGACAATGCCCCCTTTACTGCCTTTTTTAATGACAGCCCCCCACCCCCACCCCATACCAGAGGGAGAATCTGGGTATTTCTGAGGAGGAAAGACCTGTATGACTCCTGCTTCTTTGCATGTTTTTTCATGCATGTGGGGGTCTCCTCTGGATGGTCGATGGATTTTAGAGCCTTTGTTTCCTGCTCCTCTGTTTTCCTGTTAGATGATGGAGCAGATGTTTGTTAAGTATTGGGTATGTATTTGATCCTGGACCAGGGTCTGAGAAAGACAAAATCAGGCTAAGGCATGACCCTTGCTTGCCGTTAAGAAAACGTGTTCTCTTGTTAGGTGATAATGACCCTTCTGAAGGTGGTCATTCCCTGAGGACAGTGGGTCCTTGGAGGAAACCAGATGAGGTGATGGGACCACTGTGTAGTCAGGGAGGGAGGTTGTAGGATGATCAGAAGTGAAAATTTACATCAAGAGTAGCGGTCTGTTCTGGAGGCGATAACTCCCTAGGTACAATCCAACTTAACTACTGTGTTAGAAGGAAAGACAACGTGACTCTCCGGGGGCATCAAGGAAAGCTTCCTGAGAACCGTGCCTCTTGGGCCGAGTCTTTTTTTTTTTTTTTTGAATAATAAATTTATTTTTTATTGGTGTTCAATTTGCCAACATACAGAGTAACACCCAGTGCTCATCCCGTCAAGTGCCCCCCTCAGTGCCCTCCTCCCCTTCGACCACCCCTAGTTCGTTTCCCAGAGTTAGGAGTCTTCCATGTTCTGTCTCCCTTTCTGCTATTTCCTACCCATTTCTTCTCCCTCCCTTTCTATTCCCTTTCACTATTACTTATATTCTCTTGGGCTGAGTCTTATAGCATGACAAGGAAGTGTCATGCTACAAGGAGCAAGCCAAGGAAAGTGGAGTTGAAGGCCACAGCTGACCCATCGTTGGCTGGGGTCATGAGATCGTGACTTGATGGTGCTTCTCTGCTGAGACCGTCTAGTGATGCCACATGTGGTCCCTGAGAGCAATGTGTTTAACAAATTGGTCCAGTGGTCTTGGTAGGAAAAGCACAAATCCCACCTGAAACTGTGTGGTATCCTGCATGGCCTCGGCTAACAGATTTCCGTATTAGCTCATGAGCCTTGTGGAAATCCTGTCTTCTGAGGATCCATGGAGTCCTTCTCTGTACGGTATCTGCAGTGCTATCGCCTCATCCTCTGCCTCCCTCCACGCCCCCATCTTTGGCCCTCAGTGATTCTGTATTAATAGCAGCGATTAAGCTGCCTCATCTCATCAGGGAGGAGATATTAATCTTCATCAGACCCAGGGAGGAGCTGGGTTTTTTTTTTTTTCCCTGCTCTTCCCTTCCCTCCCCCTTCTCATCCCTCCTCCACAGAGCTCGGGGCTGCTCCAGTGTCTGCTCTGGAATCTGCTTCTGCAGATGAGTTCAGGGGGGTCACTTCTTGGCTTCCCTTGCTCAGCCTCCCTGCATCCAGGCATCGCATGCTGCATGCTGTAATTGAAGCCCACTGTCCAGGGACGGAGGGAGGGGAGGTTGCTCCCTCCAGTGGGAACTCCCAGTCTCACTGTCCTCGTTGCTGCTGGGAAGTTAGAACAGGGCAGTACCACAGCTAGAAGCTGGAGGTTTCTTGGTTTATGAAATCCCATTCAACCCTTAGAGAAGTACGCCAGCACCCTGTTGCCTTTTTCATTCTGTGTTTCTAGGGTCCATGCTGGGCTTGAGGATCCTGGGTGCCAGGGCCAGGGCCGGGAGGCAGAGACCTCAAGAACCAGAGTTAGGATGGAAAGGAACTATGTCCCAGAGCTCTTCTCCATCCCCAGCTGTTCCCACTTCTGTGAACCAGCTGCCAAATATAGCTCATCGTGCACCAAACTTCTGTTATGGGCCAAGCTCAGTGTTGGCACAGTAACTCATTCACACACGAACTTGCCATATGTGTGTTGTTAGTCCATTTTTCAGATGAGGAAACAGGACTGGGAGGTTGAGCGCCTTTGCTGAGGTTGCGTGGCAAGCTGGGAGGAACCAAAATCCATCGTAGGTTTCTTGACTCCTCCTGTTTTGCTCTGCCCACCAGGGATGACCGTAGAATTTCTTGCCAAAACTGGAATGCTTTAAGGACTGGAAGAGGATGCTAAAGCTAAAATAGGTAGGCTGGGCCAAAAGGCATAAATGGCGACTGGTCCAGGTTAACCAAGAGGCATGGTCTCTTGCTTGTACCACAGCTAGAGACACGGGGATGCTTCCGTGCTGTGTCTGGAAGCAGAGATGGCAAGCACAGACCTCATTCTCTCTGCCTCCCTTCCCTCCAGAGACCTGCTGGCTTAGCCACAGGCCTGGTGCAGGAGAACCTGATTAGTTTGCTTCTAACAATGAAGAATCTGGAATAACCACCATCTCCTCTGCTCAGCATGCAGCCTTCGTACCCAGGCCACCTTGAAGGATCTATTTAACTCCCCTCACTCAGTGGCATTGGCCTTCTTTCAGCCTCTGAGCACACCCAGGTTGGAGGAATGGTAGTCTGCGCCCTGCCCCCCAGGGGCTCTCTTTGCATTCCACCAGCAATCTTCTTACTCAGAGGGATTCCCGAGACATTAAATTAGCAGACAATGACATTAGCTCTAAGAACCAAACTTGATTACTCGAAATATGAGTGTTTATTATTATAAGGAATAAAACAACCTTCTCTCTATCCCCAACTCTTAGATCAATCATATCCTCACACTAAATTGTATTAACACTGGTTTCCTTTTAGTTGGCAGGGTTGTTTTGTTTTTTGGTTTTTTTTTTTCTTTTTTTTTGTGCAGATTGTCTGAAAGGCAGGGAGTATGTCAGAGTATTACACACCAGCACAGACAGGTTTGCATGTGAGCTTCCCCATGTAATTTGCTGGCTCTCCAGGCTGTGGTCTAGGAGTGTGAATCCTGCTAGCGGCTGCATCCTATCATGGCCTCATCTCCCTGGACTCTGCCCATCACTCTGTTCCTCTAACTTGACAGATACTCTGATGCCTTTATATTTGCCCATGCTCTGCTTTTTCCCTGAGAAGTTCCATTGTCCACTTCCAACCCCCAATCCTCTGTACTTGAAACTGTCCCCAATGCATCTCTTTGCCCCTACAGCCCTTCTGGGCTCCCCTGTTAGCGTACTTTGGGCAGAATTGGTGCTCAATATGTGCTATTCATGGGGCAGGAATATTGTTACCTTGTGAACTTGCTGTGAGGTTAAATGATACACTTAGAGAGTGCTTTCCTCTGTTCTTTGTGTTCTAATTAATACTAGCAATTATGGTGGTGGTTGGTAAACTTCTGGGAGGTGATTCAATGTCAATATTCAGTATGTGTCTCCACTGACGTGACAGCTACTCTAGGGTAGGGCCGTACGTCTTATTCCATTTTGTATCCCTGACTACAGGGTACCGTGGTAAGTGTTCCATGAATTCAGTTGAGTGAGTAAGATAAAAGCTGACCTGGGGAGGGGAGGTTTTGAGAAAGATCCTTTACTCCCCTGTTACCTGAGGGCCAGTTTGAGGACCTGAGTACAGGATCTGAGATTAATTGGAAGGGTTCTGGGTCCTATAGGAAGCAGGCGAGACCTGTGAACAAGCAAGTCTGTTCAAAGCACGGTGGGTGATTCCAGGCCACTGCAAAGCTGAATCTGAGTTTTTCCATGGGATGCCACAGCTTCTGTGAAGAGGGAGGAGGATCCTTTCTTACCTACACAATTTACCTGGAGAAGTTTGGCCTCTCCAGTGCTCATGGGGAGCCAGAGTCCTCTTTGGACATTGAGGCAGAGAACCCACATCTGAGTCCAGTCGTGCCTGAAACTCCTCGTGTAGCTGTGGGCAAGTTACTCCTCACTTCTAGGATCTGTAAACAAGGGGCTGGGTGTTGGAAGAGTTAAACTTTATAAGGATTGTTATTCTAGAACTCAGAGGGATAAAAATAAAAATCAACTCAATGGATTGTAGAGCTCAAATAAACTCATAAAAGCAAAGCTGTAAGACTTTTAGAAGCAAACCTAGGGGTAAATCTTTGTGACTTTGGATTAGACTGGTTTCTTAGCTATAACTCCAGAAGCAAAAGCAAAAATAAAAAAAAAAAAATAGATTGGACTTCATCAGGATTTAACTCTTCTGTATATCAAAGGGCACCATTTAAGATGAGACAGCCTGCAACATCGGAGAAAATATATGCAGTCTGATAAGGGACTTGTATCTTTAATAAAGAACTCTTCTAGATCAGTGAAAAGACAACTGGATTAAAAAGTGGGCAAAGAACTTGAACAGACATTTCTCCAGAGAAGCTACACAAGTAGCCAATAAGCGCATGAAAAGATGTTCAATGTCATTAGTCATTGGGGACTGTAAATCAGAACCACCACAGGATACCACTTCACACCCACTAGGGTGACTGTTATCAAAAAGATAGAAAAGAATAAGTGTTGGAGAGGATGTGGAGAAATTGGAACCTTTGTACACTGCTGGGAGGAATGCAAAATGGCACAGCCACTTTGAAGAAGTTTGGCAGTTCCTCAGAAAGCTAAACAAGAAGTAGCATATAATTCAGCAACACTACTCCTATGTATATGCCCAAAAGAATCAAAAACAGATACTCAAAAACTTGTACACAATTGTTCCTAGTAGTTTATTCAAAATAAAGTGGAAACTTCCCAAATGTCTGTGAACTGGTGAATGGATAAACCAAACATGGCATATCCACATGGTGGAGTATTATTCAGCCATAAAAAGGAGTGAGGTATTGATACATGCTACAGCATGGAGGAACCTGGAAGACACTATGTGAGAGAGGCCAGACAGGGAAGGCTTCGTAGGATTACATTCATATGAAATGGCAGGATAGGCAATAAGTAGATTAGTGGTTTCTAAAGGTTGGGAGGGGGGGAGAGTAACTGGCAGAGTATAAGGTTTATTTTGGGGGCTTATGAAGTTCTAGAATCGGACAGTGGTGATGGCTGTACAACTCAATATATGAGAACCTGCTAAATTGTATGCTTTAAAAAGGTGACTTTTTTATGGTATGTAGAGTATATCTCAATAAAGGTGTTATTAAAGATGAAAGTGGAAGGGCACCTGGGTAGCTCAGTCGGTTAAGCATTGGCCTTCAGCTCAGGTCCTGGGGTTCTGGAATTGTGCCCTGCATTGGGCTCCCTGCTTTGCAGGGAGTCTGCCTCTTTCTCTCCCTCTGCCCTTCCCTGCCATTCATGCTCACTCTCTCTGATAGATGGATGGATAGATTTGTTTAAAAAAAAAAAAAAAAAGATGGGGCAGCCCCAGTGGCTCAGTGGTTTAGTGCCACCTACAGCCCAGGACCTGATTGATCCTGGAGACCTGGGATCGAGTCCCACATCGGGCTCCCTGCATGGAGCCTGCTTCTCCCTCTGCCTGTGTCTCTGCCTCTCTCTCTCTCTCTCTCTCTCTCTGTGTCTCTCTTAAGTAAATAAATAAAATCTTAAAAAAAAAAAAAGATGGAAGTGGAGCTGCCATATTTATCCTTCAGGGTCTGGGTTTTTACCCCGTTGTGGGTTGAATGGTGTCCCCAGCGCCCCCCAAAGATGTTGCTGTCCTAATTCCTGGTACGTGTGAATGTAACCTGATTTGGAAATAGGGTCTTTGCAGATGATCCTAAATTAAGATGAGGAAATTAGGGTGGGCCCTAATCCAGGTGACTGGTGACCTTCTCCAAAGAGGGCGTTTGGACCCAGAAACTCCCACTGAGAGAAGACGATGTGAAAACACACAGAGAACACCATCTACAAGCTAAGGGTTGCCTGTGGCCACTGGAAGTTAAGAGAACAGGTCCCCCCTCATGGCCCTTGCAAGGAACCAACCAGCCTGATGCCATGACCTTGAACTCCGGCATTGGGAGAAGAAGGAGTTTCTGTCGTTTCAGCCACTTCATTGATAGTACTTCTTTGTGGCAGCCCTCAGAAATGAATATGCAGCATGTCCATGAACACTACGGCCTTTCTGCTTTTTCAACCAAACCATTTACCACTTACTGTGTCCCCTGACACTTCGTCATTTGATTATTATATTTGTCATATTACGTTGTATTTACTTCTGTTTGTCTCTCTAAGTAGACTGTGATGGGAAGGATTATCCTTGCGTGTTCCTACAGCATGCTGATGTACATGTCCTATAGGAAGGATGGATGCATGCAGGCAGGACTCAGAAAATCTGAAGAGAAAAACCACCTTCTTCATATCAAAGCTCAAAGTTTAAAATGCAAATTAACATTTGAAAGAAAGATCTGTGTGTCTTCTCTACTTGAGTCTCCTTGGCACCAGTCCTCAGGCACGCATTTCCCAGTGTAAATAACTTTTGGACGTGTTAAAAAGTTCACCAGTGTTTAAGTTCATTAAATTAATGTTGTCACTTTAAGCTGCTGAGTGTGGTGCAGGCTGTAAACTGTTCATCGTGTTTCTATAATTCTGCAGCAGTTGTGTCCTCAGGAATGGGAGGTGTGTTAAAAATAGAAGAGTTGTTCTATATTAAAGAGTCCTAGACCAGGAATTCAGTGACTCAGGCCTGCCCCTTAATGCTGCATGGATTTACTTTGTTAGACCTTCAGCTAAACTCAAGTAGCAGGTGGGGGAAGCCAGGAAGTATACAGGCAGGTCTAGTAGAGCCTCCTATGGTTCTGAGTAGAGCCATGGCCCGCTGGGCGTGAGATAACATGGCAGTGGGTCTGTCACCCAGTGTCAGATGGTGTGCCTGGCATATATCCCCTGGAAATGTTTTAATTTGTGGGATAGAGAGTCTCTAGCTGGAGGAACGGTCTATGTGTGCATATGAGAAGAGGCGGATGAACTCTGGAAGCAGTAGGGAGCAGGGCTGATGAGGAAGGGTGGGATCACATATGCTGTAGGCAGAGTTGCTGGAGAGCCATTTGCACGGCTTTGAGCGGGCCTTTCTGAATCGGACTAGGAGTTTGATTGAGCTTATTGGGATGGTTGATGTTTGCCGTCAGGCCTTGCAAGCACCAGGCCCATGTGCCCAGCCTCTGGATGTCCCTTACCTGTCCCCAGTCCTTGATCCTGCTCGGGGCTCATCCCTGCTGACCTTCTGTGCTGGCCCCACTCCTACCCATACTTCAAAGTTCAGCTCAAAGCCCACCTCCTCTAAGAAACCTTCCCTAACTCCCCAAGCCCCAGGAATTCCGTCTTTACCTCCTCTCCTGAGCTTCTTTCTTTGCCTTTGCTTTCTGTGTTAATCATTTAGAGAATGGACCTGGGTTGAGGTCCTAGCCTTATTAGTCAGTGGATTTGTGACCTTAGGCATACGATGTGACTTCCTGGGTCTTACCTTCTTTCTCTGTAAAATGGATATGATTATAATTTCCAGACAGAAGGAATAGGTACACCTCATTGTCATCCTCAAACGATGAACTGGGACTTGATCCTGTTACAGGCATTCATGGCGGGTCCTGGGTCAACAAGGCTCTAAATTGCATTTCTCTTTATGTTCTACTGTCCAGCCCCATTCACATTACTGCAGTGGGGTAGAAAAATGTGCCTTACACACTCAGCTTTGAATGCTGGCTCTTTCTCTTTGCTTGGTTGAGCAAAATATTTCTGGGCCCTTGGTTTCTTCATTGTGGTATGTATGGGGTAATACTACTACCCTCTGTAATGTGGAGATTGAACCAGGTGGGGAATGGATCAGTGCCCAGCCCAGAACGGGGATTAATCAGATGACTTAATCAAAACCAGCCCAAGCTTCACTATTTGAGGTCATTTCTTAAGAGCATTCTGAAGTCTCTCGATTCTTAGCAGCCACCTACACCATGGTTGTCATAAGAGATGGAAGATGTCTTTCTTTCTCTTTGGTGGAGCTGATTTTGGGGGCACTCTCATTTGTGAAGCCCTCTTCCTCTCCATCCATAACCATCTTCCACCTTGTTGTGGCTGCCCTATATCACCTTGACTTTCAGAAAGCCTTGGTTTTGCCACCAGCCTGTGCCATCTGCACTTGCCAGGGCAAGCGGACTCTCCCTATATTGCTTCTCCAAATCCTCTCACATCTCTCAAAACTTCTCTCTTTCCTTCACTTATATTGCCTTAATTTCTTGTTCCTCTGCCATTAAGTAGATATTGATTTCTATTAAGATGAACATCAGGATTTATTGAGTGGAGAGGTAAATGTTGACAGGCAGGGAGGTGGGGAGTACCCTCCTCATCACCACTCCATCCTGCTTGCTGCTTGGAGGTAGGCAGGCAGGGTCCTAGTGTGGCATCCAATTCTGTTGCAGTAGGAAGATTGCCTGCCTCGGGCCTGGGCAGGTTAGAACGCTTAACAAATGGACCAGGTGAAGAGGAACCCTTGTATTTGCATCTTGTATTTGAATATTCCCAGTCCTGGCACTGTGCTTGACGCAGGGTGGATGTCAATATACAAAAATAATTTTGGAAGGAGGAGTATCTAGTAAGGCATTTGGCACCTCCTTCCTTCTCTGGGTGAAGGGGGAGGAATTTAGGATTTGTATGGCTAATATTGCTCTGAGTTTCTGAGTGTGCTTCCAAAGGTAATGTTTCTGCTCCGGTGACAAACAAGTCCTAACAATGTTAAGGCTGGAAGTAAGTGATTGTCTACATCTTCTGAATCTTACAGTTGTGGGGACTGGCTTAGCATTGGGAGGGGGAGTCACGGGGCCATATGCCAATTCTTGGCAGAGCTTTGGCTTAGAGATACTTCCAGTCCATTCACTGATCTTGTCTGTATTTCTTGATTTTTTTTCTCCCCTCTCTTTTCCCCCCATTTTTGTTTCAGTCTCTCTGCCGCCGCCGCCGCCGCCTCCTCCTCTTCTTCTTCTTCTTCTTCTTCTTCTTCTTCTTCTTCTTCTTCTTCTTCTTTCTTCTTCTTCTTTCTTCTTTCTTCTTCTTTCTTCTTCTTCTTCCTTCCTATTATTCTCTACCAATTTATATTTACCTGTGAGATAATTGAAAATGTATAATTTGGTCTTTGGTCTGGTTCCTGACACAGAGCTTGTAAAACCTTTGGAATTTCCTAAGGGGTGAGAGGAGCTTCTTTTATCATTATAAGTGGCCCCCTTTAAGGCTACCTGAATTGATGCTAATGAGATTATCCTTGGGGTACCCTCAGAGAGCTCTGGATGGGGAGCTCCTTGCTGGGGGCAACACAGTGGAGAAGAAAGAGGGGCTGGACATTGATTAAATCATTGGCTATTGATTGGCCAGCTCCATCATGTCCTCTGAAAGAACTAAGGGGTTTGTAGAGCTTCCTGGTTGGTGGGCGTCTCTAGGTTCTGGGAGGGTGGTGCCCCTTGAAAACATAGAAGCTTCACATTCTTCCCCCTCATACCTTGCCTTCTTTATCTCTTCCATTTGGCTGTTTCTGAGTTACAGCTTTTAGAATAAACCAGTAATAGAGAGTAAAGTGCTTTTCTGAGTTCTGTGAGCCAGTCTAGCAAATTATTGTGCAATTTGTCTGTTGGCTTATGTTGCTACCATTTTGTAGTTAAGAACGTTCCTCACGCTGTACTCTTCTGGGTATGTGGACTTCCCAGTGGCCCAGCTGGCTCAGCTGGAAAAGAGAGTATTGTGGAGATTAAATGGGCTGGGGTGTCAGGCCTGAGGATTCTTTGTGGAGAGGTAGGGACCGGACCGTCTTCTGCATTGTATGACGGTTAGTGGTTTCCCCAGCCTCTTCTTGCTAGATGCCAATGGCATCCTGTTGCTGCTCCCCACACTCATGGTTATGATCTCAAAAATGTCTCCATTTATTGCTACATGCCCCCTGGGGGGCAAGATCACTCTAAGCTGAGAACTAGTAGCATAGAATGAGAGGACATCATGAGGTGGTATTAGAAACCTCATCCTTCTTGATGATCATGCGGTCATATGGTTTATCTGGCAAGCATTTATGTGACACCTACTGTGGATATTGCATTGCACAGACACATGAGGAAGGCAAACCTGTTTTTGCCTTCTAGAAGATTATGATGGGCTTTGAGAATCACACACCTGAGCATGGGCTTCCAGGATTGCTTTAAACGTTTTGTCCTGACCTGCGTACAGTAGAGCGACAATGTCAGGGCAGACTTGAGAGCAGCTTTGCCCACTATTGACCTTTCAGGGTCTTCCTGAGCTTCTCCTCACTGCTGACCTTCTGACCTCACCCCCAATTCCTATCTCTGTTACACCTCCTCACCCCTTAGCCCATTCTACCTCCCACACCCCCCACCCCACCCCTGCAGCTGCTCTCCTTGTTGGGACCACTACTCTGGCCCCTCTGGGAATGCTCTCACTCCATGTCTGTCCTAGCTCAGTCCTTCACTCCCAAGCGTCTCTGTTCACAGTACATCTTGTAAGAGAATCCTTCTCTCAGGGCCTTTTATGAAGCAGCCCTCCTCCCTGCACTCTCCATATTTTCTTCACAACTCTGATCACAACTCTGTCTCCCACTCGAGTGTTGACACCTGAGGGCAGGCAGTTTGTAGGTCTTGTTCAGTGTCCCAAAGAGTGACCTGGGCACTCAATAATAATCAATGGATGGATAGATGGATGGATGGGTTCCATGTTGAGGTAGGAGACTTAAAATGACTCGTGTTAGTACAAGGTCGCTGAGAATGTGCAGAACCTTTGGACCTCTTGGATCATGACCTGGGTCTTGATGGTCAGTATCCGCTTAAAGCTTTGAGTGGTGTTTGATCTGCTTTATGTCAGCCCTTCCTTTATGTATCTCAAGAGGATTCTTTCCAGGTTATGAGCCCACCTGGATGTACAGATGAGGTGTGAAGGGTAACCCGTGTAGAACTGTGGCTGATGGCTCTGGTTCACGTGTTTGACCCACAGCATTGTCAGCTTCAGCAAGAAATGGTGGCACCTTTGTGTCCTGGGACTCCCTGCACTCTCCTGCTGTGCTCACCCGCCCCCATAACCCCCCCCCCCCCGCATCCCACCCATCTAATGCAAGCAGAATTTTAACGTGTGTTGTCATTGATACTCCTGTTGTCTTCATGTAGCATTGGGCCAGTCCACCTGCCACTCAGGCATGCTCTGTGGCCCGTTTGCCTTTTCTCCCCAGCCTGTGTTTCCTTGTACACTTCTACCCTGCTGGCTGTCCCCTCTACCTGTGCACTGATCCGTGCTTTACCCAAGTCTACCTGGTATCAAAGCTGCTTCAGTGTCTAGGATCCTTAGAATCAGCAGCAGCCTTTTTCATCCTTGTTTCCACTTGCCTACATTACAGGATGTCCTAGGTAGTAGGACTTGCAAGAGTGTCTGCAGAAATGAACCAGCTGGTGGTAGAAGAAAGAGCATGGGTGGCGGTCTCCAGAATTTCTTGGCATGGTACCCCTGTCCTGAAGTTCCTACATGTGAGGCATCCAGAGATGGCCTGTCTCCCTTTCTCCCTAGACCTTGGAGGTTGTGTGTCCCTCACCATGAACCCAGTTCTGGCCCCGGTTAGCCTGGAAATGAGGACCCTTCCCCTTTTAGGAGAGCTTTTTAAAGTTCTTTGAAGTGTGAAAACTTTCTTTCTTGTAATTGCCCCTAATGGCTGTCTCTTTGGAAGAAGCCTTCCTTTGCCTTTATCTGACCTGTCTGTCCTATGCTGCCTTCTGCCTCCTGGTGTTCCCCTAGTTCCTCAAGATCCCAGAAGAATCCTCCTCAAAGGCTGTGCCGCTCCCTGCTGAAGAGCCTTCTGTGGCTCCCTATTGCCAGAAGAGGAGAGCCAGGCCAGAGGTCACGGGCTTCCCCTTCCTGCCCTCAACATCCCGCTCTGACTTCCTTTTCAGCTCTACCAAAGCAGTTTGCCCCCAGCCGTCAATCCCAGCCATCCGCTGACCCCTGTGGTAGCCAGCTGAGGTGATTGTGGGTGTGCGTGGCCCTTATCTGGGTGCTGGACCTTGCGTGGAGCCTGCCACCCCCATCCTTGGCCCCCGCCCTTGCTGTTCTTTCCTCCTCCTCGTTGTCCTCCTACTTCCCTCCACAGTCCTGTGCCTTCTGCTCGGACTTGTCTCGTGTGCTTTTAGGGTTTCTTTGTTTTGTTTTGTTTTTTAAAGATTTTACTCGTTTATTCATAAGAGACACAGAGAGAGACAGACACACGCAAAGGGAGAAGCAGGCTCCCCGTGGGGAGCCCGATGCGGGACTCCATCCCAGGATCCCAGGATCATGACCTGAGCCGAAGGCAGACGCTCAACTGCTGAGCCACCCAGGCATCCCATCTCATGTGCTTTTGTGTGTATGGTCTGTCCCAAGGGCAGGAGTGAGTGGTGAATCCCATCACATCTGGCTTAGTCCCACACACACCATAAGTCTCCATACGTTGTCATTTTGTCAAAGCACTTTTCACGTGATTGGTGTCACATTTGTCGTTTTCATGATCATCCTCCCCCGTGGTTGTCGTTAATAACTTTATGGTGACTTTGCGCAGCCAGCATTGTGTCGTCCCCAGGCCCTCTGTTGCACTCATGCTGCTGTGCAGGAACAGGAGCTGAAAGACAGACAAAAAATGCCACATAGTGTCAGGGTGACATACGAGACCCTCGTGTCCCCGGTCAGCTTCCAGAAAGATAGCGCTCAGACCAGAGCACTGGTTCGGGGCGTGAGGTCTGGAGCTCCTAGGAGAAGACTAACTTGTTCAGGGGTGTCACTGACAGGTGGTAGTGGGAAGTCCAGCATCGGTGTGGGTTCAGAGGGGGCACCGCGCATGCTTACTCTGCACTGCTCTGGTTCCCCATATGTCAGGTGGCTGTGCCGCTCTTCATTTGGGAGCTCAGGCTGGACTTGAGAGATGTTGCTAGAAGACCCTTCATGGAAATGTCCAGGATTGCATTTCCTCTTCATGCTCATGGCTTTGTGTCCTTTCTTGTTCTTTGGCCCAGTTCGTCCCAGCTTTTAAGGGTATATGGGGAATTTCAGAGCTAAGTGACTCAGTACCCAGCACCTGTGATTGTTGAATGTTGTACTTAAAGGACTTACATATTTGGATTCCTACATAGTCTTCAAAGCAAGCCTGAGGAAACTGGTATCTTTGTCCACATTCTACTAAGGAGACCATTGCAGCTCAGAAGGAATGAGTGTTTTGCTCTGGTTAGGTAGCTTGCCCACGGTCACATGGCTGGGGAGCTAAGATTTTGATCTGAACCTCAAGTTCAGTTTTTCCCCCTACATGACACCTGATTCTGCAGTCATTTTACGTAGATAATCTGACCTAATCATACGAGGGTTGTGAATGGGAAAGCCCAGTTACACTGCTACTGTGTCCCACCCCCTTCTGCCTCTGTTTTTTGTTTTGTTAAGATTTGATTTCTGCTTTGCATTCGGCTCTCCGGGAATCTTGTGGCCACAGCAGACCAGGCTGTTATTCCAGCAGCCCTCAGCTTTCAGTGGCCCCAGCTTTTTAGCCACTGTCCTTTGCTCAGCAGCCAGATCATTGAAGCCAAGCATTTTCTTTCTTTCTCTTTCTTTCTTTCTTTCTTTCTTTCTTTCTTTCTTTCTTTCTTTCTTTCTTTTTCTTTCTTTCTTTCTTTCTTCCTTCCTTCCTTCCTTCCTTCCTTTCTTTCTTTTTTTTCTTTCTTTCTATTCATGAGAGACACAGAGAGAGGCAGAGACATAAGGCAGAGGGAGAAGCAGACTCCATGCAGGAAGCCTGATGTGGGGCTCGATCCCAGAACCCCGGGATCACGCCCTGAAATGAAGGCAGATGCTCAACCACTGAGCCACCCAGGTGTCCCTCCAGCCAACCATTTCATTCTCTTATTTAAACCCCTCCAGTGGCTTTGGATAGTCTAAATGTCTCACAGTCAACAAGGATGCTTGGTGTGACCTCTGTTCACCTGGCAGCCTTATCTATAGCCGGTTCCTTCTCTAACGTTCTACATTTCAACCTCCCCTAAACACAAACCACCTTCTCTACCTCTGGATTGTGGACTTCCAGGTGCACACCTGCATATGCTGACTCAGAAAAGAATGAAAAAGCCCTGATCTGCAGTATTTGCCCATTTCTGGGGCATAAATTCTCCCACGAGGAGGAGCCAGCCAGCATACCACAGGGGTCACGTGGCTTGCTCTTCTCTCTTGTTCTTTGGCCCAGTTCTCTTCACCTTGATGATTCTTGGGTGGTGTTGGGGTTTAGTTCAGATATTGCGTCTTCTAGGATGACTTTCTTGACCGCACCCCCCACCGTCCCCTGCCTGGCAGAGGCTCTATGTTTTCACGTGCCTCCTTGCTCACATTGGTTATAAATAACAGTTATCAGAGTGTATCATAATTGTGTGTGCTCAGGGAGATCTCCCTTCTGTTTTCTGTACTCGGTGGGTGACCACCAGCTGTGTTTTGATTCATTTTATCCAAGCCATACTAAGTACAAGGTCAAAGACATAGGAGACGTCCAACAAAGGTTTGCTGAGTGAAGGCATGTTTTGACCTTAAAAGGACCTTTGTAGTTAGCTCAAGAAGAGTGTTTCATATTGATGGAAGTCTTCCTGCATATTCTAGTTGCAAGACCTACAGATCTGCTTGAGTTTGAAAAAGGTGAAGGTGCTGTTATCTATGAAACATGAGTATGTGCCCAGAAACCTCAGATTGGGAAATACAGCTCAGTTTCTACCTAAAAATTTGGAGATCAAGGCTTTTACTTCCATATAGGAAGCTCTAGGATCTGTCTAGTTCTAAGTCTCCTCTTTGTCTCTCCATCTTTTCCCTCTGATTCTTTGCTGTCTTTCTCTCAGGCCCCCACTCCATACACCCTCCTTTTCTGCTTCTCCTTTATTTATCACCGGGTTCTTTTCTTTCTCTCATTCGTTCTCTTCTCTTTTTTCATACAGTTTAGTATGGTCTTCCATTCCAACTCCTTGTGACTGTCAGCTTAGGCATCTGCCACAAATGAGAACTTCTCTTTGTTTGCCTTATTTAAAATTTCCATGGGAGGGGCACCTGGGTGGCTCAGTTGGTCTGCCTTTGGCTCAGAGTCATGATCCTGGGGTCCTGGGATCAAGCCTCGCATTGGGCTCCCTGCTCAATGGAGGGGGGTGGGGAGCCTGCTTCTCTCTCTCCCTCTGCCTGCTCCTCCCCCTGCTTGTATGCTCTCTCTCTCTGTGTCAAGTAAATAAAATCTTAAAAAAAAATTCTATAAGAAGAACTAGGGGTGGCTCAGCATTTCTGGTTGAAGCCCCCAGTGGCCATCTTGGACTAGGAATCTTTGGCTGGTGTAATCTGTATGGGGGGAAGATAGCGTCAGGCTGGGACACACAGACAGTGACAGACCTGTCAAGGACATTTGGAAATAACGTGCTTCCCTCTCAATGGTGCCATCCCAGGCTGAGTAGGAGCTAAAAAAAATGATAGTGAATTGGCGTTGGGGGTGGGAGAGCCACTTCCCTCTCATTAAAATAATTGTGGATCAGGATGGAAGGAGTTCAGTCATGTGGCTACGTGGCCAGCCAGCTCTTTGTTGGCTTGTGTTGTTTCCACCCAATAAGAGCCCAGGTCTATTAAAAATAATCATGGCTTCAGATTCTGTGATTGCCTCTGGGAGTCCAGTCAACACATTAATTAATTATCCTCAGTGTGAACAGATTTCCTCTAAAAAGCCTCCTGTTTATTTTCTTAGCCTCATTCTGTGCCTTCCAATTTGTCCAACCCTGTTCCCCTCATAAATTGGTCACTGTCTTAGATTTCTCCCCAGCATCTGGGCTGGCTCTGTGTAGTGTTGTCTTCCGGTGAGCCAGCTGTGGCTCTGATGGACCTCCCTTTGCCAAGAGTCTTCAGAGCAGGAGACTGGGTCTCTGCTTCGGTCTGTCTCTTAGGTCCATACCTAAGGTATTGAGAGCCTTGGACATTTGGTCTCAGGGGGCAGCCAATGTGCTATTTAGGGACAATGAGCTGATGACAAATAGCACATTTGGCTTGGTTAGAAGGCAAGTATAGACAGTACCTGGAATTGTCAGCCATGAAACAGGTTATCTACACGGCAGCATTGTGAACCTCTCTTAAATGGTTTATCCCTCAAAGTTATGCAGGAACCTAGAGATTAGACAGAGAAAAGCTTTAGAGATGAGATGAGCATTGAAAACAGAATGACTATTAAAAGGATCTCCCCAAGGTGGAAATAAAGGGTGAATGGAGTGGAGAGGGTGGGAATGGGAATGGACAGCCTGGCCCTTTGGGAAACCTGACTTTGAAGGAATGTGCTTGACATAAAATTTCAGGACATGATCAGTCAAGTAGTTCCATGTATGGTTTTAGTCATCTTCACCCTTCATGCATTAAGTCTCCTTTTTCATTTGTTATAGCAGTGAGAGAAGTCAGTGCCAGTTGGTTTCTTAAGTACAGTCATCTGAGCTTGGGATTGTTCACAAAAGAAGGGCGTGTGGGTCACCAGCCGTCCCAGATAACCTGTTGCTAAGAGCCCTCCTGTCCCAGTACAGGTACTTGAGGGTTCTGGAATGGATTTATTTGGTACTCAAGAGCTCTTCTGTGGTGTTTTTGGATTTCTGCAAGGTTGTTCACTGACCCAAGGAAGTATTGAGTAGGTTGGAAAAACTGGTTCCCGAGAAGAGCTTTACCAACACTGGAAGGAAGACAGCCTTACTCGGTGGTAACAGCTGAGAGCAGATTTACAGAATATTCTTCCAAAAGAGTATTGGAAAGGCCAATACGTCTTCCAAAAGGCCCTTGGGAGAAAACATTGGTGATGGATTCATAGTTGGAGGCACTAATTGAGATATGTCCCCGCAGATTTGAGAGCATTGCACCATTGGATGGCTTTATAGAATTAATGGAAAAAGGCTATACTGTGAGTGGTGAGGAACAGGAAGGAAGGGAGGGAAGCAGAAATCCGCCAACGTGACTCCCAAACGGAAACAACTTTTGGTCTCCTTGGGGAGGCAGAGTATAACATCCATAGCTGAGAGGAGTACTTTGTGTATCCATTAGGACTCATTTGGGTACTAGCGATAGAAGAGCCAACCAACAAGTTGAGGCTCAAATAAGAGTGTATTCCTCTTCCCATACGAGAGCTGGGAGGTGGGTGATGGTTGCCCTCAGTTCTGTGGCTCAATAATGTTGTGGTCCTTTGAATGGGTGTCTCTACAGGTCTTCTGATCTTCTCATATTTGCAAGATGGTTGCAGGAACTCCAGGCATTAGCAAACACTAAAAATTATCCCCTCTACAGCCAGTTTTTAAACATTTACCCACACCCCTGCCTATATATCTTATATTTGTAGCAAGTAGCATGTCATACAAGCTCAATATATATTTTTTGAATGAGTGCACAGGTGCCAGATAAAATACAAGACTGTTAAATTTATACTTCAGATAAACATATAACAATTTTTAGCATAAGCATCGCATGGACATACTTCTGCTAAAACATAATTGGTTTATCGGAAATTCAGCTCTAATTGGGTATACTGTATTTTTTAATGCCCTGAATCTGGCAACCCTAGGACATGGGAGTGACTCTGTGGAGCTAGGTTGGAGGGTTTGCCTTTGTTTCCCAAAGTGAGGGCTATGTATCGTGATCCTACTGCAGCATATGGGTTGAGGTGGAGAGTTGAGTGTAGATTGTGCACAGAGTTGGAACAATTTATCTAAAGGGAAACATGAAATTGGAATTAGTAGTTAGTGATGGAGAATTAACTCAAAATTAAATTGTAGATGGTTTGTAACTCCTTGGAGAGATTTCTTAGTATTGGTTTCAGAGCAGTGAAGAGAAAGCCCCCGCCAGCTGGGATTCACAGCATGTCGACGTGGGTCTCTTTCTCCGTGACATCTGTCTGTGATCACATGAGAGATTTGAGCTCTGTTGGAAAGAGTGACAACTTTAGGCTAGCTTGTCCAGTGTCCCTGGAGTTGTAGACAGGGATCTGATCTTTGATCCTTGTCATAGGTCATGTTGCTGGATCGGAGAGCACAGCAGAGAGAATATCTGAATGGGGCACTTGTTTGAAATATGATTTCCTGGGGTCCCACCCCAGACCTACTGCAGGAGATGCCCTGGAGGAATGGGGCTCAGCATTCTGAGCTTTTAACGAGTCCTCAAGGTCACTTTGTTGAAGTTTGAGAGCCTCTGTTCTCAACAGTAGAGGAGCTATGGAAGAGTGCTTTGCAGTTTGAGCAAAGGGCTGTCGTGAACACAGCTGGCCGGGGAAACCACTTTGAGACTGGTTAATGGCCAGATGTTACCCCAGCGTTACCAACCTGCCCTTAGGAACATCCGCTTAAAGCGGTAAGATGGCAGGGGTCTGTTGTACCTCCAAGGAGCAGTGGGAGGGCTCAGGGGCTTCGAAGAAGATGGCCTGTTAGTGTTGAAATGTCTCCCATGTGCTGATGCTAAGATGTGGGAGAAGTCTGGTGATAGGGACCCTGGGTTCTAGTAATGACCGGCCCAGTAAGTGGCCCAGTTAACCTTCTACAGCCACTTTCTTTTCTCCAGACCTCAGTGTCTGGTGGTGCCAAATGAGGATTTCAGAGGAGCAGCCTCAGTTCTGATTCTCTGTTTCCAAGCTTCTCACTCAGAAGGTGCAGAATGGAAGCCCAAGGATTCCTGACAGCCGAGCTGGAATTGGGGTCCCCCATCTCCCACATAGGCTCTTTCCTCTGTTTTGTCGTTTTCCCCGCTTCTCTCTCCACTTGCACAGAAGTCCTTCTGACAGCAAGCCTTCAGAGGATGAGAGAGGTCTATCCAGTGATTTGGATTCCAGAGGACAGCCTGGAGGGAGCCAGGAGCATTGGGGGTTCATGAGCTTCTGGGGGACTGCTCCCCGCCCCCCAGCCTCTATGCATCTTTAGAGACCTGCACTCTGTGCATATGAAGTAACCACCCCATGTCCTTCTGGAATCTGTGGTGGCAGATTGGACTTCAGGACTTAGGTTGGACTTCAGGAGGATGTCACAGAGGCCAGAGTGTGCTTGGAGTGGGTCGGACGTCTGTGTGTGGTTGGTCGGTTCCTAGAGAATTTTCCAGGGGGAGTGACAGGCCTATGTGTGAACAAGATGCAAGAGGAGATGCATGTCACAATCCATTTTACCTGGACTTTGTAGGTTACTTTTCTACCCCCCCCCCTCTTTTTTGGATTTGTTTGGTAAATGTACATTATAGATCTTAATTTAGCATTTACATGATGAAAGCAGTTGCTGCTTGTTTCCCCCAGTATATTGTGTGGTGTCTTGATCTTGCTCATTTAATCTCATAAAGTAGGTATAATTCTTTTCCCCAGTTTACTGATCAGGCCACAGGCTTAGTGAGGGAAGGGGTTTGCCCAAATATGCATAGGGAAAGAAGCCATGATTTGAACCACTTTATCTGACTCTGGAGCTGACACTAATTTTTTCCAGGCAAGGCCGACTTCGTTTCTGGCCTGTCCCCACAGTCGTCGGACCGGAGAACTTTCAGCTGTTGTAGTCAACTGAGTAGAAAGGTAGGAGCCAGTCCCTGGTTTTCTACGCCATCATGCAAGATGATCCAGTTCATGTTACCAACTGGTGGGGGTTCATTTTTAAACACTGAATGTTACAGGGAAAGAGTAAACAGATCTGTGAGTTTTTCCAGAGAAGGGGGAAAAAAAAAGCCTAAAACAAAACCATCACCTAGAGAATTAAGGAACTATCAGATTGATACAGTGTCACCCTGGTTTGTTATGTCCAGCCATATGTGCTGGCTGGTTGTGTTTAAAAATAAACTACCATTGGACACCTGGCTAGCTCAGTCAGTTAAACATCCTACTGGGTTTCAGCTCAGGTCCAAGATACCAGGATCCTGGGATCGAGCCCCATGCTGGCCTCCGTGCTCAGCAGGGATTCTGCTTAAGGATTCTCTCCTTCTTCCTCTGCCTCTCCTGTGTGCGCACACACACTCTATCAAATAAGTCTTTAAAAAAAAAAACAAACCACCAAACCCACATATACTGGAGTTGACCCCCAAACCGTAATTGATGTGTTTCCAATAGCCAGGGGTGGTGCCCTACATTCGTATACTTGAGGCACAGCAGAGGTGGGGTGGCTCTCAATGAGAGGCTGTTTGGGGATACATTTTAATTTGGTTCCAGAAGGAAGTGGAAATAGCTCTCTCGTTTTTCTTTATCTGATTCAGGGGAGGCAGGGGGAGCTGGAACCTTTTTAAAAACCAACTTCATCCATTTCTTTAATGATTATCTGAACAGCTAAACCTTCTGGGACTATTATATATAATCGTTCTCTGAGCTGTATCCATTCTCCCAGGTCTGTAGATCTATCTATCCCTCTCCTCCTTTTTAAATAAAACTGATTAATTATAAGAAAATAGATGTGAAATGAAGCTTTGAGCTTCTTAGCAAATCTTAGCCCTCAAGTGATATGATTTTGCTCTCAAGATGAAGAGGTTCATAAAGGGGAGATTTCTAGGACAAACAAAACAAATTAGCCACGGGGATAGGCAGTTTTCAGTGGCTATGACTGAGTAGCAGTCATCGGCACCATAGATGTTTAAGATATACCATCTGTGAGTACACCTGCCATGCAAGGCAAATTCCTGGAGGTGATAGAGTTGGTGCCATAGGAACAAAATTTAATCTTGACTTTGGTAGAGGCTGGTAAGGAATGTGAGGGCCAAGGTTACTGGTCTTTTCCCCCTGTTGTTGTTTCTACTTTTTTTTTTTTTTTTTTTTTTAAGACTGAGTATGTTAGTAGCTTTTCTTGCTAGCCTCAGTAGGATGTATGATACCCATGGTGTGTTCTCTCTCTCCCCCTCCCTCCCTCTCTCCATCCTTCTCTCTCAACTGCTGTGGCTCTAAAACCACTCTTGGTTTCCTCCAGTTCTCTACCTGTTCTTTCTATGTCTTGACCATGTTTGGAGCCAAGTCGAAATTTTCTCATAATTTCCCATTGATGATAGAGTGTGGCTCATCTTGTTGCCTAGTGGCTAGACTGTCATTTTGATGTGCTCATAGTTACTGGGTCCCTGGTCTCCAGGAACACTCCTCTCTTGTGCTCTTCTCCTCTTGAGGTCCTCTGGGCTCAAGACTAATCTGATCCTGCGTTCCTCAAGACTGCTTGGATATTCGGGGACGGACCATCTCTCCAATTCAGGTGGCATCCTTACTGGTCCAGTGCCATTTATGTTCACTGGTAGGCATGACATCCAGGTTTCTTGGCTTCCCTCCCGAATTAGCATCTGCTATCTTTTTTTTTTTTTTTTAGATTTTATTTTTATTAGAGAGTAGAGGGAGAGGGACAAGTAGACTCCCTGCTGAGCACAGAGCTCAATGTAGAGCTCAAATCCACAACCATGAGATCATGACCTGAGCTGAAATCAAGAGTCATACGCTTAAACGCTTAACCCACTGAGCAACCCAGGCTCCCCAGCACCTGCCATCTTGTTCTTTACTCCACAAAGTTATTGAATAAGACAGTGGAAGTGGTTAAAGCTCTCTGGAGTCAAATTACTCCTTGACACATGGTACAGCTTCTGGGCATGTAATTTTTGCTACTGTTCCTCCTAACTTGGTCAGTACCTGGACAGTTACATAACCATGGTGCTCTGTTAGACCCAGAACTAGCCATTGTGTAGGGCCAAGGGCAAGGATTATGGTTTTAGTCTCCCATTTGATGCTTTGATTTACTGTCTCTCTTCTGAGAATCTTTTGTTCTTTAATATTCTAGCCTTACACTTATTCCTTGGGATTCCTTAAAGGCTTAACACATATTTTTTTATTTTATTTTTTTTATTTATTTTTTTTTGGCTTAACACATATTAATACAATTTGTATTACATTATTCTGCATTCTTACATGTTTTTTACCTCCTTGAATTCTTAGAAACGCCTTACTGTCCTGAACTATTGTCTTCTTCTTCTGAAACTGCCTGTGGTAGTTCTTTGCTTATAGAGCTACTCAGATGTTGGTTGAATGGCAGTGACATCCTCCAGATAGGAAACAGGAACGGTAGAATCAGATGATGGTAAAGTTTTCCTTTTTTCCACCTAGAAAGTGTTTGGCAAGAGAAGAAAGTACATCAAAGTAGGTTGGGATTAATTCTAAGGGCAAAGTTTAATTGGTCCTGGTGGTTTCCATCATTCTGTACCTGGACAGAGGCCATTAATTTCAATGGCTGCTTATCACTGTGTTGTTTCCGTAGGTGCTGCTGTCCCGATCTGGGTAGGAGGAAGATGCACTTTCGAGAAGAAAGGTGTGGGTTTAGGTCTCATGTACTCCTCAGCTGTCAAGCAGCTGTCCCAGTGTGTTACTCCCTAGGACAAAATCATGGAGCTTCATTAAAACTGGAAAGGGTCTTTTGAGCTTAACTTGACCATTCTGTCCATCCCTCCATACATTCATGCATTCAGCAAATATTGATCAGGAGACTGATCTGCAAGTTTTTTCACAAGGCACCATCAAGAGGCTCTTAGGAAGCATGAAATCCACTTTGGAGAACAGGCATTAATCACATGGGGGCTGCTGAGAGTTGTGATCCCACAGCTGAATGGCTTGTAATGAAGGTTTTTAAAAATCGGTGCATTGCAATGGAGAATGGGTAGCTGTGCACAGCTCTGGTGTCTAGACAACCCTGAATAGAGGAGAATGAGTCATGATGATAGAAAGTTACTAGCTCAACGACCAGCAACAAAACAGTTTTAATCCTAGAGCAGTCTTGGCATGCTTGATGCGAATGACTACTTGGGATAAAGTTAGATCTTAGGTACAAGGCCTACGCTCACTCACTCGGTTTAGACCTGTGGCCTTCTGGTAAGCTACCTAACCTTCCTGTGTGTGTCATGTTCCTCAGTGGTATACAGATGATAATGACTGTTAGGGGTTGAATTTTGTTTCTTTCAAAATGCATAGGCTTGAGACATCATACCTGGTACTTCAGAATGGGACTGTATTTGGAGATAAGATCTTTCAAAAGGTAATTGTGGTGAAAGGAAATCACATGGGTGGCCCTAATCCAGCGTTGGTGGATTACAAGGTGGTGTCCTTATAAGAAGAGAAGATTAGGACACAGACACATTCACAGGGAGGACCATGTTTAGAGCCAGGGGAGGATGTCCATCTGCAAGGCCAGGAGAGAGGCCTGAAAAGAAGCCAACCCTGTTGGCACCTTGATCTGGGACTCCAGCTTCCAGAACCTGTGAGAACACATATTTCTGTTATGTAAGCCTCCTAGTCTGGAATACTATGTTATGACTGCACTAGTAACCCAGTACAGTGACAGTCACCTAAAGAGAGGTGCTGTGATTCAAGAAGGTGTGTAATGTCTAGCTTACAGGATATGCACTGGGCAGGGATCCTGACTAGACCGAGTGAGAGGGGTTCAGGTTGGAGTCTCCATCCAGGTCTCCGTGTACATGTTTACCACCACGACCACCTTCTCGGGAGGTAGACTCAGTACCTGGTGCACAGTCCCACTAATTACATTCTTGTTCAAATAGCAATGCCTTTTCTTCCATGTGTGGAGGCCAGTCATACCACATTGCTGGGCTCTGTTGAAAATACTTTTTCTCCTTCAGACCATGTAGTTGATTAATTCTGAGCCTTTCATCCTAGGAAATGGCCAAGGGGGGTTTTCCTGAGGGTCCTGTGGGGGGTGGTATTTGGGTGCTACATCATTCTCGGCTTCCAGACATCCGGCAGTTTGCTTAGGCACATCTGCCTTCTCATGGCTGAGGCCCAGTCCAGCTGGCATAAGTGCATTGACAGACGTCCATTTGATGGTCTCCACTTGATTCTGTGGACATTTCCCGAGCCAGGTATGCATTGGTTCCCCTCATTTCTATCTCTGGCTCTCTCAGATGTGCTCACTCTTGTGGATTTTTATGGGGGGACTCGCCCCAGGGCCCGCACAGTACTACTAAAATCACAATAGTGACATCAAGCCCTTGGATGTGTGGGTAGCCAGTGGGAGGCAGCTCCATCTGGAAACTAAAAAGGGAAACCACAATCCTCTTCTTTTACTTCTAGATTTTCCTGTATCTTTGCAGGTAGACAGGGCCAAGTAGGGAATTTACAAATTGACACTTCTTTTTTTCCCCCCAAAGCAGCTTGATTTTTTTTTCTTCTTCTTTTTAAAATTCCTTTGATTCCAAAGAATGGGGAGCAGAGGGTAAGGTTGGCTGGGAAGCCAGAGCAATTGGAAAAAGGAGGGGGGAAATGATGCATATTTGCCTGGAGTCTTGTGTGTTTGGAAAATCTTGGTTGTATACTGCAAATGTAGCCATAAACCCCAGCAAGACGAACCTATAACCATTTCCAGCTGTTAACACCTGGAGATTTTCTAAGTTATGATGAAAAGAGCATCTCCGGTAAAGCCAAACTTGGCTTTATGAATTTTGTTATGTGTGGCATGGATGCTTTTCATACTCACCTGAGCATTGCCTGTATCTTATTGATGGTGGACACATAGTAAAATGGTCGGACTGCTTGTGCCAGGGGGCAGATGTGGTTTCCCTTTAGCAAATGGCAGGATGGCGAGGAAAAAGGCACATCCTTCTAATGCCAGGATGGTAAGGAAGGGAAGCCAGGATGAGTTTTTCCTTTTCTCCCTCTGGGCGTTTCGTGATCAGTCATAACATTATTTAGCTGGAATTGGTCTCCTGTGTCAATTCTGGATATCCTGAGATGATAGTATTCGTGATGATGGAGGTAATGATTACTTTTTCAGGCTGCTTTCAACCTGCAGTATCATCAAGATGTGAGCTGATGGGGGTCTGAAAGAATCTAGGATGGTCACTGCCTTAGGGCAGAAAAGGGCCAACCCATGGGTTTCTATTTGTGCATTTTGAGGAAAAGAACTTCTAAGATAGTAAGTTACTTGTGCAAATGATCTGGGACCCAGGTACCCGGTCGTGGTTTGCTGAATCTTTTCCTTTCTTTAAAGCTATTTGGTCAATCTCCCCTGCTGCCTCCAGAGGGGAGTCTGAAATTACATCAAGTTATTTGTTTTATCATTTATTAGGCTTCGTGAGGCCAAGACTGACTTGCCCCAGGTCACACATTGAGTTACTAGCAGAGCTGGGACTTGAACCTGTGACTTCTTTCCCACCCTGATGCTCTTGCCCTTGTAGGGAGCTCCTTCTGCTTTCTAGGAACTGTCACCTTTCTGTTCCATCTGCACTGGGCAGGGTACCCCTAAGAGAGGCCTTTCCTGTTCTCTCCCAGGCTCTGATGAGAAGGCCCCCTCTCAGTCATTAGAGGGACCACTGGAGGCCTGTGTGGGGACGTGGCCTGATCCTTGTGATCCTTGTTCGTGTAGTGGGGAAGCAGCCCTCAGAAGAGAAGGACAGGCATTTGTATGCAGCTAGGCGGACGGCATTGAAATAAACACAGCACTCATCAAACTACACAGCCAGCACATCCCAGGGAAGATGAACCCAAATGGAATGCTGATTTTTCTCACCACCATCTTTAGAAACCAACTTCCTTGGCACCCATCTGGGGGTAGTAACTGTTCGGGGCAGTCTAGCCTTGGAATGAAATGCTTAGGGTTTGGAGACAGTGCTGTGTTCAAATCCATTTGATGGGTAGGTTTATCATTTGTGGAACTGTTGCGGGAAGTCACTTTCCTGTCTTCTATAAACTGGGCCTATTAATGCCTTGCTCAGATTTCAATGGACTCCCTGCCAGTGGGCTTGGGTAGATGTGCTGGTTTACATAACAAAGAAGTACCCAGTCTAGTTCCTGGTCTCTGGTTGCCTTAATAAGGAAAAGCTGTTATAGCAGTGTGGGATAACTCAAAGATCTGAATAATTCAGCAGACGCAGCAGAACTGGGGGATTCAGGGACTCAGAATCTTCTCCCGGGCCTGTCTCAAAAGCACTCAAAATTGTAAGGATGTGTTGGGGCAGGTTGCTTCAATTGACACAACCTCACTATTCTCATCAACCAAATGGGGCGAACTGAGCACTGTGTGCTGTTGAAATGAGAGCTCGGAAGGGGAGGTGGCCAGCCCCGCGTGGAATTAAGGCAGGGCCCCATCAGCTGCTGGATCTGAGTGGCTGGCGATGCCAGCGGTGCTCTCGGGAGAGTAAGCTGCGAGTTCACCATAAGAACTATAAATTGTGCTTTTACCCTTTAACTCAGTGATTCTATTCTTAGGAATGTACCGTCCCCAAATATAGATCCTAAAAGAAAAGGGGGAGCAGGGAAGAGTGGAGCCTGTCAGAGCGGTTCCTAGCAGTGCTGTTTAAAATAGCTCCAAATTGAAAACTCGGCACGTGCCCGACTCTTTGTCCGCCCTCTGCGGTGCCTTAACGCCACGCCGGGAGCCCTCCGGGGCCGGGGAGGGGGTCGGAAGTGTGCAAAGCACGCCTGGCTTTCAATCTGTGGGCTCTCCACGTGGTGAAGTCAACGAACCAGTGTTTTAACTGAAGCCGAGAGAGGACCAGGGATTGTTTGGAATGGGTTCCACAGCCTGCGGGGCCCCCTTCTCTGGGGGTCCACTGCTTTGGAGGCTGCCCAGGTGCTGCCTTGGAACCCCTATGGTGCCTGGCCCGTGGCCTCAGGGAGCTGGTGGCGGTGCCAGAGCAAACCCAGCTTGTTCAGATCCGGGGCTGCTTACGTGCCACCTAAGCAATCCCTTTGGCAGCGAGTGACATTCGGCAAAGGGCGCAGCTGATGGAGGCCCCGAAGAGGTATATGTGGGTGAGGGACGTGCTACACACGCGCAGTGGGTGGGAAGGGTGCAGAGCCTGGAGGCTGGCTGCAATTTTACATTTAGAGGCCTCTCCGTGTGCAGGCAGAGACTTGCAGAGATTGGGGGGCGGATGGCGCATGGGGAAATGGATTAGCTCCTCTGCCTGGCTCTCTCTGATGGGCCCTGTGCCTTGTGACAGCAGCGCCCGGGGAATGGCACTCAGTCACTGGAGACTCAGGGCCACCCTGGCACTTAGGGTGCAGCCCAAAAGGGTGATAAGTGTCCTTCTTCAGAGGATCGTGGGGTGGGGGGTGTCTCAGCAAAGGAAATATTCACAAAGCTTTTGGCCCCAAGTGGGCATTCAATATACATTGGTTGCCTTCCCCATTCTGGAGGCTCAGGCGCGGGGGTAGGGAGGGAGCATTTGAATGGGGTCTTTTTAGGCACAGGGTAATCATCCATTCATCCAGGATTTTGCAGGAGCAGATGAGGGTGGGAACTCTCAAGGCCTAGTCCTGTCCAGCTGTGTGTCTGCACCTGCACACTCCTACCTGATTACAGCCCACCAGTATAGGTGTGTGTTTTCAGAAACATTAGCATGGCCTTTGGGGGGCCGGTAATAGAGTGACATATTCCAGTAGGTTATTCCTTCTTTTCATAATGTCATTACAGTCCATGGTAAAAGAAATGAGTCCATAAAATGGAGAATTAGACATGTGGTAATTCCTGAGATTTAAGATCTAAAAATGTGACGATTCAGTGCTTTAGCACGGGCAATCTTATTATATCATCCCTCTGCTTAATATCCGTTAGCAGCAGCTCCACGTTGAGGATAGAATGGAAACTCAGCCTGGTGCACAGATCCGTTCGTGGTTGGGCCCCTGGCTGTCCCCTTCCTCAGTTTCGTTTCTGGGTCACTTTAGTTTAGCATTCCTGAGGATGCACCTCCCACGGCATATGTGTATTGATTTCCTAGGGCTCCTGTAGGGAATTCCTGCAGACGTAGTGGTCTCAAGCACCACAAATGGATTCTTTCGTACCCCTGGAGGTCACATGTCCAGCACCAGTCCCTCTGGGCTGAAGTCCAAGTGGCAGCAGGCAGGGCTGGTTCCGTCTGGGGGCTCTGAGGGACCATCCGTTTCTTGGCTTTTTCTTGGCTTCAAGTGGTTGCTTGCATTCGTTGGCTTGTGACCCGTTCCTTCCCCTGCAAAGCGTGTTGCTCCCATCTCTGTCTCGGTGGCACGCTGACTCGTCCTCTGATGCCAGCAGTTCCTGCCTGGCTCGTAAAGATCTTGTGATGGCATTGGGCCCAGGAGGTAATGCAGGATAATCTTCCCACCTCAAAGCTCGTTAATCATACCTGCAGAGACTCTTTGGCCTTCTATTGTAGCATCCCTGGCAACCTCGGGATTAGCCTTGGGCATCTTTGGGGGACCGATATTTAGCTTGACCCAGTGTATTTCCTTGGTCCCTGGACCCTGGACCTAGTGTTCTTGCTGCCTGGGACACCTCTTCCTGCTGCCTGGATGAGACTCCTCCCTATTCACCCTCCAGAACCTAGTCCCCGGGTTTTCTCTGTGAGGGGACTTCGTTGGATCTCCTCCATCCCCTGCCCCGTTGAGCTGATAAGTTGCCTCTGCTGCTTGCCTGATGCCTTAATCCTGTGCCCTGAATAGCACTTCCATGCTGTATGATGATGTAGGTTTATTTGCCTGCCTGTCCTTGGGGACAGGGATTGCATTGTCATCGCCTTCCTTGTCCCTACCCTGTGGACCAGTTGACTGTACTTCATGGACACAGGATGATGGATGCCCAAAAAGCAGGGGCCAGGGCGGGACCCATGCTGCCCACCCTGGAGACATCCAAAGGGAGAAGCCCTTTGTCCCGATTTCCACACAGCCTCGTTGGCCTGGAGTGCATTTCCTCTTGGGAACTGCAGTCCCTTGGGCCTCAGCGTGTCAAGGTCCCATGTTTTCCTGTCCCTTCAGCTGTCTATTTCCCTCTTTGTTGGGCTGCAGTAGATTAGCCTCGGTAAAAGCGAATAGACAATTTCCTATTAACATTTATATTGCTTTTCTTTTCTATTTCTTGGCGAGGCTCTGAGGGCTGGGATGGCTGCGGAAAATGTTCTTTCATCTAAATAATGTCCCTGTTGGGGGCTGGATTCCGGCTTTTCGCTGGGCTGTGGAGAAGAGTGGGTGGGGTGGACTCATGAGCCCAGGAAGAACTAAGGCATGGAAGCCAATCCAGAAACTGCAAGTTAGAGTCTGTGAATGTATGTGGAGCACCCACCAGGGGTCCATTCCCACGCTAGGTCTTGGTATGAAGAATTAGTGCCTAGTGTTTATGAAATGGGTACTATGTGCCACACATTGTTTCAGGTGCTTTAATTTTACCACCTCCTTGGCTTCTTGGAACTCCCTTGTGAAACATGGGTCCTGAGTTTTACAGGTGAAGAAACTGAGGCAGAGAGAGGTTGCATTTTGTGTTCAAGATTACACTCTAGGAAGTGACATGGGCTCCAGAGCTCCCTGTTGTCCACCTCGGTAACAGAGAAGGCCCAGCCCAGTCCCTTCTCCCCCAAAATGCTCATGGTCTGGAGGTGACATCTGAGCTGCCAGTGCACTCAAAGGTTAAGTGGGAGATCTGCAGGGCGTCTGGGGCTTGAAGGGCAGTCCAGGCAGAGGGAATAATGAAAACAAAAGCAGGGAAGTGTGAAAGTAATTATTTCGTTCAGGGAAGAGTGAGTAGCAAGCAATTCAGGATAGTGTAGGTTGCTTTGAAAGTTGTAGGAAGGGGTGACTCCGTGAGACCTGGGAGGGCAGGAACAGGTGCTGAAGAATGTATTTCCCACTCTGCGGTCAGATGATCTCACCTCAGATCAGAGGTGAGAAGGAGGACGTTGACAAGAGTGCCTCTCTAGCTGTCACGGGCATACACATCTCCTGGTCGTAAGCCTCAGGTGGGCCTCAGAGTCGGCTTCTCTGACCGGATGCTCTGACCGGCTCCCAGGTGATGCGGATGTGGGGCGTACCTGGGCCACACTGTGGGGGTGCAGGTGTGTGGGGGAGTGGGCTGGGTGAGGATACTTGGAAATGAGCCCTGCCTGGTGCTGTCTGGCGAAAGGGTCGGACGGCTCTGTGATAACGTTCTCAAGAAGCGTGGCAGCAGATGGAGAAGCGGATGGGGGCTTGGGGCAAAGGGGTCCCGTGAAGGAGGAGGAGGAACCCCGAGTGCCGCAGATCAAGAGGAGGCTGGTGGAAATAGTGGTGAACTGGGGACAGTGAGGTGCCACAGCATGTGACAACCGTCCCCAGCAACAGTGGCTTAACCCAGAGGGAGGTTGATTTCTCTCCCACATCCACGCAGTCAGGACGTTGGCAGTAGGTTGGTGCTTGGTTTGATGGCATCCTTCCCTTCTCGGGACACTCGATTTCGGCTTTGCCATCCTCAGCGGAAGGTCGAGCACCTCAGCATCTGACGTGGTGCTGGAGCAGCAGTGTCCTCCCCGTAGGCCGGCAGCCAAGAAGGGACCGGAGACAGGCTGCCAGGGTGGGCACACGTGGCCCCCGGCAAACTGCCTGTCAGTGGCCCCCCCGAAGTCCCAGCGCCACACTCAGCTCTGTAGAGGCCGTGGGAGCGAGTGTTTTCTCCGGCTGCTTTGCTCTCCTGGATGTAAGCAGGGTTCTGTTCCTGAGCAGGAAAGGGTGAATGGACGTGGAGTGGCAACGTGGCAGTCCTTGCCACAAGCAGAATCCATGACGAGGACTCAAAGGGCGGGAGGTGTCTGTTGAAAGAATCAGGTTCTTAAAGTATGTTGCAGAGTCACGGCCCCTTAGGTTCACGGGACTGTGACTCTTCTTGTGCCCCTTGTGTGTCCTGGTTCCTTAGGGTGAGTGTCATTCTCCTTGTCCTAGAAAACCTGTCCAAACCTTCTTCCCTTAGGAAGGTCAGCTCCACTGCCACCTCCTCCGAGAAGCCCACCAGGACTCTTGAATCAGAATTTATCCTCCATCATCTGAACAGAGCGTGGTGTTAAGCATCTCTGTGAGCCGTCACCTCATTCTGTTTTGTGTTTTACTTAGTCATTTGCACGTGTACCTCTTTAGGATGTGAGGCACATTCAACTCCCAGCACAGGGCCTGGTGCACAACGCATTCCTAGGACATTTTAGTTCAACTTGCATGAGTAGTTAAGCTTGAGTGCTCAAGCTGATGGCACTGCGTGTTTTTCTTAGAGCAGTGCTTTTCAAACTCTAGTATGAATCAGAATCAGCTGGAGGGTGTATTATACCAGCCTCCCCCTTACCCCGTTTCTGATTTAGTAGGTCTTTGGTGGAGAAGTGGGGGCTAAGGATGTGCATTTCCCACTAGTTCCCAGATGACGCTGATGCTGCTGGTCCTGGGACAACCCTTTGAGAACCACTGTCCTTGAGAAACACAGATTTGCTGCTTTCCTCCAGGGGAACCTGCATTGTAAATCAGGCCTGGCAGTAGGACCTGGGCATTAAATACAGATAAAATAAGCCCAGGGATAAACCAGCAGAGAAATATTTGGGGTCAGGGGTGCTTCAGAGCCTTGTTTCCTAATTTTTCCTCAAACTAATTCTGTTTCATCTAAACCTAGATGCTGCCAATTGTAAGATGCACTGTTACTTTATATAAAGCCAAGAAATTAAAAAAGGCTTTTAATTAAACTGCGACACAATGCTTTCTTATCCTGCTCAATCTTTCTTTTGTACTTACTGAAAGGGCCCTTTTAGACCTAATTAGATGGGTTTTTATCATATTTTACTGCTATGCCTACATATAAAGGAAAGTATTGGCAAATATGTTGGTTCTGGTGTTCCTAAAGCTTCTTTACGTTGAGTCTCACTCTTCAGCATGCTTTCTTGGCTCCTTGTCATTGCCGCCTCTGTTTTGCTGCATTGTGTCTTCTCCCTCACCTTTGTGAGCATCAGATTTCCTATGAATGCCCCAGAGACGGCACCTGTGCCCACTTTGCAGCTCTGTCGAGCTAGCCCACTCCTGGCTTCTCTTTCAGGAATGTTAGTAGCACATCTCATTCTCCACCTCCTCCTGCCCCTTCCCACAACCCTTTGGTTCATAGAGTTGAAAGACCGCCCTCTTCCATGGTCTCCAGGATTTTTTTTTAAGATTTTATTTATTTACTCATGAGAGACAGAGAGAGATTGAGAGAGAGAGAGAGGCAGAGACACAGGCAGAGGGAGAAGCAGGCTCCATGCAGGGAGTGTGACGCGGGACTCAATCCTGGGACTCTAGGATCACGCCCTGCTCTGAAGGCAGGTGCTAAACTGCTGAGCCACCCAGGCTGCTGGATTTTTTTTTTTTTGAGATTTTATTTATTTATTCATGAGAGACAGAGCACAGAGACACAGGCAGAGGAAGAAGCAGTCTCCAGGCAGGGAGCCCGATGTGGGACTTGATCCCAGGACTCCAGGATCATGCCCTGGGCCAAAGGCAGGCTCCAAACCGCTGAGCCATCCAGGAATCCCAGGTCTCCAGGATTTTTACCAAAGCCAGTGACACCCATTTTGCAAGTTCTGTGAATATTCTAGCAATGGCAGCCATGTTATACCACTGTTCTGTGGTCCTGTTACCACTGGAGGCTTCTTGATGTCAACGATGTTAGAATGTGCAAAATACTTGGTCTTAGACTCCATAGAATTTTTTTTAATGTTCACGTGCTAGGCACAGTTTTTCACAGTCTATGGCTTTTCACATAACTGGTCTGTTAGTATTTGTGACGGTTGCCCAAGATCAACATCGTGACCTCTTTTATAGATGAGGACCTTGGGTCTGCCCTAAGCATGCAAACAGGCATTAATTCACTCAACTATTACTGAGCTTCTCCTCTGTGGCAGTCACTATTGTAGGCCCTGGGAATACTGAAGTGGAAGATTTTCTGGGGGAATAGTCAAGAAATAGATCTGTAAGATTGAATCACTTAAGTGCCATGAGAGTAGTAAGTTGGGGGTATGCTGGCTGTTAGGGAAGGCTTTTGAGTAGACACTAGAGTGAGGTGAAGGTACATGCTATACAGATATTGGAAGGATATAGATTTGAACCAGAGGGAATTTTAAGTGCAAAAGTCCTGTAGCAGGAATGTGTGTGTCTTATTTGAGGAATAGGAAGTCTGCAGTTTGTTTTTCTTTTAAGATTTTTATTTATTTATTAATGAGAGAGAGAGAGAGAAGCAGGCTCCACGCAGGGAGCCCGACATGGGACTCGATCCCAAGTCTCCAGGATCACGCCCTGGGCTAAAGACAGGTGCCAAATCTCTGAGCCACCCAAGCATCCCAGTTTGTTTTTCTTCTACAACACTTCTGACCTCAAATGCTTGTTTTTTTTGTTTGTTTTCTTTCCCCTCACCAGTTTTCCATCTCCAGACAACTAGATATCCTACAATTCCATTTGACACTCACTATCCAGAGTTAGTCCAGACCCTAGAGGGCAAGGGCTCTGTCCCGTAAGACTGTTCCTACTTCATACCCTAGTCACAAGGCCCAGGTTGCTGCTTATACTTTTGACCAACCAGCTATAAATTTGGAGGTTCTCACACCCCATTCCGGACCTCAGAAAACTGCTTTACTTACTATCACTGTTTTATTTTGAAAAAAACCTAAATGGAAGAGCTGCATAAGGCAAGGTGTATGGAGGGAACAAAGGTTATGCATGTGCCCGACCCAGGCATGCTGCCCTCCCAGGACCTTGAAGTGTTCAACAACCCTGGCAGGTGTCTGAACCCTGTCATTGAGGTGATTTTTTTTTTTTTTTTTTTTTTTTGGAGGCTCCGTTACAGAGGCATGCCTGATGAAACCATTGGCTGTTGGGGCTTAATTCAACCTCCAGCCCTTCTTCCCTCCCTGGAGATTGGGAATGGACTGGGCCTGAAAGTTCCAACCCTCTAATTGTGCTGTGCTCTTTCTGGTGACCAGTACCCAGCCCGAAGCTATCTAGGGGTCCCCAGCCACCAGTCCTCTCGTTAGCATACAGAGGACACTCTGGGATGTTAAGAGATTCCAAGAGATTTTAGGAGCTCTGCGCCAGGAACTAGGGACCAAATATATGTTGATCACAGCAAGGAAGCCAGCTGTGCTGGAGCAGTGGCAGCTGGGATGTTGCTGAGCTGAAATTTCTAGATCTTTGAGCTCAAAGTCTGGGGTTTGTCCACATGCAGGTAAATATGAGAAGCCACTGCGGACTATACCTCTCTCTGTTTCATCTTTTAAGAAACAAATGTCTTGATTGATTGAGCTCCAGTAGTGAGTAGCTGTTCCACAGCAGAAAAGCGGGCTCATCGCCGTCACCCTGTGTGGCCCAGGAAGTGCCCACGGTGGCTGGTTCATGAGCAGAGAGGTCTAACCAACCTGGGTGGAGGTGACTGCATGTGTGGGAAGGTGGGCAAAGGAGGTGATGAGAAAGCAATACAAATATTTCATTCCCAGGGCATGTTCTCAAAATAGAATACAGGACTTTCAACTCTTTCTTCTTTGAAGAACATAGCACCAGAGAGAGACTCTGGCAGCACATTCCGGAAGAAAGGACAGAGATCAGGGTTTTGATCTCAGCTCTGCCAGTAATTAGCCATGGGACTCTATCTATTAGAGTTCAGTTATGGACAAGAGAATACATGAATTTAAGCAGAAAGGATCTACGGCCGTTATTGGGTGCGGAATTCCAGGAGAAGCTAGATGCACGGGCTCTAAGCTGAGCTGTGAGGAGAGGAAGCAGACCACCAGGGAGGCTGCAGTTAAGGAGCCACCGGACCCCTGCCGCTTGCAGACCACACCCTGCATGCTGGGGTCCGTGTCAGCAGTACGGGTGTCATGTTTTCTTGATACTCATGATGCTCGGGACTGGGCTCAGATCTAATCACAGATGCCTTGGGAAGAAACGAACGTTCCTTGCTTATGCTTGCCAGAAAAGAGTAGAAGCATTAGCAGAGCTGCCCCATCTCCCGATGTACACTTGTGCCTTTCCAGTCTCCCAGGGTCGTGTCTACATGGTGGAAACCAAGTTTCACAATGGATGTCCGGGAGTTAGACAGGAGTTAATAGGTATAAAAGAGCTTAGAAAGTGTCTGATGTGGCTCTAGGTGTATTTAGAGGAAATACTTAAGACAATCCTATTGTAACTGTGAGTGGGCAAAAGGATGCAAACGGCGGAGGTAAGGTTTCCATACTGTACTCAAAGCAGGATATGTTGGCCCTAGGAGAATATAAAATTTGATAATTTGATAAATTATGCAGGTATAACAGAATATTTAGAGAAACCATTAAAAAGGCCAAAGAAGGGGATCCCTGGGTGGCTCAGCGGTTTAGCACCAGCCTTCGACCCAGGACATGATCCTGGAGTCCCAGGATCGAGTCCTGCATTGGGCTCCCTGCATGGAGCCTACTTCTCCCTCTGCCTGTGTCTCTACTTCTCTCTGTGTTTCTCATGACTAAATAAATAAAATCTTAAAAAAAAATAAAAATAAAAAGGCCAAAGAAGTACACTAACACCACCACAAGCAAATCAAAATGGAATTCTAAAAACTGTTTGAGGACCCAGCAGAAAGGCAAGAAAAAAACCCTATGAGATGCCATCACAAGCTCACTAGAATGGCTAAAATTAAAAAGACCATCAAATGTTGGCAAGGATGTGGTACAATGTAATTCCCCTACATCATTGGTGGCAGTATAAAATGGTTCATCCATTTTGAGAAGAAGTCTGGAAATTTCTTCTCAAGCTAAACAAACACCCTCTGACCCTTCAGGTTCAGTTGTGGTCATTGCCAAAATGGAAGATGACTCATGTTCATTGATAAGACCATGAATAATATAAAGATAAATTATAATAATGCAGTGACTTTGTCGCTCATTGAATAGAACAAAACCCACAACTGGAATGCTTAGCAACATGAATGAATCACAGAAATGTTATGCTATGAAAGAAGGCTTAGCCCAAAGTGTATGCTCATGATTCCTAATAGATGTACCTCCTTATAATGGGAATAAATCAGGAAAATGATTGCCCTTGAGGAGTGCAGGCAGAGATTGACTAGGAAGGGGTTTGAGTACATTATTTTCCATCACTCTACTTTGTGTCTTGAGAGGTGTTGGGTTTTACAAACATATGCAGTTGTCAGAACTCACCCCATGCATTTCATTATAATAAGGTGCTTTTTTTCCTCAAAAAAAAAAAAACATTATTGAACTTAATTAATGTGTCTGTACTCTAGTGCCTAGGGAATAATGTGCTGGTGACTAACTTGCTGTTTTGAAATGCATTTTTTTTAAATAATGGGTTGATGGATAGTTAGATAGATAGATAGGATAGAGCAAGCATGGCATAAGATGTTAACATAGAATGTAGATATGGGGATATACATGTCCCCTGTAAAATTCTTTCACCTTTATGGTGTGTTTGAAAATTTCATAAGGAAACGTAAAAAAAAAAAAATCAGAAAATCGATAGGATATATGGTCCCTTCCTTTCCTACATCAGGCAGCAGTTGCTTGTTGAGAAAGTCACTCCAGCTGCCTGGCAGTACTTTATGGGATGAGATGATTTTTGCTGAACAGCATAGTACAAAGGACTCATAATTTAGGTGACTGAAGTAACTGGGATTGAAGATGTAGCCTGGGTCCACCCATCCACAGAAGAGGCTCAGTAAGTAGGTACGTAGCCTGTTTCTCTTACTCTGTATTGATAGTCCTGAAGTCCGTGCCAGCCATGCAAAGACTGCGCCAGGCATTTCTGTGCTGAGGGTAAGTGCAAACTTTTGTAGTTAAAAGAGACCCTGGCAAGGGTAGGAGGAACTACCTAATGCTATTTTATTTATTTATTTGTGTGTGTGTGTGTGTGTGTGTGTGTGTGTGTGTGAATTTACAGAACTCAATTTGGTCGTTTAAAAATTATAGCTGATTTTGTAGGTAATAGTAGTGGCCAAAAAGTTTGAGTTGGACAAGGATTATCTTCAACCTCCCTACATTCATTAGTTAATATGCACCCAGTGATTCAAGCATCTTTAAAAATACCAATGATGTGTCTGTCCTCTGTCCTTTCAGATGCTCTGGCTACCCTCTTACAGAGAGGATCACGAGAGGCAGGTGTGGCAACGTGGCAGGGATCGTGCTGTTGTGGTGGTAGCTGGCGTCAGGCAGATAGCAGCCTTTCCGAACGGTGGCTGGAAACCAGAGTGCTTAGGGATCACCCCTAAGATGCCATTGCTGAGGATAGGCTCTTTCTCTAGATTTGGTGTCTGTTTATGGAAAGGTGGAGAGAATTTCTAAAATGCTTTAGCCTGTCCACATTTCTTGAAAACATTTCACTCATGAGAGCCTTTCCTAAAATTCCACCTGCCATTTAAGAAGCCACTATGTCACCAAGAAAACCCCATTCCAGAATTCACTAGATCTCCACCCTACTTCATGCTTCTGGGAGAATTCTGGTTTGAGTTCCTAGTAGAGTGCATCTTGTTTGTTTAATTATCGTGAAATAAACATGAAACTTACCACTTCACTTTTACTTTCATGACATGAAGTACATTCATGATGTTGGGTAACCATCACCACCATCCACTTCCAGTAGTGCTTTATCATCTTTTTTTTTTTATGTATAAGATTTTTTTTTTTTTAATTCATGAGAGACACACACAGAGAGGCAGAGATTCAGGCAGAGGGAGAAGAAGCAGGCTCCATGCAGGGAGCCCAATGTGGAACTCGATCCTGGGACTCCAGGATCATGTTCCGGGCCGAAGGCAGGTGCTAAACCGCTGAGCCACCCAGGGATCCCCTGTGCTTTATCATCTTAAATAGAAACTCTATGCTTATCAACCAATGACACCCCGTTTCCTGCTCCCCCAGCGCCTGTCAACTTCTATTCTACTTTGTTTCTATGAATGCCCATTCTGCGTACCTCCTATATGTGGGATCATACAACGTTTGTCCTTACGTGACTGGCTTATTTTACTTGGCAGAACATCTTTAAGGTTTGTCTGTGTTGTAACATGTGTCAGAATTTCCTTTTTAAATCTGAATAACATTCCGTTAGATGTACGTGTAGCGCATTTTGTTTATCCCTTCATCTGTTGACAACCGTTGGGATTTTTTTCATCTTTTGGTGATTGTAGATAAGGCTGCTGCCTCTTGTGCTTTTTCTAATACTTAAACTTCATAGAACGTACATGACACTACACCTGTGGGGTGGTATTTACTTAGGAAAATGTATATTTACATTGCAAACACCAATATAACACTTTCGACAAAATAATGTATTATGATAGGCATTGTTATAGACCAGACACAACAGGCAGAAAATTAGAATCCTTTCTAGAGCTTTTAGAAGCCCGTAAGCCTCAACAAGGTGGGGATGTGGGTCTTGGGTGTTGCTGATACTATGAAAGGTCACTCTGCTGTATGCACAGCAACTGTTTGCTGACAGCTGCATGAGTAGTTTCCTGATCAGGAGGCAACATTTTTAAGTATTTCACATCCTTACGAGAGAATGTGTCACTTCTATACAGGTGTTTTATATTTATGATGACTTCGTTTCATTTTAGGGAATTGAGTGGGAGGGAAGGAGGGAGTCGGGTTAACATGTAGTGCATTAGAAGTTTTAATTATCATTTTAATTTATAATTTTAATTATAATGTATCTTATTTAAAATCATGGGAAACTTGTTCCATGTTAGCTTCTTTTGGAACAAAACATTTTACTTTCAGGAATGAGTTATTGAAATAACAAGGGAGAGGCTTGCCTTTTAAGGTAAGTTACAGAGATGCCTGGGTGGCTCAGTGGCTTGGGACATGCCTTCGGCCCAGGGCGTGATCCTGGGTCCCGGGATCGAGACCCACATTGGGCTCCCTGCATAGAGCCTACTTCTTCCTCCACCTATGTCTCTGCCTTTCTCTCTCTCTCTCTCTCTCTCTCTCTCTCTGTCTGTCTCTCATGAATAAATAAATAAATTTTTTTTAAAGGTAAGTTACAGATATGAGTGTGGAGTGGGAAAGAGACCTGGTCCCCTCAGCGTCCTTAGGGTAGCCTAGAGAAGAGTGAGGTCGCCCTTTGAGTCTGTAGCTCTTCCTGATTCCTTAGGGGTCTCTCATTGTCTGCATGTCTGAACCATTTAAGGGACTGGCCCAGAAAGTAGGAATAGTCATGGCCTTTGCAAACACTTGGGAGAGAGCCACCATGATGGGCTGGACACACTGGGAAAGTTCTAGGAGATTGTTGGGGCTTGGTCAATTTTAATGTCCAAGTCTGTATGGAGATTTGTGGATGTGAGCAGAGAGGTACATGTTTTGCTTGCTTGCTGACTTGCTTCCTCCTGGCCCGTGAAGAGCCATATTCCAGTGTGGGGCTCACAAGCTTTCTTATCGTGCAGTCAATATTTGCTGGTGAGAAACTAGTCCACCCGTACTGCCACATCCAATGCTCAGCTGATTCTCTCCATGACCAATGTCACGTGCATGGTTTGTGATGGTAGAGCAACAACAAACCCAATTTTCATCCCCTTTCCCCTCTTTTTCTAGAAAATGGGGAAGCCACTCTTCCCCACTAGCAACCTCTTCTCCCTCCTCCCTCCCCCGCTCTGTCTCTCCAAATACCAACTGGATTCACATTTTGCAGTTGTGGCTGCCTGCACACCTGCTTAGAGTATGTGGCTGTACTGTTGAAAACAATGTCACACAGCCTTTGTGGGGTTTCTGTGTTTCCCATCAGTATTGTCCGGAGCACAAGTATTCCGTTCTCAAGCCAGAGGATGCTTCCAGCAATGGCCAGGGCTGTGCACTCAGCCTGGGCTCAGCACTTGTGGAGGGGCTTCCAAACAGGTCCCCGTGAGCTCTGTTCTGTGGAGTGGCTGTGGCTTTGTGATACAGGGAGAGTCCAGGAGAATCTTGAATAGTTGGATGCTGTGTAGGAGAAGAGGCCAAATGGGACTGTGGGGAGGTGGCCATGTGGGATGTCCCTCCCAAGGCTGGCCTTGTTGGCTAGAGGAGACCCCACTATGCCAGACGGAGATGGTCCAAAAACTGACCTCAAACTTGGTTCCCTTTGCCGGGAAAGTCCTAGGATATTTTTCCTTTCTGTTGTTTTCTCTTTGGTCTCTTTGCCTTCTCACCCCAGTCCACTGTGATCTGAAGGGGAAAGGGTGCTTCTCACTCCGTACCTTCCTCTTTTCTCTGCTGTCCTTTGCTCCTTTTTTTTCCTGTGGTCTCTAGAAACAGCATGGAGCCTGTTAGAATCCTGCCTCCTGTGGAGTATGTGTGGGAGCTCGGGCACCGGTGCCTTCAAGGGTTAACTGGGGATGCAGATCCGCATATCTGGGGTTGTTGGGAGATCTAGGTAATGACTGTGCTCACTTAGAACTTGTATAGCCCTGACAGCTGTGTATCATCTGCTGATTCTACATGTGTACGCTTGGTCCTCAGGACTACCCATGAGATAGGACTGTGGTCTTCAGGTCACAACTGTGGAAGCCAGGCCTGGAGAGATGAGCCAGTTCACTGATAGTCACACAACTCTTATATGGTGAAGCCAGTGTTTGCACCCAGCCTGCCTGGCTCCACCCTTCACACCGTGGCAACATTACCCATGGAAGCTTTTAGAACATGGGGAAATGAGGGACTAACATTTGACATCTGTGGGTGAAAGTTATATTTTTTTAAGTTTGAAATTTCAGTTAGTTAACATACATTGTTCTATTAGTTTCAGGCAAACAACATAATCATCCAGCACTTCCATACAGTACCCAGTGCTCATCACAAGTGCACTCCTTCATCCCCATCCCCCTCCACCTCCCCTCTGGTAAACATCTTTTTGTTCTCCATTAGTTAAGAGTCTATTTCTTGATCTCTCTCTCTCTCTCTTTTCCATCTTTGCTTGTCTTGTTTCTTAAATTCCACATATGACTGACATGATATGGTATTTGTCTTCCTTTGACTCATTTCATTCTTTTTAATGGCTGAATAGTATTCCATTGTGTATATGTACCACATCTTCTTTATTCATTTATCAATCAGTAGACACTTGAGCTGCTTCCATATCTTGGGTATTGTAAATAATGCTGCTATAAACATAAGGATGTGTGGATGCATCCCTTTGACTTACTGTTTTTGCATCCTTTGGGTAAATACCCGGTAGTATGATTACTGGATCATAGGGTAGCTCTATTTTTAGTTTTTTGAGGAACCTACATACTGTTTTCCAGAGCAGCTGCACCAGTTTGCATTCTCACTAACAGTGCAAGAACAAGGTTCCTTTTTGTCCACATTCTTACCAACACTTATTGTTTCTTGTGGTGTTGATTTTAGCCATTGTGACAGGTGTGAGGGGATATATCGAGTTATAGTTCTGATTTGCATTTCCTTGATGATGAGTGATGTTGAGTATTTTTTCATGTGTCCATTCGCCTTCAGAGTGTTGTCTTCAGAGAAATGTCTGTACTGTCTTCTGCCCATTTTTTTAATTTGATTTTTTTTGGGGGGAGTGTTGAGTTTTATAAGTTCTTTACTTACTTTGGATACTAACCCTTTGTCAGTTTATGTTATTTGTGAGTACCTTTTCTCATTCCATAGGTTGCCTTTCAGTTTTATTGGTTGTTTCTTTCTCTGTGCAGAAGCTTTTTATTTTGATGTAGTCCCAGTAGTTTATTTTTGCTTATGTTTCCCTTGCCTCAGGGGAAATATCTAGAAGAAAGTTGCTACATCTGATGTCAAAGAAGTTATTGCCTGTGTTCTCTTCTAGGATTTTTTATGGTTTCTGGTCTCACATTTAGGTCTTTAATCCATTTTGAATTTATTTTTATGTATGGTGTAAGAAAGTGGTCCAGTTTCATTCTTTTGCATGTAGCTGTCCAGTTTTTCCAGTATCATTTGTTGAAGGGACTGTCCCTTTCCCATTGGATATATATTTTTTTTGGCTGGAAAAGAGTATGAGCTTTATTCAGAAGACTGGCAGACTCTTGTCCAAAAGCCAACTCCAAGGTTTCTGCCTGGCCCAAAGATTTTTAAAGGAATTTAGGGCAGTTAATCAGTTAAGGGAGTGCAGTGGGCTGTGACAATTCTTGATTATATGCAGTCTCGATGGTGCCAGCTACAGACTTAATCACAGTGCTTGGAGGGTTGTGTAAGGGGATCTGGTTCCTTGATGTCTCGGGTGGTGCAGGAGAGCCTGGTGATGTTGTGAAGGTGCTCTGTTTTTTTCTAGAAAAGAATGCTTGATTTGAAACCACAGGCTGGGGAGCACCTGGGTGGCTCAGTCGGTTAAGTGTCTGCCTTTGGCTCGTGTCATGATCCCAGGGTTCTGGGATGGAGTACCACTGCTTCGGGCTCCCTGCTTGGTGGGGAGCCTGCTTCTTCCTCTCCTCTGCTACTCCCCATGCTTGTGCTCTCTCCTCACTCTGTCAAATCAATAAGTAAAATATCTTCAAAAAAAAAAAAAAAAAGGAAAGAAAAGAAAAGAAAAGAAAGAAAAGAAAAGAAAAGAAAAAGAAACCATAGGCTGGTTCCCTTGGAGTGGTCTCAGGGTTTGGACCCTTCAGGGCTTATTAGGGCCACAGGTGGGGACCTTTTTTCAGGAACTATGGTAGATCACCAAGAGGAGAAAGCAGCAGAGCTCAGCCCCTGAGAGTGTCCAGACCTCCTCCAGGAGGTGCAGGCTGAGTGCCAACTGCATTGATGCCTGGAAGTCTTGCAGACCCTCCCCACTGGCGCCCCCTATGGGCCAACATCGCCACAGGTGCTGTGACTGGGGGTTCCTGCTACTCCCAGGCCACCATTGGATGTTCTTTCCTGCTTTGTGGAAGATTAATTGACCATATTAATTGTGGGATTATTTCTGGGTTTTCTATTCTGTTCTATCGATCCCGTGTCTCTGTGCCAGTACCATACTGTTTTGATGGCTAAAGCTTTGAATATAACTTAACGTCAGGAATTGTAATGCCTCCAGCTTTACTGGGCATTTTTTCAAGATTTTTTTCAAGATTGCTTGGGCAATTCGGGGTCTTTGTGGTTCTGTACAGACTTTAGGATTGTTTGTCCTCATTCTGTGAAAAAGGCTGTTAATATTTTGGTAGGGACTGCATGGAATGTGCAGATTGCTTTGGGTAGTATGGACATTTTAACAATATTTGTTCTTCCAGTCCGTGGGCATGGATAGAATGTCTTTCCATTTCTTTGTGTCGTCTCCAGTTTCTGGATGGAAGTTCTTCAGCATGCATTGTGAAAGATGCACATTATGAATATTTAAAAGATTATTTATTCATAGCATTTTCTGTCCATTTTAATTGTCCTGTTTTTTTTTTTCTTTCTTTTTACATTTCTCATGCCCTTCTCAAATCTTGGGGATTTGGCCCAGCTCCCCTTCCTCTTTCTTTTGATCTTTCCTCCTCTGTGGACTCCCCAGTGTACTCTCTGCTACATTTCCCCGAATGTCTCCACCCACCCTCTGCTTCATGCCTGTCCCTGTCTCTCTGCTTTTATCCATCCTCATATTGCCAAGCCAAATTCAGCAGGGATGGAAGTCAGCCCCCGTCTCACAGCGTGGCGGGAGCACCAGGAGTCGTGCTAGCCTAGGGCCTCCCATTCCTGGGAGCATAGAACAGGATGGAGCGTGGCTCCTCAAGCATTCACCGAGGTGTGCTCTGTATTTATTCCTGCCAGAGGAGCTGCACCACAGATGGGGAGATCCCTGTGCAGGACTCTGGCTGAGAATTTAATCTCCCCAAAGTCAGAAAAGTTCTGAGATGGAATTTTTGCATTCTTCATAACTTAGCCAGACACACACACACACACACACACACACACACACACACTAAAGGCAGTGAATTTGTCAGCCTGTACAGTAACACACGGTTCTAAATATGGGCAGGGTAGGAAGAGAAATGGTTACTGTGGGAACTATAATTTTTAATTTACTGGCTTGGAGCTCTAAACCCAGGGCTTGGTGCTTAATGTAGTGTTTTTACATTTGGATATGTGCTCAGAAAAGTCATAAAACCTGGCAAAGCTAGGGCCAGTATAGGGGGTGGGGTGGGAATCATTGAAGGAGGTTGAGGGGGAGGGCTTGAAAAATTAGGGGAGGTGGAACGGGGCCAGTTAGTGTGTCCATAACAATCAGAAGGGAAGAAGCAGACAAATCCTGGAGAGCCCAGCTCACCAGCTTGGGGAGGCTTCATGACCAGCAAGGCTGCTTTTCTCAACTTGCAGCTGAGAGCAAGGTCCAGAGAGTAAGGTGATGTGGCTGGGGAAGGAGGCAGAAAAGGAGCACAGCTCTGGGAGCCAGAGGTCTGTGTTCAAATCCATGCAGCATGCTGGGGATTTGGACTCTCTCTCTCTCTCTTTTTTTTAAAGACTTTATTTATTTATTCATGACAGACACAGAGAGAGAGGCAGAGACACAGGCAGAGGGAGAAGCAGGTGCCATGCAGGGAGCCCGACGTGGCACTCGATCCCAGGTCTCCAGGATCACGCCTCCGGCCAAAGGCGGCGCCAAACTGCTGGGCCATCGGGGCTGCCCGGATTTGGACTCTTAAAATCGGAGCCCGAAGAAACGAGGAGCCCTTGGGTACTGCTTCCTATGTGCCAGGTCCCTTTCTCAGCAGGCGAGGGCTAGTCATTCATCCTCATGTCCTCGTACTCTTCTTGTCTCCACTGTATAGAGGGACATTGGGGCAGAGACAGCATCAAGGCAGAACTCTACCCCATGCAGTCTGGCTACAGTTTCTACACCTTGTTTGCTACATTTTGCTGCATTTGAATCCCGACCTTACTTCTTATCAGCTGTGTCATCTTGGGCAAGTTTCTTAACCCTTCTCAGCCTTGATTTCTTCCCCAGAAAAATGAGGACAGTAATCCCCTCTGCCTGTGGTTGTGGTGAATCTTGGGACAGAATGATCATATGGAAGTTCTCTGCAGGCGTGATGTTTTCGTGTTTATCATCAAGAGAGGCCTGAGTGCAGGCCTTGTTTGAGGAAGATGAGGAGAATTAGTATTGTGGTATTTTTACTTCTTAGGTGGGCAGCACCCGTGTTGGCATGGGGCCCACCTGACAAACAGATCCTCTTCCTACCTCCCACCTCCCCAGCCTCCCTGGAAGAGGGAGCAGCAGCCCCATGTGCCCCCCTCCTCCCCTCCTGCCATGCTTTGCCAGTACAAGATGTGACTGAACCATCAACAACACCTGCTGGGGTATTTGGGCCTGGCACAGCTTCTGGTGGGGCTCTCTTGAGTGGAGTGGAATGTGGTGCCTCCTTGAAGATCTATTCATTCAACAAATGTTTATTTTGTACCTGCTGTATGCCACCTATTGCTCTCAGCTTGAGGAGTATGTATACTCATGACTAAGACCAGATGGTCTTTGACCTCCTAGAACTTTCCAGTAAGGGCAGTGGGTGAGAAATAAATTCTATCTGCTAGCAATAAATGTTATAAAGAAAAAAATTAGCAAGGAAAAGAGAGCCTATGGGGAGAGAGTAGGGTCCGATGGGACCTCTGTGAAGAGGTTGTCTCAGAGCAAACAACTGCATAGACTGAGGGGATGGGGCCCACAGAGATCTAAGGGAAGAGTGTCCAGATGGAAGGAGGGATAAGTGTAGCTGTCTTTAGGCTGGACAAGTCTGATGTGCTCCAGGGACAGTAGGAGGAAGAGGTAGGAACAGAGGTAGGCCAGTGCCAATGGTGTGGGGCTCACAGATGGTAGAAAGGAGATTGGTTTCTGTTTCAAGTGCAATAGGAAGCCACTGAGAGCATGTTGCCAGATAAAATACAGGATGGCCAGTTAAAGTTCTATTGTGGATAAACCCTGGATAATTGTTTGGTTTGGACATAACTGGGGATCCTGTATTTTTATTTGCTAAATCTGGCAACCCTACATCAGTGGGCTCAGAGCAGGGGCCTGTTGTGTGGAGAATATTGGCTGGAAGGCATTTTGCAATCAGGGGACCTGGGAGGAGGTTGTTCTCCCCAAGACAGAAGTAGAGCTGGTCTGGGCCCTGGTGGCCCAAGTGGAGGTGCTGAGAAGTGTGTGTATATAGTAGATGTTTATGGGACTTGGTAACAGATTGGATGTGTCAGGGAAAGAGGGGATTCAGGCAGGGCTGGTACAAAGCTCTAGTTCATGAGAGTCTACAGGGTCAGCTGTAGACCAGGTTGCCTGTTGTTTACCTGAGCTCTTGTTGAGCTAAAGATTCAAGTGCCTCCAGAAAGCAGAGGAGTTTGCCCTGTTTTTCTGCATTTTTTTTTTCCGTGCAGTAAATTTCTATGCACTCTGCCTAGATAGGTGGGTCGGTAGGTACTATCATAGATGAATGCATCATCTTTTGAGCACTTAACCTGTGCTGGGCCCTCAGCTAATTGCTCTCCACAACTGATACCCCCACAACCAGGGGTGGGGTTGTGGGGATCATCCACAGCTTACAGCCCAGAAGATTGAGGGTCCGAGACAATGTGGCAAGCATGCTACTTGCTTTATTGGTGTCAGGCTTATTTCTCTGTTCCCTACCATGTGGTGGGCATGTGAGTACCAGATCCATAGTTCGCCCTTGGCAGTGATGTTGTTCTGATGAGGGACATCTCCTAAAGCTGTCCCAAGCCTCAGTACCAGAGTTAGAACTCAGCTCCACAACTTTATATATGGCAGTGTTCTCTGTCTTGAGTGGGAATAAAGACCACTTAGGGAGTTTGTCCAAGATGTATATTCCTGAGACCCACACGCCTGGGGTTCTGGTTCAATCAGACTGGAGACGTGGCCCAAGAAAGTGCTTTTAGACAAACTTCCCAGTTGAGTTTGATGTCATGATTCGTAGACTTGGAGAAATGCTATATGACTTTGCCTTAATTATGCCAAACAGAAAAAACCTCTGTTCCCTCAAATGCCCCAATGGGACATGCTTGGATTCCATCATTTGGGTATTAGGGATGCAATTTTGAATATAGTTTAATAGCACGGGTTACTCCTATTCATGTTTTCAGGGATTTCCACATGCTTTTCATAGATGCCTCAGGGATAGATCTGTATTCGGTGTTTCAGGCAGAATGGCTTCAGGTTTCTTTTGTGAGTTGATGCCCCGTTACATTTGCTCAGCACCAACCCTAGTCCCAAGTGTTCCAGGTACCTACCCCTAACCCCTGCATCAGGCTGCTTTTGCCCTTCTCAAACATCCAGGACCTGTGCCAGCTGCCCCTCCTGCTTTCCTGAGCCGATGTGCTCTCACCCCTCCCCATGTGCACATATCTTGGTAGACTTTGGATTGAATATAATCTGGTTATGTGCTCATCCCAAGGGAAATGTCTGCTGGTAGGAGCTTGGTGAGGTATGGTGGTTCTGCCTCCAGGCACCCGCGGTTCCTCTAAATGGAGGTGATGTGGGGCCTCAGAAGCATCTCATCCAGCACCTTAAAACAGCAAAGTAAAAAGCTCAGAGCCAGGACTTGAGAAAGTGGGAGGGGTTGGGGGAGAATGGGAAGAATGTCACTGTGGGAGGGCAGGTGGGATTGGAGTGGCATCCTGGGTGAGTATAGGGTGCAGGGAAAAGAAGGTAGTGTCCTAGAAAGAGATCTGTGTTTCCTAACTACACATAGTGGGCTCAGCAACATACTTCTTCATCCCTGGGTGTACTAACGAGGACTTAGCATTATATACACAGTGACCCCCAGTGAGCTAGGTCCTGAAATTCGCCAGTTCCTCATGGGGTCCTGTTTAGCCATTATTTGTCCCCAAATGGGCCACTCAAGAGACTAATGAAGTCCCAGAGGAGTCCTCAGAGAGTGCCTTGAGGGGTCCTCCCATGGGTTCTTCTCCTGAATACGTCTTGTTTGAGGGGGTAGGTTACGCCCCGTGGGTTCCAGGGACGTGAAGATGAGAACATGGGGCGGGGAGCCCAGGGCCAATCTCTTAGTCTTTGCCCTCTTATTGGCCTGGGTAATAGTATCATGGTTCTATTTGTTGTCACCGTGTCCATGCTGGGGAGCCCGGGCGGAGAAGGCATCGGGTGCCAGAGAGCAGGAATTCTGGAGAGAGGTGCCCTAGAACACTCCTTCCATGAACACATTCCACATTCACTGGGTGTCCCAGCCCGCAGTGATTTCTGACGCTGCTGCTGACTTAAGGGCCAGCGCGTTCGGTCCTAAATCTTGCTTCCTGTCTTATTAAAGAGCTGCTCACCGTAAAACTGTTACTTTGGCTCAGAATGGTTTGCTCTCCACACCTCCCCGCCCTCCTGGCCTCTGTGCCGAGGGACAGCCATCAGCCTAGAGCAGTCCTGATGCTGTCACAGCCTCTCCCACTGCTGCTAGTAACATGGAGCTGGCTGCCACATGCCAGACTCTGGGGGAGCTTTACCTGCCCTGAACCCTCGGTTCTGTTCTGGTGCCTCTGGACCCATACTTGGGCATTGCATCACGGGCTGCAGGGATGGTCCCCGCTGTCCCAGTGGTTACAGTCCACCTGCTGAGAAGAGAGGCAGGCCTGATAGATGGCTCAAATACCATATCCACTATGTGGGAGCTGTGTGACGTTCTTACTTGCCTGACCACCCTGTTCCTCAGTCTCCTGTCCTCTGGAGATAATAGTAGCATAGGCCTTACGGTGTTATAAGGATAAAATAAAGTAAAAATTCAGAATGCCTAGTACCGTATTGTTACATAGAAGGTTATAACCCTTTCCCTGTTGTCATTTCCATCATTGTCGTGGATACTCTTACATAGCGGGCTGGAGCCAGGAGCCGTGGCATTGAACTTGCGGCTCTTCTTCCTGCTGCCCATGTCCCCCTGGGCTGTGGACGGCCCCCTGCGTCCCTGGGAAATCAAACCGGTTTTCCTTCGGGCTTGGGTAACGCAGCAGCAGCAGGCACAGGCACGCAGCAGAGTGTCTGGCCCACAGTGGGTGACGCACTCACTGGCGCGTTGTCTCCGAACTTCTGCTCTGTGCCAGACTGTGTGTTCGTGGCTGGGGATCCAGCGATTCAAAGATGCATGGTCGCTAGTTTGAAGCAGCCTACTGTTCCCTGAGAACACGGATGTGACCAGAGAGGATTTTGTACAAAGAGATAATTGCTGAAGTGGAAGCTTGTGTGAAGGGCAGCAGCAGAACCTGTTGAAGATGAGCTAACTTCTGCCTGTGGGAATCACAAGACTTCCCATGGATGGGTGTGAGAGGGGAATGAGGGGGGAGTAGAAGGTGGAGGCCTGGCGGCAGGGAAGAGCATAGAGAGCTTTGCCGAGTGACAGGGAGGAAGCCTGGGAGCGGGGAGAGGAGTCAGCGCCAGCTCGCAGCCCATTCGTTCTGCATACCTCTTGGCGCTCAGTGTCCTCATCTTGTCATCTCTTTCCCAAGGATCCCTATTTTCACAGCCCCCTGTGTTATGACATTAATAATCTTCCTTATAATATTATTTACATGTGCGGGGTGCCTGGGTGGCTGACTCGGTTAAGTGTCCAACTCTTAATTTTGGCTCAAGTTGTGATCTCAGGGCCATGAGATCGAGGCTTCGCATCAGGCTCTATGCTGATCTAGAGCCTGCTTAAGATGCTTGCTCTCTCTCCCTCTGCCCCTCCCCCTGCTTACGCACACACTCGCTTGCTCTCAAAAAAAAAAATAAAAATACACGTGCAACTCGGTACAACCTCTGTGTAGAAGTAGCTTGAATGAACTATATAGAAAGAGCACCAAAGATTTCCAACACAACTGTAACATTAACAAAAATGATCAACCGGACTGCTTATTGTAATATGTCAGGCGATGCGGTGTTCTCTCCCAGCATCACTGTGGCAGGGTGTTTGGGACGCCTGTGTGCCACATGATGGCTCACGTGATGACTCACTTTTGCTGGTTACTTCCTGCCCAGAGAGCCCCAAACGACTTAGCACCTGATTTGTAACCTGCATGTGGTCTAACTGCATCATTTATGTTTCTGGTCTTTTTCTGCCCTGCTCCTTACCCCAAGACAGTTAAGACAGTGGAAATCCATATTCTAGCACATGTTTAAATTGTCCTATATGCCAGGTACCATTCTGAGACCTTTATGTACGTTATGTCATTTAATCTCCACCACACTCCTTTGAGGTATGTATTATTAGTATTCCTATTTGAAAGGAGGAAGATGGAGTGCAGAAAGTTTCCATGTCGGACCTCAGGACACACATGTAACAAACTGCAGAGCTGGGATTTGAACCTGGGCAGTCTGGTCCTGAACCCTTGGCTCCTAGCAGCTGCAAATTTCAGTGGACATTTCAACTCCTTTAATAGCTAATAACTAATGACCTATTCCTACTAGTTTCTGCATGTGTTTAGGGGTTGACAACTTGCTAAAATTTAATATTCAGAGCAACGCTGCCAAATAGCAATGCTATTTGACAACTTCAGATATAAATCTACCTTAAAGATGTACAAGTACAAATTATGCAATTTGACTTTTAAGTGCTTTTCTAGCAATATAAATAATGAAGTGTGTTGGAACTGGCAGGTATAGTACATTAAATTGAGTGCAATTAAAACACTGTGATATTTTTAAATTAACAAGAAAAAAATAAGTGGCAAAATGAAGAAATCCGAATCTGTCTTTGCAGCCTCCACCAGCTGATAACTGGGTGGGTGATTGCAGAGGGTATTAGTAACATTTATGCTCTGGATTTCAAGTGCAATGATACTCACATTTAACACAAAGAACACTTGGATTTCACTTCTGCGTAATAGGCAGATGACATTTCCAACAACATCATCTTTTCAGTCTTTTTTTGAAAGCAGATGACAAGAGGGTATTCTGAGAAGACATCTGAGTTGAAATAATGACTTGCCTTCTGGGTAATGTCTCAATGAGACATCTGAAAGTCAGGATTCTCTTTGCTAGACACCAGAAGAATCTGTATCTTTCACACTCATGGGTGGGCTCTGCCCTTTCCAAAAGCCAAGAGTCTGTTCATTGGGAACCAGGAGGATCGTACAACTGTTCAGATTTTTCATGCCTCCCAAAGACTTGATGGGGTGGGGTGAGAGCTACTCTCAGCCAGTAGTTACTATACAGCCAGATCAATACATGTTTATCAAAGATCTCCTACATCCTCATCCTCAGTTCTGAAGTTACAAAGGTGTAGACAAGACACCATGGGCTTATTTTGTTGTAAACATACCTGTACCTGTGAATTCACCTGTTTCCCCTAGAAGCAGTCCTCTCCCTTCCCTGTCCACTCACTCCTGGTACTTAACCGCCCTTCATCTGGGTTCATAGACTCCATGGAAATCCCAGTTTTTGAAATTAGGTGTGTGGCCTGCAGCACATTTTTACAGGTGGCCCAAATGGGGATGGTGAACAGCTTTAGAGTGGAACATATCTTCCTAAATTTGGGGTCCCAGTATATTCGTTCACTAGGGCTGCCATAAAAAAATAGCACACACCAATTGGCTTAAACCGCAGAAATTTGCCTTAACATTTCTGGAGGCCAGAAGTCCAAGACCAGGTTGTTGAAAGGGCCATGTTCCCTCTTGGCTCATGGCAGCATGACTCCAGTCTTTACATGGCATTCTCTTTGTGTATTTCCAAATTTCTCATTTGATGAGAACACCAGTCATACTGGATTCGGGACCCTCTCTGCTCCTGTATGACTCATCTTAACTCATTATTTCCCCAGCTACCCTATTTTCAAATAAGGTCACCTTCTGAGGAACTAGGAGTTAGTACTTTGACGTCCACATTTGGGAGGCAGGACACAGTTTGACCCATACCAGCCTGTAAACCAGTAGAGCAGCTGGCACATAGAAGATTGGTTCATCCATCCATTGTTCATTCATTGAATATTTGACTGCGTACTTGATGTCAGGCACTGTTTTAGACGCTGGAGATAAGACCATGAGCAAAACAGATTGCTGGATCCCAGGAAGCTCCTATCTTAATTGAGGGAGATAAATCTTAAACTAAAAAAGGTCAGGTAATGGTATGTGCTATGAAGAAAAATGGGAAGGCAGATAACCAGTGGTGCCTGGCATGGGCGCCTGTATGGGATGGAGCGGTCAAGGCAGGTGTCTCAGAGCTGGTGGCATTTGGGCCAAAACTTCCCTGAACCATGAAAAGATCTGGAGAAATTGTATCAGTATGGAGGTGAAGTGCTCAACTGGACATGAAATAGGACATGTTGCTAGGGTTCATTTAAGAAGGTATTTGGGGACAGGGCTTATTTTTAAACACCCTGGGCATATTCGGGAGTGAACTCTAATACATAAGAGGAAGGGAGAACATTCGGGAAAAGCAGTTGGATTAAACTCATGATAGAACCCTTAGAATCTTCCATCACAGTTGATCTGAACACTGGCCTGGAAACCATTTCTGAGGTCCCTCTTCCTGTTTGAATCTTAGTTTCATGGGGTTTCCAAGAAACCCCAAGTCTATCTAGATCTTCCTCCCATCTGTTGCAGAAATGAACCTCTTCTTCCAACGTCTCCAGTGGGCTGTGCATTCAGCCCTGTGTTGAGCCTCCCCTTGTATGGATACATTGCCCTTTCTAAGACTCCCTGCTCCATTGCTAGACAAGCAGCTCCTAAACCTAGCTCCTTGGCCCATGGGGAGATACTTTATTCCCCGGCTTTTTCACTTTGCCCAGCTGCCTATATATCCTTCTGCAAGTATTTCATGCCCTAAATCCGAATCCATGGTTCAGAAGATTGTCTGTATGATAGAATATATTTGGAGGGTTCTGTAGAAGGCTGATTCTCAGATTCCAGCCCATACCTATTCAGTTGGTGTTTTTGTGGCAGGTGCCTGGCAAACATTTTTTTTTTTTTTAACACAAAGCTCTAAAGATAATCCTGCTTTTAAGAATCACTGCCCTGAAGCATTGATGCTTTTTTCCCCAGTGGTCAATTCTTTTATTAGAGCAACATCAAGAAAAGGGGTAAATGGGAGGTCACCTCTCTTCCCACTACAGTGTCTTGGGTATCATGAAACAGAATTGTCTCTGGCATGCCTCAACCTCGTGGTAATTGTGAAGGGTTCTGTTGCATGGTGCACTCTGCTCAGATTTGTGAGGATATATCACATAATAACCACGCTCTCCTCAGATCTCAGCACGTCATTAAGAAATGCAGAGAGATCTGGGTCAGCTCGGAGAAGCAGAGAAGAGAATGAGCTGGTTCTAGTGCTGGTGCTAAAAACAGAACTTGAGCTGAAATTTATTTTCTCATTACTTAAGGACCACTCGGACTGAGAAATCAAAGAAAATGAGCTTTCCTGGTAGGGATCTCCATATCAAAATCTTATATAAAGTGAAGAATTATTTGCGATGCCTGTTATCACTCCTCCCCCGAATGCCTTGTGTACACATTCAGGTGATCATTTGTACTGGGCTATGCATATGGATTTTCAGAGACTTCATTGCACCTATTAGCAACTCCTGTTAGAATTTACTGCCAGCTTCTTGAAATCAAACAGGAGGCCCTTATTTCCATTCTTATTGCCCCCAACGCTGCCCTTCATGGGGATGAAAAGCAGCTTTCCACAATTGTTTAATAGTATCCCTTTACATAAAATAAGACCAGCCACTGCCTTTGTGTTTCTGTAGTTCGGCATATTGGGTTTTTCCATCTATAGGATTATTTTTATCACTCTCACTTGGTCTCTCTCCAAGTCCTGCAGATTCTTCCCGAATTGAGTAAACACATCCCACTTCCCTTTAAGTGATTTTTTTTATTCCAGCCTGGCTTTGTGCTCCTCCGATCTGTCTGCTGTTTCTTTCAGATTGTAGATCGCAGTCATCCCTGCTGTGGCGTTAGACATGTTGAGGTGTGTGTGCCAGTTTCTCCAACACCTGGCTTCTACCTGTGGCTCTGGCATTCCCTGTGTGTTTGGGACCTCAGCCCTGCTCCATGCCTGGCCACGGCTGGTTGGAAAAGGAATGCAGTTGTGAACCACTCCCTAGTTAACCCCCACACTCATGAGTGACCAACCGGATGCTCCTTCCCAAGAATTTGGACAGACAGACCCCAGGCATTAGCTGTGGGTATAGAGCAGGAGAGGATGGCATCAGGGTGGTGGTCAGTGGTACTACTCTAGCAGGTGTAGTTGTTCACGGGTCCGCTGGAGATGTGGCTGTGGGCACCTGTGAGCCAGGAGAGGACACCAACAGGTGGAACAGGGGAACATTACAGACACCCTGAGGAAAGCAGAGCATCTCTGATAGAGATGCAGAGAAATATGGAGAGGGAGGAGGGAAGAAAGAGAGAGGGAGGTGGACAAGGAGAGCCAACTGCCTTGATTTCCAGTGGGTTTCCATTTCCCACAAGTCTCAAGAGTACTGTCTTCCTACACAGTTCCCTTGTGTTTCTGGTAAACTCTGGTTTGCAGTTGGACACGGGTATAGGTGAGTTTTTGTCTTTGCCCCTGAAAGATTGCACACGGGATCCCACTCGGTGTGGTCACATCTTGTGGTCCTAAGGAGGACCATCTCCTTATCTTCCCCGGTCCTCTTCACAGCTGGGTTGTTTCTCCGTCCCTAAGCGGTAAGCCACAGGGTACATGTGGTGAAAAGCCCTAGGACACCAGGAGCCCACCACACCTGCCTTCTACGCCTGCCTCTGCCATCTGGGTGGCCCTGTGCAAGTTGTTTCAGGTCTCTGAAGCTCAGTTCCTCTTTTTGAAAAATGGGAGTCAGTGACATTTGAGTCACAGAAGTAGAGTTTGGGGAAAATTAAATAAAACCCTGGGGAACATTTAATTTTAATTTCCCTCCTTGTGTGATATCCAGGCTCTGTGTTGCTGCTTTGACGGTGGGAAAGAAGACCTGTTCTTGACCTTCAGGGATAGGGGTTGGCATGTTGTGGCCTGCAGGTCAAATCTGGTTCACTTGTGTTTCTAAAAATAAAGTTTTATTGGAACACAACTTTATGTACTGTCTGTGGCCACTTCTGAGCCACAGTGGCACAGTTAAATAGTTACAACAGGGACCAGGTGGCCCAAAAAACCTAAAATATTTATTGTCTGGACCTTCATATGAAGTTTTCTAACCCTTGTTCAAAGATCTTATGGTCTCCATGGGAATTAAATCAAATGGTTTTCTAATATTCATGTTGTGTATCATAGACTTTAGCTTTTTAATTTTAGTATATAGTTCTGGTCTTTGATAAATATTTTGGCTTTTCACTTATCTAGAACATTTTATACTATTTTCCCCTTCTCTTTCGTTGTCTTTATTAACCACTTTCAGATAGCCAGCAATTATTTTCTTGCCTTTGACCTGTAACTATATGATGTGCAGATTTTACCCTCTGGACATATTCTTATATGAAAAGAACTGCATATGAGCAGTGACATTTCTCAGAGGATTTTTGCACCTGTAGCTGGCTGGCTTTTGCTCCTCTGGTTTCATCTCTAGGATCAGATTTCTTTTGGGGAACCTCAGAGCTGTGACCTGAGTTTCTCAGCCAGTATTAGTGAACAGTGAATCTTTATGAGCCACTTTTTGATGTCTTATGCAAAAATATCCTTTGTTACCAAAACATCACCCTACCACTTCTACTGCTGGTGTCTGTAAATGCATAAAAACATAAAACTGTCTTTTGGAATAAGAATTTACATAAGCAGGGCAGCCTGGGTGGCTCAGCAGTTTAGCGCTGCCTTTGGCCCAGGGTGTGATCCTGGAGACCCCGATGGAGTCCCACATTGGGCTCCCTGCATGGGGCCTGCTTCTCCCTCTGCCTGTGTCTCTGGCTCTTTCTGTGTATCTCTTGTGAATAAATAAATAAAATCTTTTAAAAAAATAATTTACATAAGCATTAAAGGAAGAAACAATCCTAAGACTCCAGGCTTCCTAAGAGCCATGGTATAATTAAAATCTTATGGATCTTAGAGACAAATCTTTGTCCAAAACTCTGGCCCTTTACCAGCTCAATTCTCTCCAAACCAGAGAGAATATCTACTTCAGAGAGGTGTTAGGAGGATTAATTGAGAGAATGCATATAAGAAATTATAGTTATTGCCCCGCGTATAAACCTCGTGTAGGCGGGGGAGGGGAGTGGTTGTGGAGACTTATGTAGATACCGTGCTCATAAGTCCCTCCCAGTATGGTACCATTTATTCTGGAACTTTCTAAGCTCAGAACTCTTCAGAGAGCATATTTGCCATGGACTTGGGGTCCTGCTGCATCAGACAGCCCAATGCCCTGAAGCCCCTCTTTGCTCATGCTGCCGCACACACCAGGCACTGTCTTGTTTGGTTGTATGTGTTTCCAGTTTCCCAACTCTACCAACCTCTTTCTCACATTCCGGCTTTTACTTCTTGTCCTTCTGTTTTGAATATTCTTCACCCCCACTTTTCCCTGGTTCTTCTTTTTCAGTTCTTGGATCAGACCTTTGTCAGGCATGGCTTCCCCACACTAACCCAAGTCAGGTTCTACTATTGTGTGAATTTGTTAAGCAAGGGAATGAAAATCCTTTCTGAGCCCTTAATAGATGCTAGTAGGTTTGCTAGGTGCTTTGGAGAGAATGGAATAAAAACCATGTAAGTTGGGATCCCTGGGTGGCGCAGCGGTTTGGCGCCTGCCTTTGGCCCAGGGCGCGATCCTGGAGACCCGGGATCGAATCCCACGTCGGGCTCCCGGTGCATGGAGCCTGCTTCTCCCTCTGCCTGTGTCTCTGCCTCTCTCTCTCTCTCACTGTGTGCCTATCATAAAAAAAAAAAAAAAAAAAAAAAAAAAAAAAAAAAAAAACCATGTAAGTTGAGGCTACCTGCTAAGTGAAATAAGCCAGTTCATAAAGAGACAAATTCTAATTCTGTTTGAGGTCCCGGGAGGAGCCCCATTCATGAAGACAAATTGGTGGTGGTGGTGGTGGGGATGGGAGGCTCTTGTGTATGGGGTCACAGTTCCAGTTCTGCAAGAAGAAAAGCGTTCTGGAAACGGTTGGTGGCAGTGGCTGCATAGCAGTCCGAAGCTGTACACTCAGAAATGGCAAAGATAAATTCTGTGTGATGTTTACTTTACCACCACTGAAAGTAACTTAAAAAAAAAAAAAAAAGGACTAGATTCAAGTGGATCTGTTTGGAAGGCTGCTGAAGCCATAGGGGAGAAAACCCAGCCGGAAATCTGGCATGTAGGGTTGTTGGGAGGAATGGAAAGAATGGAATTGGCTGAGGAGGTGCAATGGCTGGACAACAGCTAAGGACCTGGTGACTGGTTAGTGACGGTGTGACTTGGCAGTGGTGGGGGTGTGTGGCAGTGTTGAGCATGGCTAAGGCTCACCCATTGAGTGGGGATGGTTGCCAAGACAGGGAATCTTGGTATGGTCCCTCACAGCACTTTATACTAATCACACTCACAACTAAATAATTAATTGGGCCATCAGCCGTCTTCCTTGGGGAGCTAGAAATAGCACCCAAAGAGAGAACATATCTGCTTTCTTCACTCAGTGTCCCCGGCACCTAGCATGAGGTCTCATCCATTATAGGTGCTCCATGTCCTCTTTGTGAAATGCAGATGGTTTGTGGTTTATCAGATCTGACTTTCCATTAACTGACTTGGTTCTTAGGCTTATTTCTTTTTTTTTTATTTTTTATTTTTTTATTTATTCATTAGAGACCCACAGAGAGAGAGAGAGAGAGAGAGAGAGAGAGAGAGAGGCAGAAAAGAGGCAGAGGGAGAAGCAGGCTCCATGCAGAGAGCCCAATGCAGGACTCAATCCCAGGACTCCAGGATCACGCCCCGGGCTGAAGGCAGACGCTAAACCGCTGAGCCACCCAGGGATCCCCTTTAGGCTTATTTATAATGTTAAGGTTTTCGGGATCAATAAATAATACCCCTCTCTTCCATGTCTGAGATGAGAACAGATGGAAAGGTATGGGACCAAGCACAAAGAGATCAGAATATCACTTTTTCTTAAAACCATTTAGAAAATGAGTATGTCTCAACCAGGCTGACTTCCCTCCTCACCCAAATCAAACCATCTTAGCAGCAAAGTAAACCTCAGGTTCTCCCCCTGGGGACCTGTGGCTCGTGCTCTCCACAGGCTGGTGGACCCAGAAAGAGCAGGGTCAGGCTGAGCAGGCACAGGTCCTTGTCGCAGGTGCACAGTCAGATGTAGGCCCCTCTTTCCCAGGAAGGAGGAAGCAGCAGGTGCCATGGGAGACCAGGATTGCTGTTCTGGCTGAGCTCAGCCCCCTGGGGACCCTGCACAGTGAGGTGGAGGGGTTAATAAATACAGGATGGCTGTTCTTGCTGCAAGTTTCAGAGCAAGTAGGTTTTTCTGGGGACGATTTTGGAACTGGCCAAAGTCCTGACCCCCTAAGAAGATGAGTATGAGATGCCAGTGGGTCCTGTCTCCTCTGCTGGATGCTCATTCTAGGACAGCCTTTACAAAATCTCTCTTCTTCATTGTTCTTTTCTCTTAGACCCAGCAGACACTGTGATTTTTAATTACTTCATACCCTACTGTTTTCTGACTTTGGGAACCATGAGGGACGTTGGATTGACGTGGCCAGTTTAGCTTTTGGTTGACAAAAGTTTCTTAGCCTGGTGAGAAATCTCTGGCTAAGCGTGACATTTTAAAGGGAAAGTATCTTCATATGAAATGTTTTAGTAAATTTGTTTACGATATTCTTGGGCTTATTGTAAAATGCATCATACGTGCAGATAGGAATAGTCTGCATTCTTTAACTCTTAGCTAATACTTTAGGGAAATGACAACACACATTGTTTCAGCTCCTGAATGCATCAAACACTTGAAGTTAAGCAGTTCAGCTTTTTACCAGTAGCACTTTCTCTTTGAATCTAAAAGGTGTTTTAGGGATTAGAGGAATAATAAACTTTGGCAACGGTGTAAAATAAGGAGAGAGGAGGTATTAATAGCCTGCCTTGTGAGTAGTTCAGAGAGAACTTAGATTCATTGTAGGTTGATTAATTTTAGAGTATGACACCTACATATAAATGCTAGGTAATGGTAACTTTTGTTTGTCAAGCATTTTACACTTTACAGTGTGATTTTACTTAGGTTCAGTGGATTAGGTGAAATTGCAAGCGCTGCTTGACTTAATGATGTCTTTCATTGGAGTAGCTCTGCTCCTCTGTAGACCTCACTCCTCAGTGTGGGCTCCGCTCTGTGGCACCCACATGACGAGCTCTGAAGTACAGGTGTTCTGAGAACTGGGGAGAGTCTAGGAAAACTCAGGTGGTAAAACTCAGCTTCTGTGCAACGGGGAAGTTTCAAACTTGTGGGTCCCACTGGCCTTAGAATGAAGGTCAGGTTCTGTAATGTACCTCCAAGGCCCCCTGTGATCGCCCCATCCATCTTTCTAGCATCTTCCTTTCCCACCCCGCCTCCCCTTGCCCTATGAAAAACCTTTTGTGTTCATTCTAAGCTCCAGTTCCTTTGATCTCTAAACCACAGGTTCCCACATTTTCTCATTTTCTGGGGCCCCTGGTATCACCTTGCCCACAGGCCAGATGAAATACCAAATAGTTTATTGTTTATGTCCTAACAATTCAGTAGCTGTTTGAAAAAGGGATACACATAAAGTGAAGGAAAATTTCACTGTCAAATAGTGATTTACTTAAGGGATGCATTATTCTCAAACCTTAGAATCTGACTGGACACCCATTGCACACTGGTTTCCATGCTGTTATTGTGTTTTATCATGGCAAGTTCTGAAAAACCTGACTTTTCCCAAAATATGGAATGTTGTTCAGTCTAGTGAACTAAGTTGAGCTAGTAGTTCAGGCGGTGCCCGGCAGATACTGAGAATTGCTGTGCTTCTCTAGAAATTTTTAAATATCCCAGGGTGCCCCTGTGGGTTTATTGGGGCACCCTGGGGCATCCAGCACACAGTTTGGGAACCGTTGTTCTCAGCTTTTGTATATGTAGTTTCCTCTGCTTGAACATGTCTCCTCTCAATCCAGCTTCTTGGTGTGCCTGTCCTTTAGCTGTCAGCATGGATAGGATGACTCCTGGAAGTTTTCCCTGAACCTCTGAGAGCTGGGAGGTGCCTCTACAGGCATCACCCTTAGCACACTGTCCTTAATCCTATGGCTTTATCTCTTGCAGAGATAAACATCATCTCTGTAGTTTTAGCTTTCCTTATCTTTCCCGCTGGGTTTTGAGTTCCTCCAGGGAAAGGGCTTGTCTAGTGACTATCATATTGCAGATACTTTATAAATGTGTGAATTGAGTGAGTGACTCACTTATTGGATCTTGTTCAGAATGAGCTTGTAGACTGGAGGAGATAACAGTTCCAAACACATAAGGTTGACAACTACAGGGCTCTTGTCATTTGTTTGAGGATGTCTTACAAAAGCCCGACCTTAGTGACAGACAGCGTCTCTTGCTCTCCATGACCTCATACCCTCCTTGGCCATATACTGCAGCCCTACAAGCACACGGCTTCATGAATTATAACAACAAATCACAGCGGAGGTCATTTTGATCCTTTTGCATTTATTCATGTTGTGAGATGTTGACCCATATACACAGCTTTTGGGTTCAGAAATTGGAGGTATAACTTGCTTCAAATATGTTTGTTCTCCCCTTTATAGGGAAACAGATTACATTCCCCGATGGCTCTAACTCCCGGCTTACTGTAGCATTATAGGAAATACAGTTGTGCTGCAGTCATTTAGTTTAGAGGTGATGAGGCTTGGGGACAGTGACCCAACTCATATCAGAAGGAGCAGAACATGGGTTTTACACCGGAGCAGGTGGGAAAGGCCTCAGTTAGCAGATGGTGGTCATCCATGTGCACACTGGTCCTGGACGTTTCTGCTGTCTGTTCCTGGCACTAATATGATTAATATGGAGGAAGAAGGATAACCATTTCCTGTACCAGGCTAACGACTCAAGTGGCTTTTGAGAGCCGTGGGCCTTGTTTGTTTTCAGTTTTGTCTTATCCTCAGAATATGAGAACATTAATGCTGTAATCTACCAGGTGGCTGCCTTTACTGCTAAATTAAATGCCATGGTAGGTGGCCGATGTCTAATAACAGGACTAGTGAGCACAGCGAAGTCCTGTGTGTCTTCACTTAGGAATGTCCCGTCCTATTCCCATAAGAGTCCCTGCTTACCTAGGCCTTTCCCACAGGCATTTTCAAAATAGCCCTATCAGGTAGACCGGAAAGTTTTTCTTTTCATTTGAGGCTTACGGGTGTTAAATTGCTTGCCCAAGGTCAGCACAGCTGATAACTCCTTTCTCTTCCCTACTCTGTATGGGCTCTGTTGCTGCACCGGGAGACTTTTCTCACTTCTACCATAACCAGGTGGGCCTTTGAAGGTCTTCCAACACAGCCTGAGGCATCAGGACTCAAGGTCTGCTGAACTGTTTCATGTGGAAGGACAGGGTTGGCTGAGGGGTCTGCATAGATGCTTCAAGTCTACTCTCTCGTGACCTTTCTTTGTTGCAAGTGAAGATCTGTTTTTGTGCACCTTTTCACTCCTTAAGTTCTGATGCCACTTCCAAAAGTTGTAAAGGTGATACAAGGCAGCAAAATATACACTAGAAGCAATTGCAGGGAATGTGAACCAGTGCCTCTGGTCCTGGTCCTGACATCGCTGGGCACATGCCTGTGAACCTCTGGACCTCACTTGGCTCACGTAGAGTGGCAACAGCCACAATCCCTTCTCTGCCTACATCAGTTCACGTGAAAGATCAAGGCATGACCGAAGATCCACAGATGCTCTGGACTTAGTCTCACAGTACTTTACCAACGTAAAAGAGTAGTATTTTGTACTAGAAGCACATGGGCGGTTATTTCAATGCCTGCACTCATAGTTTAAAGGAAGAGTAACTTGCCCCCGTCAGATAAATAGTAAGAACTTTAACCAAGCACTTATGTCCTACCTTGCCTCGGAAGTGAAGTGCCTCCTGGGAAATTTTCTCATTCTTCCCAGCAGTACCACGAGGCAAGGGCTCAGTGGAAGCTTCTTAATGCATCTCCACTTAAGAACACACCCAGTACCCAAGCATGCCTCCATTCCCTCTTGTTAGGGAACTGTTCATTGCCCACTGCCTGCACAGTATTGGCCTGCTTTCTAGAACTGTTAGGCATTTGATCCCACCAGTTGGATTTCGTGCTTAGCAAAAATCACTGTAATCTATTTCCCAGTGTGTTATGGTGAATCTTTATCATGTTATTAAATGATACAATTGAATTATTACAGAAGGCAGTAAAATATAAGGGCAGGAAGTAACATGTGTGTAGACAACCAAGTTGTATGTTTTAGAACAATGACACAAAGGCGAATTGCTATAAAAGCAGCTGTCAGAAGCAAGACAACTAAAACAACAGGGGGAAAAGATACAAATATGAAAGGAATTCTGTGCTCTGAAGACTTCACAAATGTCTTTTAAGTTCCCCCTAAATTTTAAAGATACCCCAGTGGAAAGCTTTTGACAATTGTAATTTTTTTTTTTTTTAATTTATGATAGTCACACAGAGAGAGAGAGAGGCAGAGACATAGGCAGAGGGAGAAGCAGGCTCCAAGCACCGGGAGCCCGACGTGGGATTCGATCCCGGGTCTCCAGGATCGCGCCCTGGGCCAAAGGCAGGCGCCAAACCGCTGCGCCACCCAGGGATCCCGACAATTGTAATTTAAGCAGCAAAGGGATGGCACCTTTTCACGCAAGCGGGCATGTTCTTACAGAAAAGGCCTTAGGTCCCCTGTCAAAAGATGGTCAAAATGAGCGGAGCTCAGGTGACTCATTTGAGTGTCTGCCTTTGGCTCAGGTCATGATTCCGAGGTCCTGGGATCGAGCCCCACATCTGGCTCCCCGCTTGGTGAGGAGCCTGCTTCTCCTTCTGCCTCTCACGTTCTCCCTCTCAAAATCTTGAAAGAAAAAAAAAAGGTCAAATGAATGAATGTTCACAGTAGGTACAGAACCCCGATGATGCTGGGTAAAAGGATTCCTGCAGAATCTTTACTCCCATTTTACAGGTGAGGATATCCAGGTGCCAGGAGGGTCACAGGCTTAACCAAGGATGAAGAAACCCAGAGTCGATCATTTATACAGTTTTTTTTTTTAATCCTGTTGTCTATTTCTGCCTTTAGAATGTCATGGGTGTAATTTTAGACACCCTGTAAATTTAGCCAGCCCCAGCGGCATCCTTATTACAATCAAGTCGTGACACCTAGAAATGGCATTGGTATTTTCAAGTCCCTGATTTTTCAAGCCAAGTTAAGGACCCTGTCCTCACTATGCTCCTGGGACCCATGGCTTTTCTCTGTATGGCATCCTTCTCTATGGGAGGAGAGACGTGGTAACTTTCCTCCCCTGCAAGCCAAGACAAATGTAACAGAGATACGCCATCAGAGACGTGGAGTTTGATGCTGTTTGCCTTTACTTCTCGCTTCTTCAGGGCTGACGCTTCTTAACCGACAGGTGCAAAGATTGAAAAGTGTCAGGAATACATGAGGAAGATAGAGGCTCTGCTTTTGGAAAAACTAATAACCATTCCAGCCAGTAAAACAACCCAGGTGTGTGCAGGCAAGCCCATGTGCACCCGGCGGGGTAATCAACATTCCTTATAGACGTGTTTCTTGGTAGAATGCATCCTTCTCGGATATGGAGAAAAGAGGTCTCTTATTTGAGCTCTGGATTTTGACAAATGGCGTATTTTGGGATGTGGGGTTTATTTCTGCTGAATATCTGGCTTGATGAGTGTGGAGAAGCACATGCAAAGCAGGCTGGAGCCCCACCCCACCCAAACCTCCCAGTGCTGCACAATCAGGAAGCGCATTCTCCCTCCCATTGTGGCTTCAGAGGGAAGTGTGCTTTACATATGCAAATGCAGGCCCCAAGTTTCACTTAATAATTATCAGCTGGAGATTCTATTGATGAGCAGCTGAAGCTACTCATCAGGAGAGAAACTGTGAGTTAACCCTTCCTAGTCTGTCCCGGATACTGCAGCCTACCCCCCACCCCACCCCCCAGCCTCTGAATACTCCGGTGATTGCTGACAAAGGTTCTGATTTTCCCCATTCTTCACTCCTCCTGTCTGGCCGGAGTCTGGCAGTCGAGTCTTCCTGACCCCTTGTGTTAACATGCGTGCATCTTTTCCCCTGCCCCCACCTCCTTTCTGTTTTATAGGCTACAGAAGGCAGGATAGATCCATAGCTATTTGCGTGGCAAGACCGCTGGCAGCTCTAGAAATAATGGCCTCTCCCCGCAGCCACTCTCCCGCTTAGGCAACCAGCAGCATCCTTTTCAAAGGACACAGGGTGGCCTGGAGGCAGGGTACCCGGGATGTCTAGTCCAGGATACCAGAAACTTTCTTCTTTCTGCTTTTCCTTTTCCTCTCTGTGTGCTTGTCCTCTGGGATGTCCAGGTGTGTACTTGGGCTGCTTTGTACTTGTCACTTGTTCTTGCTGTGGCTTGGCAGCGTTCTCTGGGCTGGTACAAATGGTTTTCCTTGGATTCCCTGAGTGTTCTTTCTGCAGGAAGTTCCTTACTTTCTTGATGTTTGTTGTTACTGTCTTGCCTCTTGTCTGTCTCGTGTGTCTCATGACACCAAAATGCAACTTTCATTTTTTGGAAAGAGAGCTATTTTAAGGTAGAAGGTGGCATGAAAAGATTTCTTTTTTTTTCCTTTGGGGTGGGTGTCCATTAGACTTTTGTTCAATCTGGTCATTTTACTTTTGCTGTAAGTCTTGGCAGGTTACTTATACTCAATGAACCTGACTCTTCCACCTTAAAATGGGGACAATAAAACCTACCGCATAGGATTGGCACTTCAGTAAGACAGTGGGTAAGATCCATTCGACTGAAGCAGGTGGTCAGTGAGTGGGTGGTAATCACTATTCTCTTTTGAAAACAAGTTCCCATCCCTGGACTGTTCTAGTCATTGCCTGTATCTATTGATTTCATCATTTGAGACATTTATTGAGTGTCTTCCATGTGCTCAGCTCTAGGCCTTGCATGTATAACAGTGGATAAGACCCATCCACAGAAGACCTCTCCAACATTGAACTTGTATTCTAGGGATGGAGACAAGCAAACAGGAAAGAAAACAAATTTATACTTGGCGGAATTTTGTGATGTGTGCAATGGGGAAGGGGTAGGAGAGAGATTTGGACTGAAGGGTGGGGTGGCCAGAGTTTTCTCCGAGGAGTGGTATTTAAGCAGATTTCCTAATTAAGAGGGTGAAAACCAACAGGAAGGATAGAGGCCCCAAGGTCGGAGAATGCTTGGTATATTCAAGAAGCATCTAAAAGACCAGTGCAGCAGGCACCAAGAAAGCAGAGGAGTAGGTTACTGTCAGAAAGATGGCTGATGAATGTTTTGTGATCTATTGTAGGGTATTCGGGCTTTAAGTCTACAGGGAAGCCATACGAGGAGCAGTTTGAGCAAGATAGCGATGGGACCTGAGAAATATTTTTACATGTCGTCTGGCTGCTGAGTGGCAGGTAGATTGTCTGAAGTAGGGTGGCTGGTTAGGTGGCCCTCGCATGAGTCCAGGTGAGCCACCATCAGTGGTGGTACAGAAGTCTGCATTGGGGGCATAGTTTCAAAGTAGAGCCCACATTCAAATACACTGGTAATGTGGTGTGTGTGGAACTTGGGAGGAAGTTGTTCATGAATGAGCCCTACATGTGTGTCTACATATTGGGGACAACAGTGGTCCCTGGGACAGGGAGCAGGAGGTATTGAGGTGGGAATCCAGGGCTATCATTTGGATATGGGGACATGGGGGACTCCTGAGTCCCTGTCTGTTTCCACAGGGGGTAGCAGGCATAGAAGAAGGCCCACTGTTTGCAGACATTGGCAGGAGACATTTGGGAGGCAAAAGGGGAGTCAGCGTGGCCTTGGCTTTCACCAGCACAGTGTCTGCCCTGAGCACCTGTTGAGGGCATGGAAAGTCACAGCGTGAGGCATGTTACATAAACAGGTATTGCAAGTATGATAAGAGCCATTACCTTAGCCGTTACCCTATTGTCACAGGTTGCAGGAAATCCCATAACAGTAAGAAGGGTGGAGCGACTGGGTCACCCTGGGCCAATGGGAGAAGGGTTCCTAGGAAGGATTCCTCAGGTAATGGGAGAGTCCATGGTAACTCACCACATGACAAGGTCCGCAAAGGAAATAGCACGGATCCTTAATACTTGTTCCAGTTGCTGGTCCTATTGCCTAAACTTAGAACAGGGCCTGTGCATGAGAGGCTTTGGAAATTCAGGAAGATCGCTGGTTCTCCCAGGTACCCTTCAAGGCCAGAAGATGGAGTCATAAGGTATAGGAAGTTTCCACAGCAATTCCAGGAGGTCCAGAAAGGCTTGTACCAGCTTTCCTCTTGTTATACCCACTCTATTATCTCTGTCTGGACATGGCCTCTGAGGTCACTCCCTTTGGTAAGCCTCTGCTGGATTCTGTAAGGGGCTCATTGCTTTGGGGGCCAGGAATTGAGGTCTTGTCCCGGCCCCATCAAGGCAAGTTCTGGGGCCTCTGTGTCAGGTAGTGCTCCCCACGTCCAAGGCCAGCTTCCTCTCAACTTGCTGAGGCATTGCCTGCCATTGCTTCACAGCTGAGTTGAACTGAGAGTCCTTGGTTTTCTTCTTGCTTTTCTGCTACCGTTGGAATTGCCTTATCAAAAGTCACTGTCATCCCAGGAATAGGACTTGGAAGTAAATAACAAGCCATCAGAAGTAGAGATGGCAGGTTTTGCTTATTAGGTATTAGCACAATATTTTACCCAAACATCTATCACGCTCTTGGTAATGTCTTATCTTTGCCAAGTGCCCATCCTGATAAAGTGTTATTTCTGTCAAGCTGAGCTTCTGATAAAATCGTCTATCTCCCCCTCCCCCCACCTATCCTTATAAAACCTCATACTTCATTTCTGAATTCCTCCTGAGGGATGGTTTGGATTTGTCAGGAATGAGTGAAAAAAGGGATGATGAGGATTTTCCTTCTTTTTTTTTTTTCTTGCCCTTTGTTTCCATATAGATATTCATGAGAATTGGAATATAAGTAAGTCAAACTGATAAAGGGGGGTTGGAGACTCTGAAGAAGGGAACAGAAGATTGAGGAAAGGAAGGCAGTCATTTATAGGCAAGGGGACATTCAGGCAGGCTTTTGCTTGTTTTCTCTTGTTTTTAATTTACAATTGAGCTGAGGATGATGGCATTGATTTAGGTGATGAGACAGTTTGCAGGAAAGGGATTGCGATTGAGGGGATCAGTTACATTCACAAAAACACTTGCTTCCTTTTCTTTTTGGAATGTGTTAGAATATTCTTCATGGCAGCTACTCGTGCTCTTGGTGGGCTCCGTGGCCATTGCTAACTTTAGCCCATGCAAGTGTGCCTTTACCCACAGGCAGTTGGGTAAGGTTTGCATGAAGGGCAGCGACTTTGTCTCAAAGTCAGTTGACTATACAGGAAATGAGTTTGTTGGAGGGTCCAGAGAGTATGGTGCAGATCAAGCCAGTCTTCACACTAGACCTGAAATACCAGACACGGGAGTGAGGTGTTTTCTTCTATGTTAATCCTCACTTCTGAGCAACATGGAGGAAGAGAGTCTTTGCTCAGATTTGGCCTGTGCCTGATTTCAGGTAGGCAAACTGAGCGCCATCACAGACATCGGGCATGAAGAGCATTCTAGACTTTGAATGCTATTTTGCATTTAGTTTTCCTCTTCTGGACCCCGGGCATTCCTGAGAGTTACTGTCCTCCAAACACAGAGAATAGCGAAGTCTGAGTGTGCTGGTCGCCTGTCTCTCTCCCTAGGAGAGCAGAGCACCGTAGTTCAAGTCTGATGCAGTTTGATTAAAGGTACACTCATGATATAAAGCAGTCATTCTTTTGGATCTTTGTACAAGAGTCCCTATTCTTTCCCATAGATCTGACTTTCACTGTGATACTCCACCCCTTAAGTAAGATGACCTAGAAGCACTGGGGGAGGATAAAGGAGCAGGAATGGATGGGGCCAGGGTTTTGCTGATTGTGTGGAGTCCTTCCTGAAACAAATACCTGTTGCCTGCCAGTGAAATCTTTATCCCTCTGCAATCCAAACCAGATACTACTGTCAACCCTCCCCATTAAAAACAAAAAATCCTTTTTGGTAAATTAATATGGCTACCAAGAATGACAGTTTTATGGTGAGCGTGGATTCACATATTTAGAAAAGGATAGCTTTCAACATCCTTAGTGTGACAAATGGAAAAATTTTAAAACCTTGCTAGAAAGTCATCCCATGTGGCTCTCTTGATTTGAACAAGATTTTAGTTGAAAAAAATCAAACCTCATTCAAAATTTTTACAATAAAATATTCTCCCCAGCCCATATGATTTGCCACTCTTGGAACGTATTAGTAGGATTTTATGAGGGCTATGAATATTTCATATAAAATAACACATTTATTGCTAGGATTTAAAAAAAATTAGATCAGTGGAAAAATACTTAGGAGATCTTTCATCTTGAGTACTGCCAAGGAGAAAATAAAAAAGAAATTTTGGAATCTTTGTGGGTTAGGGACCATGTTGATGATTCTGGTGAGGATGGCCAGTTCATGCTTTGCAAAGGATAAAGTCATGCTAGTTTTGCTTATAGTTTTGATAACGATCCTACTGAAGGAGATTGTGTTCAACTGTTGCACGCCTACAAAATGTCACTCAAGATACTATGGAAGGGGACACACTGCCTTCCAAACTCAACCACTGGAGACTGCCCCTAAAGCTGGGTGTCTTTGAGGCCATGCTAAAAGCGATCAAAGTCAGGCAGTTAAATGGGTACAGAAGCTAATCAAAGATGTTTGGAATGTGAGTTATGCTCTAACACACTAATTGGGTTTCCAGATATGGAGTGAATATCTACTTAACATTTTCTGGGACACACTGTGTCCAATAGTTGTTTCCTAAACCACCTTGTGATTTAAGAGAAGAACTGGACCCCGCTGTCAAATTGTTCAATTATATCAGAAATCACTACACACATTATCCTTTGCCTTGTTTGGTGATGATTTGAATGCAACTAACAAAGTCCCTTCTGTCCATACTTAGACTCCTTGGATAGCAAAAAGAAATAGGATTGGCCAGAGTTAGAAGTGGAAGGACTCAGTTACTCTGCTATCAGACCAACTGCCTCAAACTTTCAGAACTTAGGATATGTGGCAAGAGAAAAAAAAAAAAGACATTTGAAGCTTTGAGGTCCTTGAACCTAAAGTTTCAAGGGACAAAACACTGACATCATTGCTCATTAAGATAAACTTTGTAGGGGATCCCTGGGTGGCGCAGCGGTTTAGCGCCTGCCTTTGGCCCAGGGCGCAATCCTGGAGACCCAGGATCGAATCCCGCGTCGGGCTCCCGGTGCATGGAGCCTGCTTCTCCCTCTGCCTGTGTCTCTGCACCGCCTCTCTCTCTCTCTCTCTCTATCATAAATAAATACAAAAAAATAAAAAAAATAAAAAAAGATAAACTTTGTAGATCCCTGGGTGGATCCCTGGGTGGCTCAGCAGATTGGCACCTGCCTTTGGCCCAGGTGTGATCCTGGAGTCCCGGGATCTGGTCCTGCGTTGGGCTCCCTATGTGGAGCCTGCTTCTCCCTCTGCCTGTGTCTCTGCCTCTCTCTCTCTCTGTGTCTCTCATGAATAAATAAAATAAGATCTTTAAAAAAAAAAGATATAATTTGTAAGTACTTAAGCAAAAGCCCAGCTATGGATACAGCAAATTGGTGCTAGAAATGTCTTCATTTTCTTGACCTATGCTCTTTAAGACACAAGGTTCTGGAAAATACTTTCATGGAGGAGAGAAGTCAAATTGCATCTAGACCATTATGACGAAACAGACCCAGGCTTCTTTCTGTGGTTTTGTAGTTGCAAATTCTTTTTAGAAGCTTGTGGGGAACAGTTTTCTTAACTGTTGTGCAGTCTTTGCCAGAAGATCTCCAAGGTCTTTGCTGGAACTCAAGTTTGCTTTGGTTGCCAAGACAACTTTCAGAAAATCACTTTGGGGAATTTTTGGGTAAAATGTTCCCTGTTTACCCCATAACAAGTGAGCAGCTTCTGCATGTTACTACTGCCATTTTCTTCTCCGTAGCAGATCTGGTTACACAGTTCTGGAATTAGGAAGATGTCTAAGCTGAGCCCTGTGTCTTACCCTGATTGTAAACTTCCCAGAATTAGTGCCATATCAGATGCAACTGTCACGTGGGCATCTAGTGATCAAAATGTTAAAACACACACACACACACACACACACACACAACTAAATGTGAGACCTTGAAGATTAAACTGAGTTCTGTCAATTTTTCTAAAGTGAGTTTGGCTGCAATATTTATTTTGCAATTTCAAAATGTATTAAAGGGTGTGTGTGAGATTTTTATGTTAATTAAAAAGGAGAGCAATTACAAAATGCTTACTTAATGAACGCAGCCTTATATGGAAGGTGAGAAATTGGAGAATTCATTTGGCATGAAGTGACCTGTTGATCAAGAGATGAGAGCTTGGAACCAGGGAAGCTGGAAGATCTGGCAGTTGGAGTGGGGTATAGGGGGACTGCTTTGGAAAGAGCTTCAGAGGAGCTCAGAAAAAGACATTGACAGAATCAAAACAACCCCAAGCTTGAGATAATTAGAACACCAGGCAGCCTAGCTTTTAAGAAATAGGAAGGTCCTGGTTACACAATAGAGCTGTTCTAAGAATACAGTAGAGACTCAGGCTGGGAAACGGGCCTACGGTCAGAGCGGTGCTGGAATTAATGGTAAGATTATTTCCTCTTAGTAATGCTAAGACTTCCTCTGCATCTGAGCAGTTTCTTAAATTTGCCTTCAGGAGCCAACAGGTATGCTTTACAAAGGAAGTTTATGGTGTCTTATATGGAGGATTGAGGGAAATGCCTAAACCAGTGTTTCTCAAACTTGACTATACAGCAGGACAGCTGTGAGGGTAGCTGCTTCTAAAAATGCTAACTAGATCCCCATTTCCAGAGATTCTGAGCTAATTCACCAGGGTTGAGGCCTGTGTACATCAATATTTTGTAAAAGTTACCCAGGGGATTATAATGGCAACTAGGACTGAGAACCACCAGCCTAAGGGACCAGGGGATGAAGCAGGAGCAATACAACAATTAGATTAGACTTGTTTGGAGAAGGGACAATTAAGACATTCTGATCTGGAGCATATGAACCTGATTCAAGATTCTCCCTCTGCCATTTGCTGCTGGAATGACACTGAACAAGTTAACGCATGTGTCTTGTTTTGTTTTGTTTTCCCCTTTCATAATCAAGCTGGGATAGTGAGAATACCTGCTCCGTTACAGTCTTGCTAAGTTAATGAGATGGCACATGTAGCTTCTACACACTGGACACGTACTCACTAAGACTTATGGCCGAGCATTTGTTGAATTCAATGGATGACATTGAAGTAGATGGAGTTGCTTCTGTACAATGTAGTGGGAATAGGGCTGACGAACACTATCCTTGGCATCTGTGAGTGAGGCTGGCAGAATGAGGGAGAGATTGGAAGCCAGTGTTCTTAGGATAAGGGTTCACAAATGAGGGCGTATGGGCCAAATATGGCCCACTATTTGTTTTTATAAATAAAGTTTTATTGAAACAGCCACGCCCATGTGTTATACATTTCTGTGGCCCCTTTTGTATTAACATGTTCAAGCTGAGTACTTGAATCAGAAACTATGTTGCCTTCAGAGTAAAACATTTATTTTTTGGTCATTTACAGAAAGAGTTTGGCCCCTGTTTTAGGATATGATTAAAAGATTTGGTTTGGGATGGAATGTTTGAAATACAGTGAGAGAAGCAAGTGCTTCAAACAGGAAGAATCTGCAGGCCCTGGTGATGGATATACATAGGGGGATTTTGCTGTATAAAGGTTAAGGATTCAGTGTCTTTGTCTTGGATGGGATGATGCAAGGAGGACAGACGTCCTGAAATCTGGGCATGAGTGCAGGATCTGGGTATCCTTGCCTAGAGAGATCTAGCTCTGTCACCACTGGAAGGGGCTGGTAGGAGTCCCCTCTGTGGGTAGTCTCAGGGCTGGGAGGCCCACTCAGGTCCTGACCCTGCCTCTGATAACAAGGCCCACAGTCCTGTTTTGTCCATCTGCAGGTGGTGAATATCATAGCGCTAAACACTAGCACTCTGGACAGATCCAGAGAGATTCAGTCCACACAAATTGATTCAGATCATTACTTAGAATGTTTTAGATGGCAAGTCCCTAATTTCTGTCACCACACTGCACGGAGGCTGATTTTCAGTTTACCTTTTTTGTTCTCAATCTTCGATGTTTTGATTCTTAATTCAGAGCATTCATCTCAAGTGGATTCAGAGACTCATATCTGCTGATAAATTCATGATTGTTGAGAATTTTGGATGGAGGAGGAAGACGTCAAATGAGCTTTGAATATTGTCTCCTTTGACATTTTAAAGTCAAGGTGGGCTGAACCACGGATCAACACGTATAGGCATTATGTGACAGAGATGTACCATGTGTACAAATAGACTGTGTATATCTGAAAAATAGAGCCTGGAAGGAAAGGTAATAGAGAAGCAAAAGTCAGGGGGCTCAGAAATGAGGGATCCTATCTGTAATTGTCTTTACATGTCCTGCTTCCTGGATTCATGGAGTAGGGTGGGGGGGAAAGGGGGAATTTGTGTATCTATCCTAATTAGGCCTGATGCTGGCCTACCAGTATACCACACACACACAACACACACCATTTTATATATTGGAACATGGAGTCACAGAGAAGTCCTTTGCCTACGATTATTTATTAGTAAGTAGGACCATAATTTCAATTCAGTTCTTTCTTATTCTGAATTCCAGACCCTTACAACTCTGCCTGACTTGCAAGCAAATTTTCTTGGGTATCTCTCCTTCTTCCCCAGCATTTAATATTATAATGAGGATACTTTTTTCTTTTTTGTATATAATGAGGCTGCTTTTTAAGTAACTGGTAGTTTAAGATTTGCTAGGCCAGTTTTTTTTATGCCATTTTAAAAATTCTAGTGGCCATTTCATCCCTTCTTTGAATGTTTCTTAAGTACAAGCAATGTGGCAGGCCCTGGAGATAGAGAGAGACCAGGTATTGGGCAGTGTCACTCAAAGTATGATCTATGAACTATTCTTGGTCCTTGTAGTAGTCAGGGTTCTCCAGAGAAATAGATTAAAAGGATATGTATGTGTGTGTGCATAATGAGATTTATTATAAATAACTGGCTCATGCAGTTATGGAGATGATCAAGTCCCAGTATCTGCAAGGTGAGTTGGCAAGCTAGAGACCCAAGAAAGCCAATGATGTAGTTCCACTCAAAAGCTTAGCAGGCTCCAGACCTAGGAAGGGCCAGTGTTTTAGGTCAAATCCAAAGACAGTAGGGGAAAAAAATAAACCCAGTTTCAAGGCTGTCAGGCAGGAGGAAGTTTCTTACTGAGGGGATGGTCAGCCCTTTTATTTTTTTTCAATGCCTTCAACTGATTGGATGAGGCCCACCCATATTAGGGAGAACAGTCTGCTTTACTCAATGTATTGATTCAAATGTTAAGCTCTTCTGGAAACACCCAGAACAACATTTGACCAAATATCTAGGCACCCCGTGGCTCAGTCAATTTGACACTTAAAATGAACCATCACAGTCCCCAAACTGTTCTGTAGCAAGCCAAGTACAAAAGATCAAAATTGACATTTAAAAACTGCCAGGGGAATTGGACTTTGTGGCAGCCCAAGCATGTGATCAGTGGACTTGATGAATGGGTATAGGCCAGTTTGTTAAATGCAGGTGATGAATAGCATGAGGAGCAAGCTGTGTACTAAGTACATGTGTTAGGGCCAGATTTTTTTTTTTTTTTTTTTAAGATTTCATTTATCCATTCATGAAAGACACAGAGGCAGAGACACAGGCAGAGGGAGAAGCAGGCTCCATCCAGGAAGCCTGATGCAGGACTTGATCCCAGGACCCCAGGATCATGTCCTGGGCCAAAGGCAGACACACTCAACCACTGAGCCACCCAGGTGTCCCAGGGCCAGATTTTTATCCAGGATTAATGGGGAAGAAAAAGTTGGTTTTCCTCCACTGATGGTTTGGGAAGTGCTGGTATGGGCACAACGGTTTACATAGGCCCTAAGTTCCCATGTGACAGGCTTTGTAATGACTATGTGTACACAAAGCTAGGGGGAGCGCTCCTGGGAGGGACCAGCAACAGAAAGAGGTCATTGGGGTGTGCAGACCACCTATAAAAAGGTGGCCTTTTGCTGTCCTAACCCTCCTCTCCACTCAAAGGACCAGGACAAGCCAGGACAAAGAGATCAGGAGCCAGAGAGATGAGTAGTCCAGGAACCAAAGCAACAGTCAGGATGAATGAACTGAGCCATGAGCATGGCAGAGCAACAGGTCCCTTTTGTTCCAAGCAGCTTTGGGTTGTACCTGTCAGCTGGGCCAGAGACACCAGGTCTGTGTGCATATGAAGCCAGGGAAAGTCAGTGCTGAGAGGGCCCTGAAACACATCTCCAGTACGTTCCAGAAGCAGAACCTGGCCAAGGAAGAGGAATGGGCCTACTCAGGATAGCCTACCTTTAGAACAAACCAGAAATGCCAATTCTGCTGTTGATCAAGTACTTTCTATGTGCCAGGTGCAGGGCACAGCATATGTGTTGCCTTTTCTGACATTGGGGCCTGGCATTTATTATTTTGTGTGTCGTCTTTAGTGACAAATCTATAAAGCTTTAAAGGGCAGAAAATGCCTACCATCCTTTAAGAGCTAAGTGTGGTTAAAACCATTTGGGGCCTTAAAAAGGGTAGACTTGATATAGATCCTTGCTACTCCTGGCATTGTAATTGCTTGGGGGGGGGGGGGTGTTACATAATTATGCCTTTAAATAAGCACATAAGGAAAGGATTATAGATGTGCAAAATGTGGAGCTTTCAGGGGAGGAGCCAGAGGAGGTGATGAGGTCCCCATGGGAAGCCTGCCTATCCTTCCACAGGCCTCTTTGACCTGCCTAAGGCTGAAAGGACAAAGATTCAGAGATGCCACGGATCAAAATAAGCCAAGGTTTGTCGGCCCTTTTTTTCCCATATACTAGAGAACAGCCCTGTGTTCAGAAAGTTTATAGCCTTTAAAACACCCTAATTTTTGCCATCAACTCATCTTACTCATTATACCACTTACTTTCATTGGCAGCTATTGGAACTATTGCCCAATGAGGGGCAAAGTGCTCAGAGCCTTGTATTTATTTCTCTGTATCTTACTTAAGACTCCCATCGTGTTTGTGAGGTTAACTTTTCTGCTCCCATTTCAGAGATTAGAAAACCAACGCTCAGAGCATTTAAGTGATACCTCCAAAGAACAAATTTCTAGTTCTTCTTTGTTGTGAATTTTCCAGAGCTTCTGGGACCCTGGTGTACTTCCAGAGCTTACTGGGTTCCTTCCCAAATGTCCCAGCGTTCTTTCATGAGAAAGAAGACCCCTCAGGCCCCAGAGCATCTGTACCTCTGACTCAGAGCATAAAAGCAGGGGCATGGCCCCACACAGTCACGGATATCTTCACTCCAGTCGCAGTGCACCACAATGGGAAAGCTTAAATGTTGAGCGTCTGTTTCCTCATCTGTAATGGGGACACTGGTTGCCACCTTCTCTTGCTGCGGTAACCTCAGACGTTATCAGCACGAACTACCCAGCACTGCACAGATCCATAGCAGGCCCCACTCAAAGCATAACTCTGCCTGCTGCCAGAAACTAGATGCTCATCTTTTCCCACCCCTGCTCGAAGGGTCGATGTCAGTTGAGCAAACACAATTGCTGTTAGTGGCCTATTCGTTTTCATTCTCTGTGGAACTGATTTGGTTTCACCAAACAGGCAAACAGGTTTCAAAAGCCTGGGTCAGAGCTTGTAATTGGCCAGCTCGGTGACAATACAACCCTAATCAACCTGTGATTTTATGTACCCACACACTCAGCCTCGGCCTTTGATCTGTGGTCCTGGGCAGTGGAATTCAGCGAGTCCCATATGCCACAGTAATAGGAGAGGGCCAGGAGCTCAGGCATTTAACCCCGAGGTAATTAAGAGGGAGAAAAATGAGTCATGTTTATGAAGGCCCACAGTCGCATCAGAAAGCCCTGGGCAGAGGCCGAGGTAGTGCAGCGGCACAGGTGAAACCCGCGGGGTATAATTCATCCCTTTCTTTGATCTTCAAGTTTTGTGAGTCACAGAGATTCTCTGGGACAGTTTGGAAGCCCAGTGGGGTCTGAGCAGGAAGAAGAAAAACTCAAAGTATGGAAAAAGAGGAAGGTGGGTTTTTTTTTTCGTGTGGTGGGTTTTTTTCTTTTTTCTTTCTTTCTTTTTTTTTTTTTTTTTTGGGCAGGCAGCTAAGAGAGGATGATTTTCTAGAGATGTCATTTTTGCTTGGTAATCTCTCAGGCAGCCGTGTTGTAGCTGGATCCTGGGATTTGGGCAGCATAAGAACAGAGAGGAGTGACAGCTTTGGGTTTATCATGTCCCGGATGCACCTGCATAAAGGTGTGGTATGCTAAGTATCTTTAGGAAATGGAGATTTTACAGTAATAAAATTTTTTTAAAAATCCTTAGCTCTCTATAGGGCCTGTAATGAAACTTTAAGTGGGGCATGTACAGGCTCAGGCCTAAGGGAGACCTGGGTACGAATTCTGACACCACTGTGTCCTGGTTGTATGACTTTGATGCACTTGATTATTTTACTCTGGCTTGGACACATGTATCTACCTCACAGCGTTCATCAGATGGTATATTACCATAAAGATAAGTATGATCTGTTGTTCTCATTGAGCTGCCGGCCTTTCCAGGAAACATTTGCTAAAACAATTACCAAGTACAGTATGACAGCTACGTGTTTTTCATAGTGACATGTACCAAAAAATGTACGAACACCCTGAAGAAGATTTTGCCTACACACGGAAGGAGGCTTCTGAAATGGGGTTTTGAAGGATGAATAGGCGTTCACATAGGAAGAACTAAACAAATGTGGCCGTTATTAATATATGTTCCTTTTACTCCTTTTTGCTCTCTTCCACTTTCTCCGTTTCCTCCTTGCCCTCCACCTGCTGCTACTCCTTCATATTCGAATTTTATAGAGAACAAGAATGTCTGCCTGGAAATGTGCCAAGTAGGAAGGCAGGGTATTTAATTAGGGGAAAAAAAATCATGATTGTCTTCTTTAGACGGCCCCTTCGTTTTAATCGTGGTAGTCGGTCCTGCTGTGGGCTCTGTCCCCGGGTTCTGCTGTGGGCTCTGTCCCCCGGTCCTGCTGTGGGCTCTGTCCCCCGGTCCTGCTGTGGGCTCTGTCCCCGGGTCCTGCTGTGGGCTCTGTCCCGGGGTCCTGCTGTGGGCTCTGTCCCGGGGTCCTGCTGTGGGCTCTGTCCTCGGGGTCCTGCTGTGGGCTCTGTCCCGGGGTCCTGCTGTGGGCTCTGTCCCGGGGTCCTGCTGTGGGCTCTGTCCCCGGGTCCTGTTGTGGGCTCTGTCCCCCGGTCCTGCTGTGGGCTCTGTCCTCGGGGTCCTGCTGTGGGTTCTGTCCCCCGGTCCTGCTGTGGGCTCTGTCCCCAGGTCTTGCTGTGGGCTCTGTCCTCGGGGTCCTGCTGTGGGTTCTGTCCCAGGGTCCTGCTGTGGGCTCTGTCCCCGGGTCCTGCTGTGGGCTCTGTCCTCGGGGTCCTGCTGTGGGTTCTGTCCCCGGGTCCTGCTGTGGGCTCTGTCCCCAGGTCCTGCTGTGGGCTCTGTCCCCGGGTCCTGCTGTGGGCTCTGTCCCGGGGTCCTGCTGTGGGCTCTGTCCCCAGTCCGCCCGGATGCCTTTATTCCCCACGACTCCCTGGCGCTCTCCCTGGCTGGGGCGGGTGAGGCCCCTGGGTGGTGACGGACGCACGGGCGCGGGTGTGGGTGTGGGTGTGGGCTCGGCCGCGTCACCCCGGCTAACCTGGTGTTTCTCCCCCAGATGGGAAGCCGGTGTCCCTGTCTCCGCTGGAGTCGCAGCCGCACAGCCCCCGGTACGCGGCCGCCGGCCCGCGGGAGCGCGAGAGCCTGGAGGTGCGTGTGCGCGAGGTGGAGGAGGAGAACCGCGCGCTCCGCAGGCAGCTCAGCCTGGCGCAGGGCCGTGCGCCCGGGCCCCGGCGCGGCAACCACTCCAGGACCTACTCCATGGAGGAGGGCACGGGCGACAGCGAGAGCCTCCGCGCCGGCATCGTGGCGGGCAACAGCTCCGAGTGCGGGCAGCAGCCGGTCGTGGAGAAGTGCGAGGTAAAGAGCACCTGCGCCCCCGCCCCCCGCGGCCACCCCGAGGGCCCCCGGGCTCCTGCCCCCCCCGACCCCCCCGGCTCGTGCCCCGGGCAGCGCTGGCGTTAATGCCTCGGCCCGAAGGTGCATCTCTCACGGACACTGGCAAGACACTGGCCTTGCCGTGTGGCCTGGCCCCTCGCTGAGCCGCTCTGAGCCAGAGTCTTTGCCATCTGAAAAATGGGCCCAAGAGGGGCCCACGCCTCGGAGATGCTAGGAGGACCCAAGGGGTGGAGACGCTTGCATGCTTCTTGGCGGTTCGTTTTGACCCAGTCAGGGTTCCTGACCCTAGTTGTCATCCGTCCTGGGGATGCCTCTAACTTAGAATACAGAGTTGCGCCTGGACTCGTGGCCCTGTTGGGCAGTTCCCTTGGCCTCCTTCTCACTTTATAATCAGCTTCTGAAGTTCAGGACCAGACATTTGTTGCTCTTCCAAGGCAGTGATGTAACTTTATAGCTTAATAGCTTGCCCCCCACCCCCACCCCACCGTGCTTTCCCTGTTAGTGACTCTTTGGACATTTGGAAAACTTACCACCTCTTCTCCGTACTGTCCTCATCCCGCTCATTTGGCTCATTTGTGCATCTGTGCTTATGTCTGCACTGAACACACACACATGCACACACACTCGTTTCCTGCTGCTTCCAGTTCCCAAGGACAGGAATTAGAGCACCCCTGTCAAAATCAAGGCCGCCTGTGATCCAGACGTGCCTAAGTTCATATCCCAGCTCTGGTGGTTTCTGCTGTGGCTGCTTGAGCAAGTATCTCATGAATAAATTTGAGGAAAAAAATTCTGCTTCACACAGGATTTATGAGAAGTAAATGGGATGGGTCATGTAAAGCCACAAGCAGTGCCTGGTACATAGTATGTTTTTAATTATGGGTTTTGTTTTTTTGAGAGAAAGTGTGTACGAGCAGTGGGGGTGAGGAGGTGGGCAGAGGGAGAAAGAGAATCCCAAGCAGGCCCCACAGTCAGCACAGAGCCTGATGCATGGCTCAATCCCATAACCCTGAGACCGTGACCCAAACCTAATTCAAGAGTTGGATGCCCAACTGACTAAACCACCCAGGTGCCCCATCAATTATGGTTAATTTTTATTATTTTTAGTTAGATACATTACCTACTGCTGCTTTATTCCATTTCTGGGCCACATCGTCAGAATGAGACTTCACACACACCCTGAACACTCCTGGCAAACTAATATGTTGTTCACGTGAGAGTAGTTATTGTTGCTGATACTATACAGTCTGTGACAAGGGAATGTGGGGCTTACTAAGCAACATAGACTCTATTCTGGGGAAGGTCAATGGTGAATGAGGAGAACCCCAGGCTTTAGTAGGATTTCTCGCAGTTACTGAAGCCTGGTTGAGGTGTGGAGAGGTGGACAGTGGTGGATGGAGGCTGTCCGGTGAGGAATGTACACATGAGTATGAAAAGTGTGAAGCAAAGCCTTGTCCTAGCAAGAAAGAATGCAGGACATGGGGAGGTGGTCAGTCAGGAAGCCCAGAGAACCCGAGCCGGGAAATGGTGACACTGGATTATCATTCATCCTTCATTCAGCAGATAGTCACTCAGCCTCTGTTAGGTGTCTCACACTATTCTCTGTGCTGGGAAACATCAGTGAACAAAAAACAGCCCAAACTTCCCTTCTTGTTCTCATGTTGAGATGGGACATAGAGGAAGAGATCAAGAAATAGAGAAATTCAAACGTCAGGAGGTGTTAAATGCCACACGTTTATTCAGCCCTGCCCACATGCCACATCCCATCCGTTCATTCTTCCACAACCATCAACAGTGGCCTGTGGTACTCAATCTCTCTCCCTTTTTAGATCTTTGAAAATGAGGACTCAGCCGTGTTAGCAGATCCCCCTGCTTCAGGCTGGTCTGGGAGGACCCTAATTTGGGGAACTTCTCTTCTTGCCTGAAAGGCGGCTTGCTTGCTTTCTTGCAGATTCTTTGCTCACAGGTTGTGACCCTGATGTCTGCTCAGAGTGGGTGATGGAACCCTCCACCTCGGTGGGACAGCTCAGAGGGAGGAGGCATATGTACATTATCATGACTCAGACAGACTCAGAATCAAGGAGATGGAAAATGGAAATGAGAAAGGAAACAAAAGGGGGAGGGCGGGGGACCCAAGTGGGGCAGAGGGAGAAATTGGGGCTTTCTTTTCCTACCATGGGCTGTCTGGCCAGCAGCTTCCCTTCCCCGTTCTGTTTTCTGAGAGACGCCTCCCATTTCTGAAGAGGGCTTCTGCCCGGAGCGCTCTGCAGAAGAGTGTAGACAAAACAGCTACTGAAGCTGGGAGACGGGAATCTCAGTCCTGGCCTCATTCCCAGCGGAATAGCTGTGTGGCACTGAGCAAGTTACATCATTTTTCTGTGTCTCAGTTTCCTCGTTTGTAAGTGACCAATAAAAATCAAGTTCCTGCCTTGTTTGTATTATGTCAGTGGTGACAGTAGATACTACAGCTGGAGGCAAACTCTAAAAATACTTGTTACTGGCATTAGGTTTTACTGTGAAGTATCTAATCCCAACTAACAATGGCTTGACATCTAATTTTTCTTTATGCTCAAGAAGTCTGGAAGCCTTTCAAGTAGGAATGTCCCTTTTGGGGATGTGGGATTCCTTGATGTTTCACTCAGCTTGCTTGACTGGCATTCCCAAGGTCCTCTCAGTGTCCATGATGGCTGCTGGAGCTTTTTTTTTTTCTCCACATTCCAGTTGGCAGGAAAGCAGTGGGGCTAAGACGGAGTATGCCACCCTCCTTAAATAACATGCAGTTGACGTCCACCATCCGTTCCTCTAGGAGCACGCTGGTGGAAGAAATTTGCTGCAGCTCCCATCTAGCTGCAAGGGAGCCTGGAAAGGGTAGATTTTCATTCAAGAAAGCCACGTTCTCTGCTAACATTTTGGAGTTCTGCTGCTAGAGAGAACAGATGTTATAGTCACAGTGAATGTTCTTTATCGCATGGATTGTGCCCAGACTTGGTGGTGAATTAGAATAAAATATCAAAAAATGCACATTTGTGGCACTCACCTTAGACCTGCTCATCAAGATTCTCTGGGTGTAACCTGCAAGATATGAGCATTAAAAAAAAATTGGTACAAGTGATTTAGAAATAGTAGGGACTGTTTAGAAGCCACTGCTTGAAGCCACACAAAAATGGGGTTCTCTTCATTGTCATGATCTGATGAAGCACAGGGATGAAGTAGCAATACAGGAATTCAGACCTAGGGGACACCTAGGCAGCTCAGTGTCTGAGACCTACCTTTGGCTCAGGTTATGATCCCAGGGTCCTGGGATCAAGTCCCACATCGGGCTCCCCATAGGGAGCCTGCTTCTCCCTCTGCCTGTGTCTTTGCCTCTCTCTCTGTGTATCTCCCATGAATAAATAAATAAAAATATTTTTTAAAAAATGGAATTCAGACCTGGCAATTGTTGATTCTTATCATCTCTTTTCAGTCATTTGCACCTGAGAATTAAAAGCTTTAATCTTTTGTTTTTCTTCTCTTTGCCTGTCTTGATAATGTTACTTCTTAGACCCTGCAAGTTATTTTTGGTAGAATTGTCTGTGCTGAAACCTGGGTCCTGTTCAGAGCTTGCACAGATGAATTTGAAAGTTGATCTGCTGGCAGCTTCTTTCAAGGTGGTCTCCTCTGGGAGCACATTGACCTTGAGATGCTGACTTAATAGTCATTATTAAGGTATAGATCAGATACTTTCTCTGTCTGCATCGTTTGGTGTCTTAAAAGATTTTAGCAAAGAAGCCATAGAGGCAAACAAGAAATGTCAGTGGAGTCAAAATGGAAGCCTCCCTTCATGGCGACACTTAGCGATTACAAGTGCTGAAGCCGGTCCTGACACCCTGTCAGAGCACAGCGCCTCGTAACTAAGGACATTGTCATCATTCCTTGTTGCACTGAAACTTCTCCGGGGTATGACAAGTATTTCTTGAAAAGTCTTCTGTAATGATGCCCAGGCTGTCAGTCGAGATATCTGGTGATGGAAACAATGGGCCCTCACCAGTCCTTGTGCCCTCTTATCGTTCCTAATTACATGGCCTTCAAAGAGCTGTCCGTTTTATTCTGGCCTTTCTCTGTTGTCAGGGCAGTGCTGTTTCAGTGATGACTGATTCCTCTGTGCCCCAGAACTTGCAGCAGAATAATCCTCTTTGATTCCCCCGTGGGCCCGCCTGTGTCTGGATATGTGTATTTTTCTTGACTTTCTGGTTCGGGTCTATTCTGAGAGTCAACTCTGGTACAGTGGAAGTGTCACAGGATCCAGAGTCCAAATTCCTGACCACGAATCTTGCTTTGTTGGTCATTAGTCATATGACCTGGGGTAATTGAGTGACTCTCTTAGAGTCTGTGTCATCCTGTTACAAAATGAGAATTTGTGATATGTTCTTCCCCCTGCAGTTGTGAGGATGAAACGGGTTAGCAGGTGGGAAACTAACTCTGTACGAGCATCACATACCCTTGCGCTGGGTGTTCTTGTTCCCTGATTCTGCCTGACGGACACTTAAAATGTCATGGCTTCAAACAATACCAGTTGTTTTATTAGCTCTCATGGTTTCTTTGGGACAAGGATTTGGGAAGGGCTATAGAGCTGTCCTGGATTGGTGTTCCTCACACACTTGTCAGTAGTTTGTGGCTGGAGCTGAACAGTGAAGGCTGGAGCAGTGGGCACCGGCCCCGCCTCCCTCTTCCCTGTCTATAGACTTGGGCCTCTCAGCATCTATCTGTACAGCTGGTTTGGGCTTCCCTCCAGCATGGCAGCCCCAGGGCAGTTGGTTGCTTCCATGGCAGCTGAAGACTAAGCACAAGGATTCCAGTGACCAAGGCAGAACAGAAACACTTTTCCGGACCTGGCCTCAGAGTCCCATCATGTCACTTCGGCTGATAGTGTAACCTTTTCATGGACAGAGGCTCAAAGGCTCACCCAGTTTCACAGGGAGAAGCACACACGCCATCTCTCAGTGGGAAGGGATGTCAGGAATTGGTGGATGTACTTTGATACAACAGCGGTTGACACTGTTACAGTGGGAGGTCAGGTGAATGGTTCTCTCTGATGTGAGACCACCGTTACGGAAGTATGTCTCTCCTACTCCACGCTTTGAGCTTCATTTCTTGGTAGTAATGTCATAGTAATAAAAGTTAACATTTACTCAGCCTTTAAAGTGGATCAGACACTATGCTAAAATTTACATAAAATAATTTACATAAAATATCTCATTCAAACCACACAGCATACTTTCTTCATTTTACACATTAGGAAACTGCTAAGAAAGTTTCGACAATTATTTCCAAGTCATGCTACCGGGTGGAGGGGGAGCTCGAATTTAAACCTAAGCAGTTTGCTTCCAGAGCCTGTGCCCGGAGCCCCTGCCTTATCGCTCTGTGAGTCAGAGCACCTGGGATCCATGCTTCCATGAGCTTGGAGCCCAGCTCTCATCTGTGCCTGGCAGATGACTCACCTTACAGGCTGTGGTTAACCGGGCGTGAGGGATGGGGGGGTCACCTTTCCCCTTGGGGGCTACAGCAGCCCCACGGGGGTAGTCATTACTCAGTAGGTTGAGACAAGGATGTACCTGTTCTTTTAAAAGAAGTTAAGTTGAAAATTGCCTTCCAGATTGTGACTGTGACTATATTTGTTAGCTCAGTGTACTGAGCTAGCTAACAGGTGTACTATTTTGCTTTAAGCAGCATTACATTTAGAAGACTTGACACTTTGTATGTTCATTTTCTGGACCCCTAAAACCACAGTATTTCGATCTATTGCTTTTACTTCATTTTTGAGGGTTTTACAAACTAACTCCTCAGTGGAGGGGTTTGGGGCCTCCCATATTTACATTGTTGTTGGAAGATACTCTTGTCGCATCTGGGTTCACGTTTTATTAGCCTCACAGGTTGTCTTCTGGGCTACCCCAAGGATCTCAATCTGCTAAAGTATCTTCCCTAAGTGTCAGGCCCTGGAGTTAGGGAACATGATAGCTGGAAGGAACCTAGTAGGATTTTCTTATGCAGGGATTTTCAGGAACCCTAGCTCCTAAAGTGGTTACTTAGGTTGCCTCCCCTACTGGAGTCTGGTAGTTAGTTATTGCTTCATACCCAGTTATCCCCAAAACCCAATGGCTTCAGATAATGAACCTTTATTATGTCATACAGTTTGTGAGAATCAGGACTCTGGAAGTAGCTAAGTAGTCCATTATATCTGGAGGGTTCTCATGTGGTTGCAGTGAAGTTGTCTGCTAGGGTTGCAATTATTGGTAGGCTTGTTGGGGCCTGGCAGATCTGCTTCAGAGATGGCACACTAGCGGGCTGGGACCTCGGTTCCTTAGGATTATTTGCATGTTCTCACATTGTCCCTGAGGAGGGGATCCAGAACAAGGCAGAGGCCATAGTTTTATCGTGACCTGCCTTTGATATCATATCCTACTAGTTCTGCCAAGCTCTATTGGCCATATAGACTGACCCTGATACAGCATAGGAGAGGCTATATCATGGCTACATAAGCTGGCAGGGATCTTTGGGAACAGTCTTGGAGGTGGCTACCATACCATGCCCATGGCAAGGGGCCCTGCCCTGTCTCTCGCAGCCTCATGTCCATACTTATTCCAAAGGAGTCCTGCCCTCATCTGCTTTCTCTGTCATGCTCTCTTATTACATTTTATTTTTTAAAATGTGCCATTAACAACAACAAATAAAGATGCAACCTTCTCATTTCAAAGATAATGAAGGTAAAATGGAGCAAAATATAAGGTCTGTCCTAATTTTGCACAGTTGCTACCATGGCCCAAATGATGGTTGATTCCAGTGGCTCATCTCCTCCCTCCTGTGTCTTCTGCCCTCTTGTATGGAGGAGGATGAAGGCAGTTCCAACATTTGACAAAACAGAGGGAATCGGGCAGCTCCAAAAGCCCTCCTTTCAGCTGTGGGGGAAAGACAATCCCAATCCTTACGTGAAGGAGAGGCAGGGTGAGGGCAGGAGGAATGAAACTGATGCCTGACTTTCAGGAGTGTTTAAGGCTCAAGAACATAGAGTCCAGCATACTGTAAAACTTTTATATTAATAATAATTGATACTACTGATTGCTGATGCCTATCTTCTATGTGTACACAATGCCAGATTCTAAGTCCTTTACATGAATCATCATTAATGTGTCATTAATGTGTCTAGCAGACCTTGACAAATTTTTATCCCTTTTTTACAGATGAAGAAACTGAGATCCCAGCAGGTGCTGGTATGTCTTGTAAGATGGGGAGGAGTTTGATATGTGAGGTGAAGCACCAGGGCATCCTGAACTCTGAGGGCTCATTATGGAAACAAGGAAACCTAGTGGAGTCATCCAGCTTGATCACAGCACAGACACTATGAAAGAAGGAGGCGAGGAGGGTGTTGATCACGTCTGCTTTCACTTTTTGTGCAAATATCAGACACTGCACTTGTGCATGTGTTAGCTCCTGGACTCTGAATCATTATAAATTTATAACTAGGGAAGCTTGAGCTTAGTAAGGCCACATAGCTAAAAAGTGCATGTCTACATTTACAAATCTCTTTTGTTTTTAACTGTGGTACAGGAGGCCTTATAACATGACATTTACTCTTAAAAATGAACTGTACATTTCAGTAGTGATAAGTATGTTCACATTGTTTTGCAACAGATCCCTAAAACTTTCCTATCTTGCAAAATATACCTGTTAAACAGCAAAAATTCCTTCATTTTTCTCTCTCCTCACCTCAGGCCCTGGTAACCACCATTCTACTTCCTGTAAATTTGTGTGCTTCAGATCCTTTATATAAGTGGGATCAAATGGTACTTGTCTTTCTGTGACTAGCTTATTTCACTTAGCATGATGTCCTCAAAGTTCACATTGCAGGACAAGACAGGATTTCCTTCCTTTTTAAGGCTGAATACTACTTCATTGTCTGTATATACACGTTTTGTTTATCCACTCATCTGACAGTGGAAACTCGGATTGCTTCCACCTCTTGGCTGCTGTGAATAATGCTGCTGTGAGCATGGGTGTGCAAAAATCTCTTGGAGATCCTGCTTTCAATTTTTTTGGATATATACCTAGAAATAGGATTGCTAGATCATATGGTAATTCTATTTTTAATTGTTCTAGGGACCACCATATTCTTTTCCACAGCAGGTGCACCATTTTGTGCTTGTGGTAATAGCACACAAAGGTCCTATTTCTCCACATCCTCATCACACATTGTAAGTCTTAATCCATATACTATCCTGCTTCCTCTGCTAGAGAAGTTGACTGCAAACAGATCATCCCAAGGACTTTGAAAGAATACATCATGTGGACCCTTCTCAACCACCACCTTTGATTCCCTGTCCTGAATCACCTCTGGTTTAGTGTGCTATGATGTTGCACGAGCAGGCAGTCTGCAAAGACGTGTCCTTGGGGCTGGTGCCTGAGGATACTGAGGGGTTTATTGGAGGTGGCTCTATCTCACAAACCTGAGATCATGACCTGAGCTAAAACCAGCAGACACTTAAGCCACTGAACCACCCCAGTGTGCCCCTGTTTTTATTTTTTTAATTGAAGTATAGTTGACAAACAATAGGAGGTGTCCACTTTTGTCTTCTATAGGGTTTAGACAGTTCTGTCTTTTGGGTCTGTGGTTTAATATTTAGAGGAAACAGAACTCAACCACTGGCTTTACAAAAGAAGTAGAGATGCTCTGGAGGTTTGTAAGATGATTTTAGGTGGCTCATCAGCAGTATATATTTCTTTCATTTTAGTAGTTACACGTGTGTTTTATTGAGACAGGATAGTATGGGTTTAACAGCAGGGCTGTGAGTTCAACCCCTTGATTTGCCACCCATTGGCTGAGCCATGGGGCCTTGGACAAGACACTTAACTACCATGTCTCACTCTTCATCTTGAATTTTGGAAAACTCTGGATATTAGGAGGACTCTGTACAGTAATCCCTCCTTATCCATGGTTCTGATGTCCACAGTTACCTGTAGTCAGCTGTGGTCTGGAAGCAGGTGATCCTCCTCCTGATGATCCATCAGGTCATTAGTAACCTGACAGTGTGTCAGAGAGCCCACATCATTCCCCTAACTTCATCTCCACACCTAGGTGTTCCATCATCACCCATCATCACAAGAAGGGTGACTGCAGTACATGGTACATTAGGATACTTAGAGGCCACATTCATGTAACCTGTTACAGTATATTGCTATAAATGTTTTATTTTTAGTTACTGTTGTTAATCTCTTCCTGTGCCTAACTGTTAACTTAAGCTTTGCCGTGGGTATGCATTTATAGCAGAATACATATACATAGGGTTTAGTACTATCTACAGTTTCAGGCGTCCGCTGGGGGTTTTGGAAAGTGACCCCTGTGTACTACTGTATATAGAAATTCTACACTCCTCCTTGTATAGAGGATTCACCAAGAATCAGAGCAGTTAAGTTACTTGCACGAGGTCACTCAGCTGGCCAGAGGCAGAGCTGTCACCACTACCCAGCTCTCCTAATCTGTCTCTCCTTCTTTTATACAAGTGCAGAGGAAGGTCCTCTCTATTGGAGAGGTATTGGAAATGGATCCTTTGAACACCCTTCATAGTCTCAGTATGATCACAGCTCACATCTTGGTTGAGTTTTTACCCAACATTCTTCAAAGCACTGAGATAGAGCAGTGGTTCTCAAAGTGTGGTCCCTGGACCAGCAGCATCGGCATCACCTGGATGCAGGCAGTCCTCAGGCCCCCACGTCAAACTTCCTGGATCAGAAACTCTGGGGAAGAGTCCACTGCCCCCCCCCCCCCGCAACTCCCCCCCCCCACCCCAGCCCAGTCCCAACCCCTCACTCTGAACAAGCCCTCCAGGGATCATGATGCACACAGTTTGAGAGCCACTTCTTGTCCTCAACAAGCCCTCAAAGGTGAGTAGTGTTGTGTCCCTGTTGTGGACGGGAGGGAATTAAAGCACAGAGGTGTTGAACAACTTTTCCGTATGTTGTTTAGGTATTCAATAAACAGTGTCTGGTCATTAGAGACCCCTTCTCCCACTTGCTTGTCTGATGCACAGCCTGCCAGAGAGGTACCCATTTTTATCTCCATTGTACAGACAAGTCGAGGAGGTCGAGGGACATTAAATGACTGCTCCATGGTCACATAGCAGCAGCTCAGTTTTGACATTGCAGCTCAAACCAGATCTCTTCATTCTTGGTGCATTTTCCCCACAAAGCCACCTCTGCCTCTGTCTCTAGCTGTGTGTTTCTCCCCAGCCACCTGTCCTGGGAGGCACCTGCCTCCTCACCCCTTGCCCCCAGCACAGAAATCTGCAGCTGTCCTCAGAATACGGGCTGAGTCTGACTTTTCACGGCACAGAGGCTGGTGTTGAGATGGATGTCCCCTCTCCCTCCCGCCCCACCGGCAGCCTGCCCAACAGGAGGTGCTCACAGTAGGCTGTGCCTGCAGACAGAATGCCCTGAAGAGAGTGCCAGGCCTTCTGTGTCACTACTTCTCATGATGTTGCTGGGGGGGAAGCACAGCGGAGCGCAGTATTGATTCCTTCTACCAGGGTCATGCCTTGCCTGCCATCCCTTAGTTTCTTCTGGCTTTCTTTTGGGACATTTTTCCCCTGCATCCATATTTGAGAAAACCACTCTGTGGAGATTTTTTTTGTGTGTTGGGGTAGGGGCAGGGGGTGCAAGAACATGGAGAATGTTCTCTTTCAGGTTCTTTTGAAGGCTGACCAGCAAAGAGCTACAAATCCCAGCTGGCCCTGAATGTCAGGAGTGATGATTGCCCTGGTCAAGTCACCTTTGCTCTTTGAAGCTGCCTGGCATCCCCTTGGTCTAGGCGGGGCAGGCTACTCTGGCTTACGAGGACACTGAGCTTACCATCATAGGAGCCTTCCCAAGCTCTGATGGAATTGTGTGTTTGGTGTCTTTCTTCCTCTTCCCTTGACCCTGGGGGACTGATTCACCTTTCTGTCCTCCAAGCACAGCACAGTGCCTGGCATGTCGGGGATTCTGGAAATGCCCATGTCATGCCTAAATCCTTCTACAAGTCCTAGAAGTAAACGCCTGCTCACTTGACCTTAGTTCAACTACGTCATGTCTTCAGATGCAGCGTGTGGCGTGTGCTGAACTCCAGAGTCAGGACCGAAGGGAGTGAGCAGGACGCTCTGTGGGCTTCCTTGGAAACAACCTGTGATCCATGTGTCTGAGAATTTTGTCAAGCTGCTTAAAATTTATAAATACAACTTAGGCATTCTCAAGTTTGCTCTGTTGGTGTTCCTCTGCCTTGTTTCACCTTAGTGATCAGCAATTTATGTATGAATGCCTCTGAGTCCTCTGTGCTTCCCTTCCAGACACCAGGACCAATGTGAGGCTCAGGAAGAGTCACTGGAACTGGCCAGGCCCTAGAAGGAAACTGATGGCACACTCAAAGGAGCTCGGAAGGGTTTAAGGCAGGGCACAGGCCTGGGAGCCAGAGAGGGTGGTGGGGCCCCTTGGAGGGAGTCACTACAACCCCTGTGCCCATGGTGTGTGAGGCAGGTAGAGCCCAGGAGAGCCAGAACTCTGGGAGAAGGTTTATGAAAGGTGTGGGGGATCTGACTTGTCTTTGTGCCTTCCCTCAGGCTTCCCAGGGACCAAATTCAACCAGAAACCAGAGCTAGTGGGAACCCAGATATTCAGGCTGTAAAGGTCAGGTGCTTAGGTACAGAGCAAATTAGAGAAGACTAACAGTGAGGCTGGAGTAGCAAATATGATCACCGCCAACCCCCATCTGACCTTTGTGACAGGTTAAGGAGAGTATGATATCTATATAAAATATAGGGAGGAAGGCTTGGGGAGTGGTCAGTGGTCACTGAATCTGATACTCAGACCCTTCACTTTGATGAGAGTCATTGAGGTCGTTGGTCATCTTCAAGTCACTTCACTGAAACACTTTAAACATGGACTTTGTAGCTTCGAAACCAAGTGATGGTGAGACCATATTTGTGACTCTGCTCTTTCAAGGAACGTTCATCCCTGTTCCGTTCTCTCCACCCTGAACCCCAACCCCCATCCCATTCTTGGCATTTGCTTCTGTCCCCACAAAAGTTGGAACCATCCAGAACTCTTCCAAGAGCAGGTTCACAGTGCTCCAGTTTTCTGCAATCCTGGGTAACAGGGCCGTGCTGCTACGGCTCCAGATGATGAATTTATTCATGGTGGCAGGTGTATTGGATGAAACTAAAGAGATTGGAAAATTATGTAAAATGTTTGAGAATGTGCACGCTTGTGCTTACATTTAATGGGCCCATTTTAAAAAGCCCCTGAACCCTGAAGCCAAGACAAAGTTTGATATCTCAGAGGCCGCGTGTTTAAATATTTGTGATTCCAAAGAGCCTGATTCAGCCTTTATCCATTCTTGTTCCCTTCCTGGTTATGTCTCCTGCGTGCAAGCGTTTTCCTATTCATTTCCTCTGTGATTTAAATGGTGACAGTTGCATTTCGCATTACAGTCTTTCATCCTGAGTCTTTGGGAGATATTATCCAGAGATAAGCGATGGTGTCTTCGTTTTACAGATGGAGAAATTAAGATATGCACAATATGGTCTAATTTTATGCGAGACTAGGTCAGGCTGGTAGCTCATGGGTCTGAGTTTCCCTCCCCTCCCCCTCCTTTCTTCTTTCTGAAAGCCAAATTTCCTCCCAGCAGCCCTGCGGCTTTTGGGGCAGGATAATTCTCTCTTGTGGGGGCTGCCCTGTGCCTTGTAGGGTATTGAGCAGCATCCCTGGCTTCTGCTCACTCGATGTCAGTAGCCCTGCACACCCCCAGACTTTGTCAGATGTTCTGGGCAGGGCAAGGGGGCAACTTTTGCCTCCTATCAAGAACCACTGCCTTCCAGCAGAAGAATTTTATATCCTGGCCATCAGAGATTGTGAGTCAATGGGTCTCAGGTAGGAATGGGGCACAGGGTTGTTTCAAAAATATTTCAGGTGTTTCTGATGTACTATCCAGGTTCAGAATCTCTATTCCAGGTTTGGAATCTCACCTGTCGTAGCCTGAATAAACTTCCCTCAGTGATGTCTTGGGTGGGGTGGTGGAGTAGGCCTGGGAATCATAGGTCATTGCCCTGAAAGCCTGTAGGGGAGTGACTAGGATGTCAGACCTGCTTTTTTCTCTTTTTCTTTTTCTTTTTCTTTTTCTTTTTCTTTTTCTTTTTCTCTTTCTTTTTCTTTTTCTTTTCTTTTCTTTTCTTTTTTCTTTTTTTTCTTCCTTTCCTTTCCTTTCCTTTCTTTTTCCATTTTTTAAAGTAATTATAGACTCCTAGGAAGTTGTAAAAGTAGTACATAGAGTCAACAGAACCATGTTTTGAACTGGCCGATTGGAATAACAGGGAGTGAGTAGTTCTGAAGATGGCCCCTCTTGAGAAACTTCCTTTTATTAGGTATTGGATGCTGGAGGGAACAAATGTGTTCTGCAGTACTCCCAGGACGGAGCGAGGTAGACTGATTTCAGTTCAAGGAAGGCAGTGCTTCAGTAAAAGGTACAACATTGGGAGACATGAACCTTCTATTTTTTGAGCTGTCTTGAGAGGCTGGGTGACTTTCTGTATGGGATGCTCTAGAGCAGGGCTTCTCAGTCTTCATCAAGTTGCTGAAGCTCACAGGGCAGCCAAGCCCAAGGGAGCCAGCCCTGCCTTGGGAGCCTTGAGATCTCACTGGAAGGGATGAGTGACCTTGTCTCCCGTAATTCACTTTCAGCACACCAGGGTGCCAAGGGACCCTGTTTGGGAAGTTCAGCTCTAGAGATCATCATTGCTGTGATTGGAATGCCGTGTGCCAAGCACCATAGACTGCTCTTGGTATCATCCCCTTATGTACTCCATGACATCCTGTAGGACTTGTGTGTCACCTGATGCCACTTTTTCCCCCTGGACTAAAGGACGGAGCCAGGGTTTGTGTCTGGAGCCTGTGCTCTTGACTGCTCAGATGAGATACGCCATGAGGTTCCCTTCAATCTTGCCAGCTCTCAGTTCTTGGAATGATGTCCCAGCTGGGGCCTTTGTTGTTGATGAACCTGTATAGATGTTTATGGGTCTCTGTGCCCAGTCAGGATCCCCTAACCTAGGGCATCTTTTTTTTTTTCTTTTTTTAAAGATTTTATTTTTATTTATTTGAGAAAGAGAGAGTGAAAGCAAGCAAGGGGAGGGGCAGAGGGCAAGGGAGAAGGAGAGTCCCCACTGAGCAGGGAGCCCGATGTGGGGCTCCATCCCAGGACCTTGCGATCATGACCTGAGTTGAAATCAGATGCTTAACCAACTGAGCCACCGAGGCACACCACCTGGGATGTCTTGCAAGAACATTTCCCAACTCTGAGCCATCACTTCTCAGTCTAAAATCCCTTTCAGTTCTTTCTTTCAGGAAGTATTTCTTTCTTCTCTCTTGTTACCAGTTGTCACGGTCTCCCAGCTTGGGGGAAGGGGACTCACTGCTTGTTTGAGCCAATCGCCTCTTTTCTCATCCCCAAAATGTAATTGCAAAGAGCCTTAATGGTTTCCAAATGTTGATAGCTCCATAAACCGATTAAAAAGGCCTTAATAAAATGGTCTCAAGTTATTTTCCACAGCTGCAGACTATGCCCTTTGTTTTCTAATGATCCCAACAAGAAATAAGGGGGATTTTTCTTTTCCACATGGTCTGAAGCACTGGGAAGGCTCTCTTCCATCTGTCTAACGGTTTGCCCTGTTTTTTTTGCTTCCCAGACGATCCACGTTGCTATCGTCTGTGCCGGGTATAACGCCAGCCGTGATGTCGTCACCTTGGTCAAGTCTGTCCTGTTTCACAGGTAAGTGTGGCTGTGGCCCTTTGCAGGCTCATGCCTGTGACTTCCTTGGGGGAAGGGTAAAGAAGAGCAGCATTTCTCATCAGTCAAAGCTGCTGTGAAAATGTGAGTTTTGCCTGACACCCTGGGGATATTATTGGGTTCATAATGTTTAACAGGAGCAATCAGGTGCTATCCCACAATGTGTAGAATTGTAGCTCCTAGACCTAAGGGGACCTTCAGGGACACTCCAGATTTGAGGCTTGAATTTCTTCATTGTCTTCCCTGGCCTGAGATCACCAGCCTTCTCTGTTTACACATCTCTAATGACAGGTTGTGTTATGGACTGGACGATGTCCCCCTAAAATTGTTCTGTTGGAACCCCAGCCCATAGTACCTCAGGATGTGAACTATATTTGGAGACTGGTCTTTAAAGAGGTAGTTCAGTGAAAGTGAGGCAGTAGGAATGAGCTATAATCCAGTATGATTGGTGTTCTGATAAGGGGAGGAGTTGGGGAGACAGTGTCACACAGAGCAGAGACCACATGAGGACAAAGGGAGAGGATGCCCGTCTACCAGCCCAGGGAGAAGGCCTCAAGAGAACCCAGCCCTGCTGTCACTTGGTCTCGGACTTCAAACCTTCAGAACCATAGAAAATAAGTTTCTACTGTTTAAGCACCACCCCCCCCACCACTCCGCCCCCCCTCCCCCCGCCACCACCAGTCTGTGGTATTTTGTTGGGGCAGCCCTAGCAAATTCATAAGAGTTTGCTTGCTCTATTCCAATGTAGCCTGTCCCACATCTGGGCATCTCTGACCATCAGGAAGTCCTGTCTTTTAGGACAGTAAAATTTTCCAATCTGTGGATACTAGCAGATCCCCATGCAAACAGCCATGCAAAGGGTAGATTCCTCTTCACCCTGGAAGTGATCCTGCCTCTCCTGAGTTATCTCTTGTCCAAATTAAACTCCTGTCATTTGCTTCTGCTTTTTTTTTTTCTTTTTTTTTTTACAGGAACTTTCTTTTATGTTTTCTCTGTTTGGATTGATTGATATCTGGACCTATCGAGGGCGCATCCAGAATTGAGTTTGTAGTTCTAGCCAGTGTCCTCTCTTCTAACATTCTTACCAAGTGTCCTAAGTTCTAGCTCTACCAAGTTCTAGCCAGTTCTACCAAGTTCTACCCAGTGTCCTTTAACATTCTTACCGAGGGTTTAGATGAAGCTATCTATGGCTGTAGCCAAGATCTAGAAGGCTTTGAGCAGTAGGAACAGCCATGAAAAGCTCTTAGAGCTCAACTAAATGAAGATTAATGTGAAGTTAATGTCCGAATCTAGCTGTCAGTGGCATCAACAGAGATGGGAGGCGTGGTGGGCACTCCAGACCTGCCAGCCACGCAAGAAACTGGCCTTTGGTTCCCCTTTCTCTCTCAGACCCCCATCTGGCCCCTCTGTGATCAATTTGGGGGTTCTCTCTCTTAATATTTTTAATTCCATCCCTTTCTCTTCATCTTTGCTGCACCTGGCACAGTTGAGGTCTGCATATTTTCTCTGCTGCTCTTGGTTTTCCAGTCCCCACAGATCTAGCCTCTAAGGCCAGGTGGTGGTTCAGAAAGGCAAATCTGGTTTCTTCAAACGTTTCATTGGCTTCTCCTCATGGAGGGGAGAGAATCAAACTTCTTTACTGTGGTATAGGGACCATCAGGACCTGCCTGATGTCGTTCTCAGCATGCTTTCTCTTTCTTCCCCTTGTTGATAACTTGACTCTCCAGCAACACTGACCTGCTTGTGGCTTCTACCCTCTCCCACATGTGTCCTGCCTGTTGTCTTCACCATGCTGCTCTGTCCATTTCTTCTCTCCTCCCTCTATTTTCCCCTCCCGACTTTGTAGACTCCTTATCCTTCTAACAGGACGCCCACCTGTACCTGTTAGTCAGCAAGAGCCCCCCTCCTCCCAGCCTATAATACCCTGTGCATTTTTATCATTGTACTTAGTATGTTTTATTTTATTTATTCATGTTATGTCTTTTGTAGTAGAATATGGGACTTTGGGGGACAGAAATCATGCCCAATGTTTCTGTATTCCCATTATCTTAGTGAAGGACTTCACAAGTGTTAAATGCTCAATGTTAAATTGTTTATCTAGTGAATCTGGGAAACTTCATTAATAAATCACCTGAAGATGTATTTATTCGACCAGTTAACTAATCTGCCCAGCTCAGACCTGGTTCGATTACATGGTCCTGCCACTCTATAGCTGAGTGATTTTCAGCAGGTCATTTTAATTCTTTAGACTTTAGTTCCTAGGCCAGTTAACTTTTGCTGTGAATCCGTGCACCCTAAAATTTATTAGGTTGAAGACAGAATTTATTAGCTCAGTTGTTTTTACTGAACTCACCTGGGTGGGTGTTTCTCTGGGGTGCCCTACTATGCCTCTGGTCAGCTAGCAGGTCTGCTCCCCACCCAGGAGGGGGAGGGATTCCCTGCTTCCACCCTCCATCCCCTGCGGAGCAGATAAAAGAGAGAAATGAGTAAGCAGAGTAGAGAACACTGTGGGCTAGTGGTTGGGGCTCTCCCATCTCCTATTTGCTCTTCACAGTTGGCACTGGGATTTCAGTTGCACATCTCAGAAGGAAATGGAAATACCAAAAAAAGAATGACCGAGTAGGGCTCAACCTCACATTTTCTGTCTTAAGGGGAGATGGCCCTTCCACACTACTCCTGCTGTTGTGTGGTTTTTGAGACTCCCTGTGATTCTGTAGCCTTCATCTGCTGCTTGAAACCAGGTGTTTTGTAGTAATTTCTAGGGCAGTAAAATTTTCCAATCTGTGGATCCTAGCAGATCCCCATGCAAACAGCCATGCAAAGGGTAGATTCCTCTTCACTCTGGAAGTGATCCTGCCTTTCCTGAGTTATCTCTTGTCCAAATTAAACAAGATAAGACAAGACCTGATTGGGTGGGGGCAAGATTTTTAAAAAAATCTTTTTAAAGATTTTATTTATTCATGAGAGACACAGAGAGACCGAGATACAGGCAGAGGGAGAAGCAGGCTCCCTGCAGGGAACCCAATACGGAACTCAATCCCAGGACCAGGAACTCAATCCCAGGACCACGGGATCACGCCCTGAGCCAAAGGAGATGCTCAACCACTGAGCCACCTAGGTGCCCCAAGAAGCCCCTTTTTAAGAAAAGAGGATTTGCATGATTTGCATGATTTCAGTTGTGCTATATCTGAATTATGGCAAATTTTGAAGCCATGAAAACGTTTGGTATTGTTGGGTATAAATATTCACATTGTTGCGTTACCTACAAATCAAATAATTCCAGTAGTTGCTGAAACCCTAAGGAATCCCATTGAGTATAAACTTTTATTCCTACAGTCACTGTGTAGCACAAAGATGTTACATTTAAAAATAGCAGATTTGTAATTGGCTGCTGATGGCATGACATGCTTTCGTGGAAGCATGGGGATTTGAGAAGAAAGCAAATTCTTAGTATGCATTAGGAAATTTCTGCACTCCACGTCAGTGACTACTTTATCTTGGTCCAGATGACCACTTAAATCCCTCCCATCCTTGAAATTCTACAAATGAGAATGTCTGTGAATTGATGTGCTGGTGATAATGACTTGAGATATCAAGACAAAAGGACTTTTGAAAGACTTTCCGCTCCGAAAGTCCAGCTATAAATAGCTTCATTGCTTCCGAAGCACGTTATGGGGATTAACCAATACATGATTATAAAATACTTTGGCAAATGAAGTACCTTTCTAATGTTAATAATAATATAATAATAGTGGTGTAGAATGCTTCTTTTGGCTTTCACTGTTAATTACAGCAATTAGATTTATTCTCCAGACAGGATTTTCAGCAAATTTTCATTTAAGGCTTGCTTTGTTTCATCAAATCAATTTTACTTCTGCAGTATGCCTGGTGACAGTGGGCACACTATATTTTAAAAGATAGTAAAAGAGTGACACACAGGCACTCTTATATACTCCTACCAGAACTGGAAATTGCTATAATCTTTTGGAGAAGAAGTTTTATGATGTTATGCCCAAGACCTTGACCCTATATGACTAACTTCAGGGACTGTCTTAAGAGGATAATCCTAGCTACAGGAAATACTTTTTTTAATGACCTATTGCTTACGATCCTAAAAATTTGAAAAATACTTAAAAACAGTAAGACTAAATAATGGAACACCCTTTTGTAGTAAAGCATGTCCTCAGTTGGTCTTAAAAAGCATCTCCTCATATGGACAAATTGTATGATAAAATGACAACACACTTCAAAACATATGCATAATATTATTACGTGGTGTCAGCAAAGCCACGTATATGTCACATGTGTGCAGATGCACATAAACAGAATACCGGGGGCAGGAAGACTAGCCGACACCCTGTGTAAAAAGGGAGTTTTTCGTGTTATGCTTGGAGAGAGAGAAACAAAAATGATCTTGTTTTTGTTTTCTCTTTACATATATTTCTGGTCATCTCATTATGCAACCCCTATGATAAAGAAAAAGGGTGGATGAGAAAAAAATCAATACAAAATATATGTGAACAAGGGTTTACCTAACAGAAAAAAATAGCACATTATGTGTCTGTGTCACCTAGATGGAAGACTATTTCAAGAAAAATTGGGGGACATAACTCCAACCCCATTTGCAGATAAACTGGGAAGTATAGCTGCTCTTCAAGGAAACCGAGCTTTTAGAGAGCAGAGGAAAAAAAAAATTACGTAGCCACTAGGTGTTTACCTCCTGGGCAGGAAGGCAGGCCAGCTTGTAAAAATTTAATATTTGTTTGCGAGGATGATCTACTTACTCTCACACTCTACAGCCCTGTTGGCAGGAAGAAGTTGGGTGATTTCCCTTACTTTGCATATCAAGCAGCTGGATTTTTGTTTTGTTTTGTTTTGTTTTTTTAAAACTTGTGCCCCTGAAGAACATGGAAGATAAAACAGCCTATTTGCGCCCAATATCTGCCTCTAATTGTGTTATTGCTTATTCAGGCTTATACTTATTATAGAAGCAGTTTCTAGATCGTGACGGGAAGAACTTAGGATTTGAATAAAACAAACAGAAGTAGGTACTGATTCTGGTCATACCATCTACGAGCTGGGTGGCCCTAGTGAAGTCTCTGAAGAGCTTTGTCTTGTTCCCTTACGTCTTAGAGCCCTGTTGGACTATCCTCAGAGATAATCTATGTGAAACATTCTGTGTTTTGTGTATTGAACAAATACGAACCTAGCTCTCTGTGTGAAGTGTTTTTCAGATATGCATTTCATGCTCTTGTGACTCCGTGAGGTGGGTAGTATGATTGTCCCCATTTTACAACTGATGAAGCTATAGGTTAAGTCATAGCTCAGGATCAAAGAGAAGTTACTAGAGACCTTGCTTTGTACCCACTCAGTCTAGATTCAGAGTCTGGGGGGAGAAAAGTTACTGTCTTGAATATCATTATTCTTTTTATTTTTCATCATCATTTTGAGTGATCACATAGGGAATTGTTATCATTACTGTGATCTCTGTAATCACCCCTTTATCCCTCTGTCATTATCCTCACAAATGAATAAGGAAACTGACGCTCAGAGGTTAAATACCTTGTTCAAGGTCACTGGGGAGTCATCACTTCTCCTCACATTTTGACCTGACCTTCCTTGGTTCTGCCAAAACCTGGAAGCCACAGGGCCTTTTGCTTGCTTTCTTTCTTTCTTTCTTTCTTTCTTTCTTTCTTTCTTCTTTCTTTCTTTCTTTCTTTCTTTCTTTCTTTCTTTCTTTCTCTCTCTCTCTCTCTCTCTCTCTGTTTTGTTTTGTTTTAGAAAGTTGCTCTGTTCCTCTCCCATGGAAAACTTTTCTGATGTGATATAGACTTGTCCTTGAATGTTCCCACATTATCAGTGCCACTTGTCCTCCCTCAAACCAAGAACTCACATTGAAAAACCCCCATTCTGGCTGCTGTGTTTTTCTGCAGTGAGTTCTATTAAATCGTTAAGGATAACAGATTCACTGAGCATTGGAGGTACTGTCACAGACTCTTCCTTTTTCTAGAATTGCAATTCCATTGTAAACTTAATAATTAAGGATTATTTCAGCTCAGATGTCCCTGTATATTTTAATAAAAGCAGACCCTGGATTGCCCTGTAGGGGCTGTGGCACATTCCTGACAAGAGAAGAAAGAAAAGCAGGGAGAAAGCTGGGGTTTAATCATCTTTGCTCTTTGTATTACCATATTTATTGCATCCCAACCTGGAACAGGGGAGCAGTTAAGGAAATCACAAAGGCAGCAGGAGCATTGCTCATTATGAGCAAAGTCTGCAGGCTCTGCTGAAGATGAAACATGCACTTGCTGCTTTCTTTGTTGTAAAAGTGTGATCTGGTCTGAATATAGACCAGGCTTAATGTCTGTATTGTTCAGACCCCGGCAAGCTACGTGGGACTGGTTGTATATGAAGATGTTCTGGCCTATTCACAAAAAAGCCTTTGCTCCTGGGCTTAAATCAATGCTCCCAAAATGCATATAATTGATGACTGGTATAAAAGACTATTTTTAGTTGTTGTAGAAATAAATTTAAATAACATTGAATCCTATATCGAGAAATTATCTTTTTCTGTAAGAAAAAATTCTAAGTTCTCCTCCTTTGCTTGATGCAGTTCAGTTGATATAAATATATTCTTAACGTCTGTCTAACTCCTGCTATCTCCCTGTGAAAAAAAGAGCAAGGGGTGGGGGTGGGGCCCTTGGCCTTTGATTTTGGAATTTGAGGACCCTATCATTAAAACTATTTCTTACCTTCCTGATTAGGAACTAAATGTAAAATAAGACTCAGAAGTCACACATGGAGAATGAAAGTCCTTTTTATCACTGTTCTGAGCTGCAGGACATTTCTTCAAAATGTGGGCGCAGTAGGATATTCTCTCAAATGCAGGCACGGTTGGGCTTTTTCTCACCCCCATTAGTTGGGTTTCCCTTCTGGTAGAGGCCAACCCTGACACCTGCAGGCCTTCCTGACACAGCAGACCATTGGCTGTATAGCCCAGCTCCCTCAGGAGAGAGAAGCCCAGAAACAGCTGAGCAGACCAGGTCTCTTTCCCTCCCCCAAACAGGCCACTTCCCATCTCAGGCAGATGAGAACGTGTTGGCATCTACTTCACATACCTAATGTTCACTCTTCAAGTGAGTACAGTCCATTGGTTTTTAGTGTTCTCTGACTTGTCCAACCATCACTACTTCCTAATGTTAGGCTGTTTTCACCATCTCAGCAAGACCCCTTTGTCTTCATGAGGACTTGCTCCCCGTGTCCCCCTTCTTCAATCCACTGACAGCCCCTCATCTTTCTGTGCCTGTAGATTTGAAGATTCTGGACCTTTCACATCAATGGAGTCTCTCACTGTTTAGTCTCTCATGAGTGGCTGCTTTCGCCGAGTACCACATTCTCAAGGTTCATCGGTGTCATAGCAGGGGTCATCGATGCTTCTTGTATTTGCGTTTCCAATAATACTCCAGTCCATGGCACCACCACCTTTTGTGTATCCACTCAGCACATAGTTGTCATTGGGGTTGTTTCCATTTCTTGGCAGTTCTGGATGATGCTCCTGTGAAGGTTTGTGTACAAGTATGGGTGTCTAACTAGGAGCAGGGCTGCTAAAGAGCTCAGCAGCTGTTAACTTTTTATGCTTAATTTCTGGAGAAATCCCCAGAACCGGTTTCCAAAACAGCTCTACACCATCTTCCAATTCCATAAGTGACAAATGAGGGCTCCAGTATCCCCAAGTCCTCACCAGTACTTGTTGTTCTCTTATTTTAGCTGTTTGATGGCTGTGAAGTGCTACTTTGTAGTTTTGATTGACATTTCCTGGTATCTAATGCTGTCAAGCATCTTTTCTTGAGCTTATTGGCCATCTGTGTATCCTCTTTGAGAAATGACTGTTCAAATCCTTTCCTTGGGCTTTTTGTTTTTTCAAATTTATTTATTTTAGAGAGAGTGAGAGCATGTGAGTGGGCAGAGGGTCAGAGGGAGAGAAAACCTTCAAGTGGAGTCCCCGCTGAGTGCAGAGCCTGACGTGGGGCTCCGTCTCACAACCTGCAAGATTGTGACCTGAGCCAAAACCTCGAGTTGGATGTTTGAGCCACCCACGCACCCCTCCTTTGCTCAGTTTTTAATCAGCTTACATGTCTTTGTATTGTTTGAATTGTAGAAGATCTTTATATATTATGGTTACAGGTCCTTTATCAGATAAATATCTGCAAATATTTTCTCCCATTCTGAGTTAACTTTTCTACTTTCCTGATGGTATCTTTTGAAACACAAACATTTTTAATTCTGATTAGGACCAGTTTGTTTGTTTGTGCTTTGGATTTTTTGCCTAAGAGACCCTTGCCCAATACAATGCTAAAAGGTTTACTCCCACATTTTTTTTCTGAATGCCTCTGCTTGTAACACCCAGATACGTATGTCAGACTATAAGGACATTTGGATCTCTTTGGTTATTATTAACTTGTCTATTTATTTATTCTTTCAATAAAAAATTACTGGATGTTATATCTACAGGGACTAGTAAAAATATAGGGACATGATTATTTACAAAATACAGGTCCCAGTGCCAAGACCCCATCTCGCAGGGAACAGGGAAGTGACTATTTAGTAGACTATAGCATTCATCTGTGTTTTGAGTTCTGAAATCAGTGGGGGACATAAAAGAAGGACACCTGACCCAGTTGAATGGCTTCCTCATCAAGTACAGTGACATCTACGTTGACCACAGAAGGCTGGAAGCAGTTAGCAAAGCAATGTGAAGGTGGTCAAAGAAGAGAGGCAGCATGCACTTGAGCCTGTGGGAAAACATGATTAGTCTCTGACATTGTACCCACGGCTAGGCCCTTGCCAAGCACTGGCATGTAGAGTGAGAAAACAGGAGGATAAGTGCATTGTGGAAGCAGAGAAACTCCTCCCTACACAGCTCACATTCTAGCAGCGGGCAGGAGATAGACCTGCAGATGGATATAGAGAGTTCCAGTCTGAGAAGAACCAAATAGGGCAATGCAGTGGGGGGAGCCCTTGGAGAGGGAGGGGACACTTTTGATGGAGCGGCCATGGAGAGCCTCCCTGAGCAGGTGGCACTTTATTCCTTAAGAAGGAGAAAGTTGGTCACATGCACATCTGGGGAAGGGAATGGTTGGAGTGCAGGTCTGTGGAGGGGGAGTAGGAAGACATGTGTTTGGAGAGGTGGACCGGATGAGATTATCAAACCTCCTGCTAGCTCCATGCGGGAGGCGGGACTTTATGCATCGTACAATGAACAGGGGGGTTATGTGATCATTTCGGAGGGAGTCCTGGGCTTACAGGACAGAGGATCTGTTGGAGGGAGCCAGCTCAGAGACAGGGAGAGAAGGGGAGCATGTATTTGTGAACTCTCACCGAAGAGCAGGTACACTAGTCATGCTAACATTTATTAAGTCCATATTCCTTGGGGGTCACTGTTCTAAGTGCTTCATATACTTTAATTCAATTTGATAGTAACAACCCCATTTTATGGATTCAGAAGCTGAGACTCCAAGACTAACATGCTTGTCCAATGTCCTGTCTTTAGTTGGTGACAAATCAAGATGAGAAGCAGCCAGGCAATTTGGCTTTAGAGGCCTGGATCCTAACCAGTGGACTAGGCTGCCTCCAGGGTATGGGATTGATTGGGGGTGTGGGAGGTGGGCGGGGAAGGACCCCTGGTGATGCTCCTGTTTCCAGCTTGTGTGAGGCTGGATAGATGGTGTGCCCTTAGCCCTGGCATGGAATTCTGTGGGACACACCTGTGTTAGGAGACTCTATTTAATAGGTCCTGTGTTGTTTTGGGGGCTAGGCTACCCCAGTGAATGACAGACCAAATGTCTATCCTCATGGAGCTTACGTTCTCGAGGAAAGACAAGTTACTAAACACTCCACAACTTCTTAGTCACCTGGTGTTAGGAGAGTCATCATTAGGCCATCTTGATGCTCAGTGGCCTGTGGGCATGAAGGGAGGACCAGCTAGTTGGTGGTTGGATTTATAGATTGAAACTTGAGGGAAACATTCTGGTTTGTACAGAAATTTGAAGCAAAGTAGTCTGGGCAGTCTTTTCAGGTGCTTCTCCTGTGGCCTCCAAGAGGTACAGTTGACAGGACCCATATTCTCATGATGGTGCTGAAAGTGGAGCTTAGAGCTGCTCTGAGCATCTTGCTCACAGCAGTGAGATCAAGCTGCTGCTGGTGAGCCTGCATGGGGCTGGTGAGACTGTCCATGAACTGGCAGGGTCTCAGTGGTCCCCTGGGCTGGGGGGCCCCCATGTGTCCTCTGATTCATCATTTGCATATTCTGATGAGGCACATGGACCCCTTTAACAAAGCAAACAGCTAGTTTTGCCCTAAAGATGAGCTAAGTCTCTCTGGATTTATTTTCCCTTCTGGGGAGTTGCTTGAAATAGACCAGAGCAAGAACTTGTAAGGGGAAAGCCTCATCAGATGCTGGCAGCATCCTCCTCTGCAAGCCTATTCCTCTTTCCACGCTGGTCTGTCTTCAGCTCTGTAGCCAGGTTAATGTCTCGAATTACAACTCTATCGCCTTCCTGCTCAGCACCCAAATCTTGTCTGGCTCTCTTTCTCTTAGACAATGAAAGTCATGGATCTTAAGAAGTCACGCACTCTGGCCTGCCCTGCCATTAGGACTTGCACTTTTTCTTTTTATCCTCCCTATTCTTGGCATGCAGTAGGTGTCCAATAAATGTTGTTATATGATCCACCCAAATAAGCCTGTCATTCCTTCATAGACATGCAATATACTTTCCCGCCTTTGTTCCTTTCCTTATTCTGTTACATCCTACGGATTGCCTTCCTCCTTCCTCCCATCTCTTCTCATCTAAAGGTCTGGTTTAATTGCCACTTAGTCCATGTAAACATTGTAGATGCTCCACGGTTGAGAAGTAGGCTCTTCCACCCCTGTAGCTTTTGTGCTTCTCTTTGCAGAGTTGTCCTGTACACTTGTACAGGTTGCTCACCATTCAACCCTAGGGGTACCCTTCACTTACTGTCCATATCAGTCTATACAGATGGCTCCCCAGGAGGTGTGCCATTCCCACACTTTGCAGCTCTGTGAGGTGGCCCAGTGTTAGGGCACAGCCATGTTCCAGTGTTTATGTAGCTATTGGCATTCTCTCTCTGCTTCTACCAGATTGATAGCTGCACCAGCAGAGAGTCCCAGCTCCAGCATCACCTAAACCCCTATTATGCCTTACATGTACTTACTGCTTGATAGCTCTTTGTTGCATGTTTCTTCATTCAACTCATTTTTTGTTTTATGGATGGAAGAACTAATTGAAATTACTTCATTTGAAGAGTAATGCAAAGCAGGAGAGAAAAATCACAGTTTCCTAATAAGTTAGCACTGACAATGGCTGTCATAGTCTGCTCGGGCTGGTACAACAAAATACCACAGACTGGAGATGGGGGGGGGGGGCTTATAGACCACAGAAATCTGTTCCTCACAGTCTCAGAGACTGGGAAGTCCAGGATCATGGCACAGCATGGTCTTAAGGGAGGCGGGGTAGTGGAGACTGCTTTCTGGTTGCAGACTGCCAATTCCTGTGTCCTTCTATGGTGGGAGGAGGGTGAAAGCTCTCTGAAGCTTCTTTTATAAAGACACTAATCCCTTTCAGGAGGGCTGCAGCCTCACAGCATACTCACCTCCCAAAGGCCCCACTTCCTGATACCCTAGGGCTTAGGATTCGACATGAATTTAGGGGGGGCATGCCATAGCACTCAGACCATACTAGTGGTTAACATACATGCAAATCTTTCATACCAGGGACTTTATATTATATCACTTAGTCCTTACAATGCAATATTGTTTACTTACTGTTAGTGTTCCTAATTTGAAGATGAATAAATTGAGGCCTAGAAAGATGTGTTAACTTGCTTCTGGTCACTCAGTTAGTAGTTAACACAGCCAGGGCTCTGACCCAGACATTCTCGAGCAGAGTGCCCAGCTCTGAAGCATTGGTGCAGATAATGCCATTGACCGTTGTTGCCTTCTCATGGTAAGGCTAATGGTGACCTGGAAGGAGGGACTTTGGCTTTCTCTTCCTGTTGCACAAGTGTTTGTTGAGCACCTATTATGTGCCAGGCTCTCCTCTGGCCACTAGGGATAGAGATGAAAACATGGTTTTTGTCCTCAGAGACCTCCTAGTAGAGATAAGGAGCCACATGTTTCAATACTTATACAGTGTCATGTTAGAAATGGTAGACAGGTTTTGGGGTGCTTGGGTGGCTGAGTTGATAACGTCTGACTCTTGATGTCTTAGCTTAAGTCTTGATCTCGGGGTTGTGAGTTCAAGCCCCATGTTGGGCTCCATGCTGGGTGTGGAGCCAGAAAGAAAGAAAAAGAGAGAGAGAGAAAGGAGGGAAAGAAGGGAAAGAAGGGAAGGAAGGGAAGGAAGGAAGGAAGGAAGGAGAAAATAAAGGAAGAAAGAAGGAAGGAAGGAAGAAAAAGGAAGGAAGAAAGAAGGAAGAAAAGAAAGAAAGAAAGAAAGAAAGAAAAAGAAAGAAAGAAGGGAGGAAGAAAGAAAAAGAAAGAAAGAAAGAAAGAAAGAAAGAAAGAAAGAAAGAAAGAAAGAAGGAAGGAAGGGAGGAAGAAAGAAAGAAAGAAGAAACAAAGAAAAAGAAAGAAATGGTTGGGATGTTTTTTATATGAGATGCCAAGGGACAAGGATGAGCTCAAAGAAGGTGTCCCGGAGGAGCTAACTTGCAAAGGGAAGTCTGAACGATAAACAGGAGTTCATGGGACTTCTAAGTAGGAGGCAAGTATTTTTTGGAGCACATGAAGACAGAGACACATGAATAGCAGGATTGTGTTGAAACAAATATACGTAGCTTGGTCTGTTTGGTATTTTCACTGTGTCTAAAATTATGCCATTCCTCCATTGTGGATAAAATTGAAAATTGACAGGAAGGCTTTCTTTTATCCATTCTTGATGCATAAGACTCCATCGTGGCTCCTTTTTTATTTTTTTTTAAAGATTTTATTTATTTATTCATGAAGGGGGCGGGGCAGAGACACAGGCAGAGGGAGAAGCAGGCTCCATGCAGGGAGCCTAATGTGGGACTCAATCCCCGGTCTCCAGGATCACACCCTGGGCTACAGGCGGCGCTAAACCACTGCGCCACCAGAGTTGCCCTCCATTATGGCTCCTGTGGGAGAGGGGGGCTGGTTGTACCAACACGAGAGCTAAATGGACCGTCTGTCTTCCCAAGGACTCTGACTAGTACCTCTCATTTAGCCTTCAGGTAAGTCATTGGCTGATAAATATATGACCACTAATCATCACTCAGGCCAACTGGTAGCTTCTTACAGGAAAACTTTTTGTAGGGCTTCCAAGGAATGCTATAGGGCCCTTTCCCCTTGAGTATAGATAGTTTAATGGGAGAATCTGCAGTGTTCAGGCATTCGGTCCCATGGAGAAATTCTGCAGTCCTGTTTGTGTCTTCTGTTCATTTACTCTGTTTATCATCTTTGAGCACCTGTTATGTATATGGTGGGTTAGCCTTGGATGATAATCACCTTTGGGTCTAGACTCTTCCATTCAGCTCCATCTGGCTTTGCTACCCTCACCTTAAATTGGTGTGTCCAATCCCAAACCCCTCATCTTCCTCTGATGTGCCTTGCTTTTTGTAACCCCTGTCCTGGAGACATCACCACCAACCCAGGAACCTCAGTGTCCCCTTCTGCATCTTCCACTTCATTTCCCCCCTTTCTCTAAGATCTCTTTTCCTGAAATCCCTCTAGATTCAGCTTTCTTGCTGCTCTTCCCCAGACATGGTCTCAATCAGATCCTCACTTCACATTCACCTAGTCTCCTCTTCAAAATGATGTGTCTACCTCCCTTCCCCTTCTCTCTCCACCATCCATCACTTAATCCAGTCCATTTATTGAACTCCTCCTGCATTCTGTGCACAGAGCTAGATTATGAGGTGATATTTTTTAACATAATGGGCATGATCCTTGACTTCTCCAAGCTCACAGTCAAGTGGGGATCTAGACAGGTAAAAAGGCGACCAAAACCCGAGGGTGGGTGCATGGTACTGAGGTAACTGACTATTAGGAAGGGACCCTGAGCCAGGCATGGGTAGTCAGGGAAGGGCTCCAGGAGAAAATGATGGTGGCCCTCAGAACTGAAGGCTGAACAAAAGATAAATGCTGGCTGGGGAGTGTGAAGGGTGGGAGGAGAGGGAGCCAGACCAGGAGATTTGAGAGGGCAGCGATGGTGTGCCTTACCTTGTCCCTGGCATCCTGCTCATCTCCCGCCAAGTAATAGGTGCTCAGTAAGTATTTATCAAATGAACAAATGCATGAAGGTTCTTACAGAGCAGACTGAATCTGCAGTCTCAGGTGAAGAGAGGGCATGGAAAACAGAAGGTCTGTGTCTCTGGAATAGGGCTGGGAAGAGGCTCAGAAGCTGAGAGCTAGGAGGTGGGTCACATTGCTCCCCACACCTCGCTAATATAGTAGGGATTATTTAATTGGGTATTCACTGCACTGCCTCCTGCACTCTCTGCTCTCTCCTCCTCTGCTCTGACCTTAGAGTCCCAGCTAACTGCTTCCCCACCCCCCATGCTCCCAGCACCCCCTGGGCGCCAGCTGTTGTCTCCTGTTACTCTCCTTGGATTGTGTCCATTCTCCCTTTGCTTCCTATCAAACTCCTATATCTTTTAGGGCACTGCTTCCCCAGCTCCTCCACGTCCTCCTGACCTAGTCAGAATTAGCCTTTTTTTGCCTTTACTCTCATAGAATGCTGTGTTGTGGTTGTGGTTGTTAACAACATAATGTGCCACCGTGTGTGTATATTAAATTGTGGATCCTCTGTCCCTATAAGGAGTGTGAGCTCCTTGAGGTCAGGGGAACCAGGTCATTTTCATCTTTAGATTTCCCAGAGGCACTCATTTGTGGTATTATAGTTCACACTGTCACTTCTGCTAGCTCAGTTGTATTTATAAGACTAGAAGGCATATCTGCTATTTATCATCCTGTGTTTATTATTCATTTGCCTTATCTCTTCTACTTACCTCATACACAGTAGCCTGATAAAGAGATTTCTCTCAACATTTTACAGAATGAAGAAACAGCAGTGCAGAGGCAGAAGCAACACACTCAAAATCCCCACTAATAAATACCATGACTGGGATTTGCACCCATTTCCATTGGACTCCAGAAGCTTTGCCCTTGTGTAATGCCGGCTATTTCGGATGCTCCCTCAGTAATGGCTGGTTGGCCAAGGGGAATGAATAAAAAAAAGCTCTAGGAATATTAGAAGTTGAGAGTAAGCTGATGTCCGGCGATGGGGTTCCCTGGTGATGCCATCTTCGATGCCTGGGTTTCTTTTGGAGAAGAACAAGCAGAAAACAACTCAGTACTGTGCTGTGGGAGAAGTATCTTGTCTGTTGCATTCAGTCTAAAGACTTCATTGTCTGACCACGTGCTCCTGAAACTGATGCCCATACGTCTAGATGGTAGAAATAATGGGCTGGCCAAATTGTTATCTGTGCCCTGCTTAAGACTTTTAGAGACACAAATATGCTATTAGGGTTGGCTCGAATGGAGGGTTACCAATGATTTGACCGTCTGAAATCTTGTGGTTGGGTGAAATACCTTCTCTCCTTTTCAGCTTCCGCCATCCTTGTCAGCAAGCATTGGGTTGGTCATGTGCCTGACTTCCTTTCACAGCTGCTGTTAGAAACTGATGGGCACATTACAAGTTAGAAAGAATGTGATTTTGTGGCTGGAACTCCCTGACTCATCCCTCCTGACTCCTCTTCCCTCCACTTCTCACAGGCGGAACCCCTTGCACTTCCACCTCATTGCTGACTCCATCGCAGAGCAGATCCTGGCAACGCTCTTCCAGACCTGGATGGTGCCGGCCGTGCGCGTAGACTTCTACAACGCAGATGAGCTCAAGGTACAGGCAGGAGGGAGAGGTGCCTCCCTGAGCACCGCATGCTGGAAGCTTTTCTTGGTTGTGGCCTTGTAGACTGGCAGTGGTAGAAACCTCAGCTTTCAGCTGGAAATGCCCAGGGTATAACTTAGGCTGTTTGTCACTCAGATCTGATATTACTACAGAAAGCATCAAAGGGACCACTACTTCAGCACAGAATGTGTGCTGGTCTGTGTGGTTCTGGCACAGACCAACTTTCTTTAAAGGGTTTCTTCAGAAGGGGAAGACCTGGTATGCATCTGAAAGAGGTCTTTGGTGGCTCTTCTAGAGAATTCTGCTACCAGTGAGATCAGTGCTAAATTCAGAGTCAGGGGCCTGGGTTTTAATTTGTTGTATTGTCACTTGTCGTAAGATACAAAGTAAATAATCTGTACCTTTGCTGTGTCTGTTTTCTCATCAGTAAAAAGGTGATTATCATACCAACCTCACTGGGTAATGAAAAGGCAGAAATGAGAGAATGTGTGTGAATGTGCTTTTAAAAGATTATGCAACACAATAGTAAAGATTGTGTTGGGCCAGAAGTTTCACCGAATAAGACTCATTTGGTCATATCATTTCCTTGCTTAAAAGCCATCTGTATTGCCATGTTGCCTGGATCAGGATTGGAATTCATAGTCTCAAGAAGTCCTGCCTCTAGTTCTTGACTCTTCTTCCAGTCTCATCTGTGTCATTCCTGGAAATTCATCCTGTTACTCAGCTCTAGGAAACTACTTCTAGTCTCTGCTTGAGTCTTTGCTTATGCTGTTCCTTCCAACTGACATTCCCTTCCACCTGCCTTGTCACAACTCCTACTCACCTGCTGCATTGGTACTTCCTCTGAGAACCTTCCCTGACTTCTCCAAAGAAGACTTCTTCAGCAGTCTATCTGCTGGTTTAGTTTAGAACCTTTTTTAATAGGGGAGGGGGTAGGGAAGCACGTCTTACTCTTTTCTGATTTCTGGTGCATAGCTGATACCCTGTAATACTTGTGAATTTAACAAATTGCTGTTGTTAGGAGAACACGTAACTTTGCTGAAATATGTTGATGTTCTATCTCCTATCACCTTGGGAAGGACTGAACACCTAGGCATGAGGCTGATTCTAGCAAATTGCTTGTTCCAAACCTCATAAAGCCATTATCTTTTCATTTCAGAGCCATAACATTTTAAATAGATCACAGAGATGCCGGCCAGAGTTTCTGATTTTCCCATATTTCAGACTCTGAGGTTGATCGAGATGTTCAGAATTTAGCATTTGGGGATTGTCGTGGTAATTTGTGTGCCATTCCAATCTATTCTGAGCTAAAATTGATTAACACTCTTAAAAGGGAAAAACAAAATTTAGCAAATTGCTACGCTAATTAAGGTGAAAGCAAGCCTCTCTGTCTCCCAGGGTCTCGGCGCCAACACAGTGGGGGAAAAGCAACGGGAGGGAGGCGTGGCGCCTGGTGCACAAGGATGCTTCTGCCTCCTTCATTGCTCTTTTTTGGGCAATCCTGTGCCATGCCCCTTGCAAGTCTGTGCCCCCCCCCCTACTTTTTAAGAAAACACAAAAGTGGTTCAGCAGAACCCCAAGTTCACATCTTGGCTTGCTGTTGAAGAACCATCTGAATTGGTGTCTGAGCCCTGGCTCAGTCGGGTATTAGATGGGTGGCACAGTGACAGCCACCAAGACAAGGACTAAACAAAATAACACCTGTGAAGGCACAGCAGTGTCTGGAATGCAGCAGATTTTTGAAAAGGCCCCATTCTCCTTTGCAGCCAAGGCACAAAGTAAGATTAAAATGCTCGTGAAATCCACAGACATTTGGGAGATGTCTGAAGGACATCTGAAGGAGTAAGGCACCAAGGACTGTACTCTGCTCCCGGGAACCCTGGGGCATCCCTGAGGTTGAGGTCTTGGACGACATGGGGGCAGAGGGACTGCTGCTCTGACTCTTGCATGCCCACTTTCATCCTGGAAGACCGACTGTTCATTATTTTACATATTGGATTTTTATCCATTGGAATCACAGATTCCATGGCTTAAAAAATAAGAATTAAGAAAAATACAATCAGATGTGTTCTAAAAGATACTGTCTCCAGTGTCGTCGTCTTTTCTTTTTTTTTTTGTCTCCAGTGTCTTATCCTCTAGCGTGACCTTTGCTACCAACTGCACTGACTACCCTGTTCAAAGTCTCAAACACACCTGCATTTTATTTCCCTTCCAATGAAACTCCCATCTCCCACCATCCTATATCCCCTGAGACTCTTGTCAGAATCCTGTAAGGACAATGAGTATGAAAGCATTTTGTAAACACGAACTTGCCATAACTGATGATCACAGTAGCGATGATTTATATGTGATCTAGCTCTGCAAACCCCAAACCATGGTTTGCCCCGTCCCCGCAGCTTGAGCCTCTCCTGGCCGTAGCACTGCTATATGACTGCTTAGCTGCTCTTCCAGAACCAAGAGTTCATCTTTTTTTTTTTTTTTTAAGATTTTATTTATTTATTTGAGAGAGAGAGCATGAGGGAGAAAGCAGGAAGGGTGGGTGGGGAAGAAGGAGAAGCAGACTCTCGCTGAGCAGGGAGCCCAATGCGGGGCTCTATCCCAGGACCCCGGGATCATGACCTGAGCTGAAGGCAGACACTTAACCCGGGGAGTCACCCAGGCACCCCCAAGAGTTCACCTCTGACATCCCTCTTCCCTCACCCTGTGTCTGCTCATCCCATTCCTAGCTGGTCTCCATCTTCCTGGCCGCCATCCCTCTCTGAGCTTTTGTGACCTCTCCCCAACACAACAGCAGTTTTGGTCTTTTCCCCTCTGCCTACTCCTCCCCCAGATGTATTCTCCCTCAGCAGCATGAGTTGGCTCTCCCAGAAGCATGCCCAACCATGCCAGTTCCCTTTCCTGTGCATAACACCCTGCGTGGTGTCCTGGTGCTCCAAAGATAGAGGCCAGGACCTGGACTTGCACTCCTGGCTCCGCTCCTTCTGGCTCCTGCATCCTCAGGCTCTGTCTTCTACCACAGTACCACCGCTCACTCACTGGATCATCACATGTGCTCTGCTCCTTCCCTCTCACCAGGGGGGCCACTACACAGGCTACTCCTCTGTCTGCTAAACTCTGTTCCCCAGTTGGCCTCCTCTTCCCCATTGCTAGTTAATTCCATGTTTTTTTCACTTAAGCTACATTTACTCTGGGAAGCCTTCCCTGCATTCAGTATCTGATAGGGGACGCTTTGTTGTATGTTCTCATGGGATCACATACATTTCATCACACAACGTGATCTTTCTTGTCTTTGCGGAGAAAACTGGTCTTTCTCGCCCCTAGATAGCTGGTTCCAAAAGGGCCGAGATAGGTCTGCTTTTTATCTTTAATCTTTAATGCCTCCTGTGATGCCTGGCCTATGAAAATATTTGCAAAATGATGATATACAGTAAACTTAGAGCTGGGTCCTTATGAGTAATAAAGCCATTAGGAAGGGGTTTCTTTATCATTGTCAGGGCTCACCACATTCCTAAGGCCTGTTGGGCCTTAAGGTATGGGCGGACAGCCAGGTATTTGTCTACCAGTGACCCTGCAGTGGCATAAATAAGACAGCTCCATCTGTGCTACCCTGTGTAAAGTCCCGAGAGCAGCCCTGGGACAGGTGAGTGTCTTTCCATGAATGCATTAAAACGCCATCCATCAGCTGATGTTAGCAAAGGAGGAAGAAGGGGAGAAGAGAGGGCCCGTGCTGTGTTGTGCAGTTGCATTTAGAAAGCGTGTCTGATGGTACCCTCAGCAGGCACACATGATGCCCCCCACCCCCAAACTGGTGCTGGAAAATCACTTTGTACAGCTGTTGGAAATGGCATTTCTCGGAAACACTCCTGTGGGCCCCTTATTATATCTGTTAGTGCTGGAGAACGGACTAAAAGGGAAGAGGAAATTTATAAGGGATTGGTGCATGATTACAAATGAACTGTAGGAAGTCCGCCGTGGACTGGTATGCTTCTCTTGGTAATGGCCAATTAGTGCAGATTTGCAAATAGTGATCACTCAGCTTGCTTGTCTCTGTGGCCTGTGAAATGCTCATTGGTCTTCTGATGTTTACAGGACCCATTCATTTCCAGCCTCCCAGTCCCCATATCAACAGGCTACCAGGATTGAGCACATTTTTGTACCCAGAACTCCATTCAAGATGCATAGCTCCTCTCACCAGAGAAAGGAAGAGCAGGATGGGGGACTTATTTTTGTGGGGAGCTTTGTAGATGATGGCATGCTGTCACTTGCCCCTCAACGGCAGCCTTGTGGGATGGACTGAAGTTTGATTACTGCCATCTCACAGATAATTTATAAATTGAAGCATGGAGTTGAAGAGTATTTGCCTACAATCAGGCAGCTAATAAATACCACAGCTGCTATTTAACTTTTCCCTTTCCAAATGGAATGCTAGGAGATAGAGGATTGTGTAATTCAGTAGACATGGATGTAGAGCAGATCTGAAGGGAAGGAGGGAGTCAGGGACTACAGCCACCGAGGAACGCATCGGCCACTGTTGAGTTGTGCTTGAACATAGGATTCCTGTTTTCTGTGCCTCAGGACCCCATCAGGCTGCAGTGTAACTTGTGTTATCTATGGGACCCTTGGTATCTTATGTGTGATGGGCTCCTTTTATAGAATGCCCCCAGCTCTGTGGAGCAAGTGCTATTATTATCCCCACCATGCAGATAAGGAGGGCAAGGCTTTGGGGTGGTCAACCAAACCAACCCCAAGTCCTGTGTGTAGCTCGTAGATGGCAGAGCCAGGATTAAAACCCAGAACTACTTGACTTCACAACCCATGCTCTCCTGTGTTAGATTTCCTTCCCTGTGGTCTGCTTGTATGTGTATATATATATATATATATATATATATATATATATATATATTTTAAGATTTATTTATTTGAGAGAGAGAGAGAGAGAGAGAATGAGTGTGTGCACAAGTAGGGGGAGGGGCGGAGGGAGAGAATCCACAAGCAGACTGCCTGCTGAGCACGGAGCCCAATGAAGGACTCAATCCCAGGTCCCTAAGATCATGACCTGAGCCAAAACCAAGAGTCAGCCTTTTAACCGACTGAGCCACCCAGGCTCCCCTATGGCTTGTTTTTAAGCTGGGACCCTGTTTTGTGACTAGACAAGGGTCCTCTAAGCTCTCGGTGGTGGTTTTTTCCTGGTTTTTGCTGAAGAACAAATGCATTAGCATGACCCCTCCATTAAAGGGGATGGAGCTTCCTGCTGTAGATAAAAGGACACTATATTCACAATGCTGCTGAAGTTCAGGACAGCCCTATCACTTCCACCCAAGGTTGTTTTCCAAATGAAGCAGTCACTCTCTGGGCAGTTTCCCTTAAATCAGCAGTACAACCTTGTCAGTTTTCACACAAGACCCTGCATACCAACCAGCCCTTGATCTTGCCCCAGTTGGCCCAGAAAGTCAATCCCATGCCATCAGCTGGGGTGAGAATGAACCCGAGCTTGCAACGGGAAGCTCCTAGGGCCGCAGCCGTTTCATGATTCACCTGTCCAGCTGGGGTTCCTAATTTATCTCCTTTTCTCTTAGACCTGATGCCTGCTCGTTACCAACATCAGAAAGGTTATGAAGTGGGATTCAGGGCTATGGCTCCAAAAAATATTAATGGCTGACTCTAAAAATTGGCTCCCTACTCATCCTCTGTTACCTTTATGCTGGTCTTTGTGGAGTATCGCAGAAGCTCTCTTTAGATAACTGCCATCTTCAGCACCCTGCTGTCCTTTGGGAGACATACTTCTATTGTTCCTCTCATTAGGGGGTGGATAAACTGCTACCTACCCTATCTGTTTCCCAGGAAGATGTGCTTCCTGAATGTTGGACATTTCCAGTTAGGAAGGACTGATACAAATAAGAAGCCCTAGGGATTCAGGGTTCGGAGGAAGCTCGATAAAAATAGCTGTCTTTGGACAGATGAGGTCCAGGGAGGGTTAAGAATTATCCAGGATCACATGTGATTCTTTCCAACACAGTCCTCTTCCCAGAATTGGGTCTGGGTGTTTTGATTGTGGGGTCTGGGCTATCGCTCAAAGGCACTGCACTTGACAGTGGTTGAACACCATGGACCGTCACCAACTCTACCCCCATGGGGCTGGAGCAGGTTCCAGTTAGGCTTGACCTGCAGAGGAAGGACAGAAGTCTCATGGAGGACATGATCTGCTCTAAGATGCCTGGCAGAAGAGTGAGAAGTGAAGTGTGTGTGACCTTTGGAATTGTGCGACTTCACTAATAATTCGGTAATACTGAGAATAACACACAATGCTTAATTGTCTTTTAAAGTTGTTACCTCTAGCCCTTCTTTATTAAAGGTGAAGATTAAATGCAGTAAATGAGGTCTCATAATGGAAAGCACACAGTGCTTGGCACATAGTAGGGACTCATGAATTCTGTGTTTTCTCTTTTTCTATATTTGAAAATGGCTATGATTAACCTCTTAAATCTTCACCCTTGTTTCCTTCTCTCCTTTTGCGTCTCATGTTCTATAGGAGGGCTGACAGGGGTTAAATATTATGTCCAGGTCTGGAAAAGTTATTATCTCCCATTCTCTTCATTGTTTTTCTTGGGCCCTGGATTATCCATGCGGTTTGTGAATATGAGGGCTGGTTCTCTCAGGCCAGCAGTGCACCTCTGGCCTTTGCAATAGGTTCTTCTCTCTCTCGGATAACAAGGTGAGATTGTAGAATGGACATGGGAGTGAAATGCATCTGAAAACACAGGAGGCTGGTCGTTAGCTTTTAAATATCACACATGGAAAATTGTAAACAACCAACAGAAAATTATAATCTGCATTAGAAAAGAATCTTTGTGTCGATTGTACAATTCACTTTATACACAGGCAAATATTTCTTTATAAAATGGAGTGACTTAATGAATGGGCCCTGTCTCTTTTTGAGAATCATAGAATCTTAATTAGGAAGGAACTTGGCATTCATTTGGCATAACCTTCCACTTTCTTCTATAATATTCTATATAAATGGTCATTAATCTTCTGCTTTTGAATACTTCCAGAGATAAGAGACCATTACCTCCCAAAGGACCTTGTTCCATATTTAGAAACTCTATTAGAAATATTCGCCTTATGCTGTCCTGAAATCTTTTATCTTTTTGATTCTCCCATTGGTCCTGAGCATTAATAAAGACCAAATGCAAGTGTAGATATCATTGTCTGTTAACTCCTGTTAACAATCTCCTTCCCCACTAGACTGTGAGAACCAGGAGGGCAAGTCCTGTAACTTTTATCTCTATGCCCAGCTCTTCGGACAAAACCTGGTAAAAGTGGCTCCAGGAAATGCATGGGTTTTATGACATGGGACTGCAGAGTGAGTCAACCAGCTGTTTGGAGACCAGCAGATCTACTGAGTCTTCTCTTCCCCATTCTTTCAACCATATCCCAAATGGCAGTGCTTGGAATCTGGGTGACACTTAAATATATCTTTCAACGTTTTTATGTAATACATGGTTTTCACATTGTTGACTTCCTTGAATGGGCTCACTTTTTGTCTCTGTCTACTATTCTCTTTGGGCCTTCAGAATACAACAGGTGTGTCAGATCTACGTACCTGACATGCCCCATCAGGAGCAGTCATTGGCCTGGGCTCAGACACTTAAACACCTTTAAAGCAATTAAGTGTCCCCTCATCCACCCTTTCCCTGATCGTGAACATTGATCCCTTCCCATTTTCATTGCTGTGTTCTTCTCGTTCTTGGTTCATTTCCCTCAGTAAAGAAGGAGATGTTTTTGTGTACCTTATTTCACTGTGTCCTCAAGAATCCCCTGCTGTGGAAACAGCACATGTTTGCTTGTATTAATAAGGGATTTATCAGGGCAGCCCGGGTGGCTCAGCGGTTTAGTGCCGCCTTCCAGGGAGACCCAGGATCGAGTCCCACATCAGGCTCCCTGCATCCCTGCACGGAGCCTGCTTCTCCCTCTGCCTGTATCTCTGCCTCTCTCTCTCTCTCTCTCTCTGTTTGTCTCTCATGAATAAATAAAATCTTAAAAAATAATAAATAAAAAAAAATAATAAGGGATTTATCAAAGGAAGTAGAAGAATGCTGCTAATTGGAAATACAACTGATACCAAAATATACTTCTGGTCTTTAATACAGTGCTCTTCCCTTGTACCAAAAATCATACCTATCCACAACTTGAGTTAAAAACCAGCAACAGTGATTGAAAAATGTGGTTATAGTGATGGATTTTGACATTATAAGCTCAACCAACAAAAATAAAAATAAAAATAAAAAGACCAGCAGTATCTGATGGGTGAAGGGGATGGGCAGAATGAAGTGGGAATTAGGAGGTTAGGATATATTCCCAGTGAGAATAGGAGTCTTTGCCCAAATGTTTTCAAAGGATAAAAGGCTGGATTTTGGGAGTAAAATGTTAGAGCTTCAGTGCCTTAGATGAGGTATATTTTTTGACATGTTACCCAGAGATGGAGTGGCTGAAGTGGTGTGATGAAAATTAGGAGCTCCTGGCACTTTAAGGCAAGTGTGTTGAGTGGTCCAACCATAGGTTGATGAAACCCAAGAGGAGAGAAGAATTCTATGCATGCAGATGAAAAGGAGCCCTACAATCCAGGCAAAATGGGTGATAGGTTGCCCACATCATGGGACACCCTAGAAACATATTGAGTTATGAGGATTTTAAAAAATCCTCCCTTTAAGATTAATAATAACTCTCATTAATAAGAATTGATTATGTGCCAACATAATAGCTTTATAAGCATAATATTATTTTATCCCCACAGTAAGCCTTGAGGTTAGTATAATTATTTTCACCCATTTCCAGGTGAGGAAATGGAATCTTATAAAAGAAACTTGTTAAAATTATTCAGCATTTTGAACCAGAATATGACTCTAAGTAGTCCAGCCTTTGAGCAGCGCTGTCCGATAGAAATATAGTGACAAATCATAGGTATAATTTCAAGTTTTCTACTGGTCACATTTCCAAAGGCAAAATGAAACAAGTGAAAGGAATTTTAATAATAGCATTTTATTTAAACCTATATATCCAAAATACTATCATTTCAACAGGATCAGTATTTTAAAAATTACTAAGGAGATAATTTTATATACTTTTTTTCATACTGCCTTCAGTAGTCAATGTGTATTTCACGCATTTAAACTTAGGCTGCATTTCAATGACTCAGTGGCCATCTATATAGGGTTGGTGGCTATGAGGAAGCACTGGAGCCTGATTTCTGAGGCTCCACCATGACACAAGGGCAGAGGGTGGAGAGAGACATATCTTTGAAGAATAAAAATTCTGGCTGAGTCTTTTTGCTATAATAATAGATGTCCTTAAGAAAATTTCTACAGCCCTTTCTAAGCAGGGACCTCAGAATACTAGCCATATTTTCTCGTGTATAAAGACAACAGAAAATGATATTCTATGCCAGAGCTCACAAAATATACACCAGTGTATACTTGAAGAAGTATCATCAGTGATTTGCCAGCCAACCATAAAAGTAATCAAAATGAATATTCAGGAATGAGAAAGTCTCATTCTAGAGGGGCAGGCAATGTGTACTGAAAGAAGTTACACATGGGATGATATGTAAATAATTGTTTTAAGTATATTGCAAAGATGAATGCAAATGCCAAAAGTTGTTCTTAAAAACATACATAAATAACCAAGTAGTTCTGTTGTTTCCATGTTTACCCATCTCGCTCACCCTGTACCTCCCACCTCTGGCAACCACCTGTCCCTTCTCTGTGTCTATGAGCTTGGGGCTTTTTTTTTATTGCTGTTTCTTTGTTTGGTTCTGTTTTTCCAAGATTCCCATGTAAGTGAGATTATATGTATTACTTTTCTCAGTCTTATTTCTCTTGTAATGCCCTCAGGGCCATCCATGTTGTCACAGATGATCTCCTTATTTTTTAGGGCTGAATAATGGTCTTTTTTCCATTCACCATCAGTGGACACTTAGGGTGCTTCGATCTCTGGGCTATTGGAAAAGATGCTGCACTAGAAAACTAGAGTGCTGATCAGTCATTTTAAAACCAGCTGGGAAGTGTGTGTTGGATTTAAAAGCTGCTACATTCCCTGCGTTTTGTGTAACTCAGGTGGGATTCTGTAACCCTTCACTCTGATCATCAGGAGAAAGAAAAAGTAAGCTGTTTCTGCAAAACTCAAAGCTGACCATGGGTAAAGTTATAAATAGAATTAAAACTGAGTTATCAGAGATGAATATTAATATTGCAAGTAAAACAAAGTCTGTGTAATGTAGGTAGGGAGCAGAAACAAAATGAAAAAGAAAAAAATAAGAATGCTGGAACGTAAGATATACATATGGGGGAAAATGAGCCTTGTAGCATATGCAAAAATTAACTTAAAAATAATCTTACACCTAAATGTAAAGACTAAAACAATAGAACTGATGGAAGAGAACAGAGAAGAAAATCTTAGTGACCTTGGGTTAGGCAAAGATTTCTCAAGTGGGTTATGAAAAGCACAAACTAAAAGAGCAAGAAATACTAATAAATTGGACTAATAAACTGGTTTTTGTTGTTCTGAGACATGAATGACAAGCCACAGACTCAGAATATTTACAAAGTATATGTCTGATAAAAGATTTGTATCTGTAATATGCAGAGAACTCTTAGAACAGTACAAGAAGACAAATGACCCAATTTAAAAATGGGCAGTGGATTTTAAGAGACACATCAGTAAAGAAGACAAGGATAGCCAGTAAATGCCCCCCACCCCAAAGTGCTCGACATCATTAGTCACCAGGGAAATGCAAATTAGGTCACCAGGAGATTCTACTTCACACCCACTACAATGATCAAGATCTTAAAAGAGTGAAAATACCAAGTGTTGGTGAGAATGTGGGACAACCAGAACTGTTGTACATGAGTAGTCATGTAAAATGGTACATCCACTTTGTAAAACAGTTTGTCCGTTTCTTAAGAAGTTAAACAGTCTCACATTATGGCCCACCAGTACCACTCCTGGTTATTCATGCAGGAGAAATAAAAACATTCACATACAAAAATTTGTATGTGAATATTCACAGCAGCTTTGTTCATAGAATGCCAATGTCCATCAACCAGAGAAAACAATTAGTATATCCATTCAGTGGAATGTTAATTCAGCAGTGAATGTGATATATACGACAGTATCAGGGAATCTCAGAAGTAGTACACTAAGTGAAAAAAGCCAGACACAAAATACTGCATATTATATATGACTACACAAAATTCTTGAAAGCAAGGCAGGAGGTACTAGAACCCAAAGAGTGGGGTGGAAGGGACCACCTAAAAGGGGTATGAGGAAAATGGGGAGGAGGGAGATAGAATTGTTGTATAAAGTGATCGCGTGGTGGTTGCAGACTGTATACATTTGTTGAATCGTTCATTTAAAAGGAGAGATTGTAATGTATGTCAATTTTTTTCACAGAGCTGAAAAATAATGCTTAAAAATACTATTCCAGAACAAAACCAACATTACTTATTTTAACAAATGTACATACTTTAAATTTCTTAAAATAAGTTTATATGTAGGATGTCTCAGACATACAAAGGAAAAGAAGGTACAGATGTTAATTTCAGACTATCTCAAAAATAAAGTATATTTAATTGAAATTAGTAATTTCAAATTGACAAGCATGATATCCATAAGAGGAAATAATAGCCATGCTGTTTTCTAAGTTAGAAAGCTTTCAAATACATAAAGCAAAAACTGATAGAAATATAGGATATATTGAGTTTCAGCCACTAAAAAGGCAAATCATAATTTTAATGACAGTTTTAAGAATATAATCATTATGAGTAGATATCAAAGCTTATATCCATAAAATGGAATAAAATTGGATTTTCATGTGTTTTTGGAGAAATTACATAAATTGAGGGTGCAAGAAAACCTCATTAAATTCCAAACCATAAAAATTATACAGGCCCCCTTCTTGGCTACAGTGAAGTAATACTACATCAGAAACAAACTTTTAAATGGGAAGTTCAACATACCTGGAAATTAGAGGAAGGTGAAGAATTTTTCTAAATGCTTATTTAATCCAAAAGGAAGTAAAACTAAAAATTATAGCCTATTTTGAAAACCACAAAAGAGGAATATTTCACAGTAAAGCTTATGGAATGTGCTCAAAGCTGTCATTGGAGATGTTTTAATAGCCTTCAGTGCCTTCATTATTCAAACACAAAGATGATGATAAATGCACCTCACATTCCATTTGATAATTTAAACAAGAATAATGGTGTGGACCTAAGGAAAGCAGAAGGAAAATAAAGTTAATAGCAGAAGTCTGTGAAATAAGAAAAATGAAAAGCAAAACTAGAATTAAATTTTCGAAAGCTGGTTCTGTGAATGAGAAAATGGCAGTCCTCCGGCTAATTTAGGAATGAGTAATGGAGTAAATATTATTAAGCTAAACACTAAATAAGGTAGTAGACAACAATGAACATGGAAAACAGTAATAAGATAACAGTAAAACATAGCATTTATTTGGTACTTATGTACTAGATACAATGCTAAGTATTTAATATGGGTTCTCTCACTTAATTATCACTCTATAAAATTAGTGCTATGATGATCCCATTTTGCAGATGAGGAACCTAAAACTCGAGGCAGTTTGGCCAAGACATCTTGGTTTGCAGGGGTTGGAAACAGGATCACAGCCTTTATCCTGGTAGTGGGTCTGGGTTTTGATTCCTAGAACATAACACTGTAAAATGCCATCCCCTACATAGGTGTATTTTAATTGTATGTGTATAATACACATTTTAGTATATACTGTATATGTTAGGTATATATAATACACACATGGCATGTATTTACGATATGCATACATTGTATAAATATATAACATGTAATATGTACATATATGCATTGTATATATAATTGTATATAATATGCATATGTTGTAATACAAAGTGCTATAATATATATGTATATATGCATATATACACACATTGTATATATACACATCTATATGTATACGATGTTGTATATAATATACATTTCAATTAGTCAAATTGAAATAGATTTCATTTCAGTTAATCAAATCTACTAGAATTTTCCTTTGAATTTTCCTAGAATTTTTTCCATTTCTCCTTGCCATATACAAATTTTCCTTGCCCTTGGATAAAAATTTTCATTTTTTTTCCTAGTCTGAATGTTTCTCCCTTTAAATTTAAGTCTTTAAATTACCCAAAATTTATTTTTGTGTCTGGCGATATCCTATTTGATCTTTCCCCAAATGCTCAATCTTCACAATAATGGCCTTTTGCTACATAAACCATTCTTTCGCCAAGGGTTGGAAATTCTTTTTGAGCAAAGGTTGATAATTATCCAGAACATAAGATACCACTCTTTCCTTTCATATTCACAGCTGATAGAAGTAACTGCTCCTGGGACTCTTCCCTGCTGAGTGGAGGAAACGCTTCAGCATTCTTATTAAGACTCCTTCATTCAAACATTTACTTAGAGTCAATTATGTGCAAGTACTCTGTTAACAGTGGGGGATAGATAGGGTGGTTAAGAACAGAGGGGGTCCATCCCTGTAATGGATGAGTTGGGCTTATGACCAGTACTTAGGCATTAAAGGTACTGAAGAAATAATTATATAAGAGAAGTGTTTAACAAATAACTATACAATAACAAGTGTTATGAAAAAGGAAACAGTGGCATGACAGCCTAGAGTAGAGCAACCCAAACATGAATAGAATGGTGGGCCAAGAATAGTTTCCTTGAGATTTAGACTGAGCTCTAAACAATAGATGGGGAGGAAAAGTGAGGAGGGAAGACCTCTCTTTCAGGTAACATGGTGAACTAGACATACTAGAATGTTGTATATAACATTGCATATATATATATATATGCAACATTATATATATATGTGTATATATATATATATATATATATATATATATATATATGTAAGAAAGAAAGGAAGAACTATCCCAGTAAATATGGCTTAAACAACCTATTCATTTTTCTAATAAATGATTGGCAGTTCCATGGAGAGATGGTAGTGTTCATGGGTGTTCTCTTGGGCCCCTCATGGTTACAGTGGTCATAGCAAACCCAGCAAGTCATCTTCTCTCAGGACATTGGGAAGGAAATGTGGGTTCTCTCTGTCCCCATCTCTCTTTCTCTTTCTCTCCCTCTCTCTCTCTCCCTACCTCCCAGGGGGAGGGAATCTTCTCCCCAGAATCTCCCAGCAGACTTCCCATCAGGTGTGCTGGTCAGGATTGTCCTATGTCCATATCCTGTCTACAAGGGAGACTGGGAGAGTGAGGGTTTCTGTGTTTGCAGCCTTCACAGCAGAGACTAGAAGAGCAGCTCTGAGTAGGCAACCAGTAGAGTCTCTCACACTTCCCTTTGTAGGTTTGTTGTGAAAAGAAAATGCATATTTAGGAAGCAGGAATAACTAGTGTATATATATATATGTGTGTATATATATGTATATATGTGTGTGTGTGTGTGTGTGTGTTGTTTTTTCCTTACTTGCTCTTTTTAATCTGTGACTTCTGAATTAACCACTTTTGGAATTTGGTTTGGGTAACTTTGTTGGGATTTCCTAAGGCAACTAGTCTGTCCATGGGGAAGTTCCCAGCCTCTCAAGGTAGATGGACTACCAGTAGCCCAGGGTAACTGGCTGGCTTGGGAAATATGATGCTAACTCTAATTAATTCAGCTACCTAGCTGAATTCTCAATTAAGAGGAAGAGGAAGCAACTAGGATCGGGTCTATACCTTGGTACTAGTCAATCAGTAGATAAGGATTTGCTGAATGCACAAGATTCTGTCAGAGCTCAGACGCAGAAAAGCTAATGTCTTCTGCAGGAATTTAGTGCCAGTGAATGAAATGGAGAGTGGTGCAGTACCAGTCAGTTACCAGCTGGATAGTCAGGGCTGGCTTCCCAGGAGAAATGGGATTTGGAGCTGGGCCTTGAAGCTAGTTTGATTTCCAGAAGTGAAGGGGAAAGAGAAGGGGCGTGTCCATGCTGGGTACATCATTATCCAGAACAAGGAGGGCTTGAGGAAGAGGGTGGAGAGAAGGCGGAAGAGCTTTTTATCAGGCTCTGTGAATTAATGACAGGTTTTCACTGCCCAAAGAAGAGAATACCTTTCCCCAAGCAGGATTCCTTTGTCTGATTATTATCTGCTGAGCTTAGCTATAAAACTTAATACCCTCATCATTGTACTTTTTCTGTCAGAAAAGAAAGAAATGTGTTTCTTTTATCTTCCTGGCCTTCTGTTTTTCACTTAGTAAGGCCAGACCTTAAAAAAAAAAAAAAAAAAAAAAAAGGAAGGCTAGGTCTTTTGATAGTAGAAGAAATTAATAAACCAGTTCTCCAAGACTATCACCTGAGACTCCTCAGGATGCCCATGGGAAAAAATTAGATTACTTTTACCTTCTAGTCTTCAGTATCCGTATGCCACTATGTCCACATTTGCATTAAAAGCAAACAAATTGAATGTCTACCATATGCAAAATATCTTAGAAACCACTAGGGGAGTTTCTGAGCTAAGATAGTGAATCTACCACCAGGGATGCTCAGGTGGAGATACATGTGTACCTGTGAATTACCCACAGGATACATAAGGCAGAGAGAAACATGCTTAGTAGTGGATGAGTGTGAACCTAACTGGCCTGATATTTGGAAAATTGAACTTTGATTTTACAGTGTGCAGAAACCATTTAAAAAAATCAATGTCCCTGATCTGTTCAGTGGGTTTGAGGACAAAAGGGGAGCTGGATGGGATGAGCATTGTCAAGTTTTTTCCTGAGGTTCTGTTTCTCTTATTTATTAGATAACTTGCAACAGAATGCCACCTCTGTGTGCTAGGGAGCATTGGTAAAATGAACAAGTCAGTCCAAGACCTTGATCTTAAGGTTCAGGACCGATGACCCAGTGACCATATGGATCCTGGGGGCAGGGTGTTGTGGTAGATGAGTAAAAAATAAAGAATACAATTGGTTCATCTACTCCAGACTTGCTGCTTTACACTATGACTATCCCCAAAAAGAAGATATAGACGGGTTTTAATTAAAAGTCTCTTTCTTAGACTGCTTATTCCCTCTTCAGGTGACCACCGTTAAAGGCAGATTAATTTTTTTTTTTTTTTTTTTTTTACAGCTGATATGACAGGGTTTGGGACCTGTTGAATGTGTCCGTGGAGGGAGAGAGGAATCAAGTTCACCTCGTAGAGTTCTAGAACAAGCTGCTGGGTGCATGGTGGTCTCATGTATATTGAGGGAAACTGACAAAGGAGCATGCTTTAGTGGGAGGAGCAGGAGTTCTGGCTGTCGTCTAGATAACCACTGGAGAGACGATAGTGTAATGTGTGTGGCTGGGAGCTGTCCAAAATGGAGAAGTGCCGATAATGTGATTTTTTCCCCCTAAATAATTGCATAGTGCAGGATCGTCAGATGTACGTACAGGTGTGTCATTTGTTAGATGAGCCTGGTTGGGACACAGTTAAGTGGATCTGGGGCTGTGACCCAGCAGAAGGAATCTGCTCTACTTTATACAGGGCAGGCATGGGAGTGGAGCTAGTATCTGGGGCTCTGTACAAGAGAGCCTAAGCTTAGGGCAAAGTGTTCAGGAGGATGCTAAGTAATGGCAAGTGCCCAGCATGTGGAGCTTGGAGTCCTTGGTTCAATGCGAAGTTGCATTTAGGATGAGGCTTATCCTCCAGGGAGAGGGGGTGCCTGGGCCTAGTGGAAGCATGGAGTTCTTGCTGGGATAGGGGCAGCCCCAGTCTCAGCCAGCTAATTGCTGCCAGCCAAGAAAGCCCTCCTTGAATTGGCCACTGGGCAATCTTGCTTGTCCAAACGTTGTATTCTTCTCTTTATAAGCCTCATTTAAGTTTTTTATCTTATTTGTGGGTTTATGGAATTGCCGCTTTTCTTCCTTTAGCTCATGATGCTGAGGACTTCACACTCTTGCCTTCTTCCTCTGAAGAGGTACTTCACTAATTCTGGATAACACAGTATTTTCCAGTAGGTCAAACTGAGTCAAACTTGTACGCTGGTACCAGGATCAAATCAAGATTTCACCTGCTTATCCGTACACATTTTTCAAGGTTTCACCAGTATTTTTTAATGATTTATTTATTGGGGGGCGGGTAGTTAGGGGAGTGCAGAGACAGAGGGAGAGAAATGCTCAGTAGACTCCCCACTGAGCACAAACCCAGCACGCAACTCGATCTCACAACCTTGACTGAGATCATGACCTGAATGGAAACCAAGGTTCGAGACTTAACTGACTGAGCCACCCAGGTGTCTCAAATTTTCACTAGTATTTTTGAACAAGGTGCCTCAGCCATAGCACGCTTGATGTTTTGGGGCAGATAATTCTCTTTTAGGGAGTTTGTCTAATCTTAAGGTGTTTGGCAGCATTCCTGGCCTCTACCCACTAGGTACCCAGTGGCTGTCTTCCCCTCAGGATATGGCAACCACACATGACTCTAGTGTTGCCAAATGCCAGAGAGTGGGCAAAATCAGCCCTAATTGAGAACCAGTGTACTGAAATCAGACAAAATCATGGGTGAGTCTGCTATTGAGGCCATATCCCTGACTGTGATGTCCTTGAAGGTAATGGGGTGAAAAATTCAAGCCACCAACTTAGAGACCAGCCAAGTGGATTTATGTCCTTTTATTTCTGTCATGTAACACATAAGCAGCACCCAGATGTTGCCTGTTCTGGACACATTATCCGTGGACCCCATGGTGATATCATCACTTTACCTTGTTTGGGACACAGAAGGGGCCAGATTCTCTTTCTTCGCTAACTGAAACATGGGAAGCAAGCCAGAGTTATTTCTACACAAAGAGTACTTGGAACTTTTTATGTTTTCATCCCTTGGTACATACACCATGTCACCAATTTGATTTTGGGGGTAAGCGAAAGTGCCCAGAGGTATCAAACTGAGTTTTCTTGCTGAGCACAATGTACAATACTTTGGTCTGTCAATTCCATCTGCTTACCTTGCTAAAGTCAAAGCATGACATGGGGAGCATCTTCCCGAAGGTCTAAAGAGGTAAGTTTCAATCCTACTACCATTTACTGGCTTTGTAACTTTGGACAGTGGTGTTTTAAAGTCTCAGTTTCCTGTTATGTAAAGTGGGGATGTGAATTCTTGCTTAATTCACAGTTATTTCCAGAATCAAATGAAATCATCTGAAAGTGCATTGTAAACTAGAAAATGCTGTGCATGCATTATCCTCATCATTCCTATTATCATTTTTGAAAGATGGACATCATCTTCACAAACTGACCTGTTAAATATCCCTTTATAGACTCAACTCCCTTGGCTAAAAACTCATCTAACTAGGATATTTTCATTGGATTTAACCACTCAGCCAGGCTCAATTCAAGAACCCCAGTGGGTTTTAAATCTGCTCACTACTGGCTAAATAATATGTTTGAAGAGAAAATAGCAAGCAGTGATCAACATCTTATTCATAGGCATAATAGCGCTGCTAAAACTCCCCTTTCTCATCCCCTATTATTATTAATATGCTGTTATTACCTAACGTACACTGTGTCCTAGAGTGTGCTTGTTGCCTTTACATTACATATACATAATACATAAGGCCTACCCTCCAAAACCAGCCATTATAAAGAAGCGAGAGGAAATCACCGATGGTGACAGATGTGGTAAGGCACTAGCGTTTCAAGCTTGCTCACTGTGATCAGGCCTTTATTCTCCTTGTCACGTCATGAAATATTCCTTACTTCCAGATTCAGAATTAACCAGCAGCTGTGAGTGCAGATTCTGTCAGGTGGCCTGCTTGGTGCGTCCACAGACATCATCTCTGGTTTTCAGTCTCAGACCAAGTGAACGGCTTTGTCTCTATTTTTCAGGTGCACAATCTAAGAATAGAATTGACCCACCTCCCAGTGTGTGTTTTCAAACTCTGAGTACAGTGTTCATTTCTGTATTCTCTGTTGCTTTCAGGTCAAGAATGCTTAAATATTCCCACACCAAGGGGAATTAAAAGAGACATACAACAAAAATACTCCGTATAGGAACTTGACAGTGTCTGTGCAAACAACAAAGCAGAACCAAAGTTATGGAGCTTATGCTGTCATTAATTTGGGTCTTGATTTCCCAGCTAGGAGTTAGAATTGATTGGTTGATTCATTTCCCCAACTGCTGTATATCTCAGGCTTGGTTGCACCTAAGGATCATTTAATAGACTTTACTAACACAACACATTACCCAAAAAGCCATGACAAGGTCCTACCCTCAATTGCCCATTAACATCACTTGTGATCTTGATCAAACCAGAATCAGCATTAGTGCCAGGCCTCACCACTGGCTTTTCCAGGGCAGACCCAGTATAGTGGGATCAGGTGATTCTCTGGTGCAGCCCAGTGTCGGACCTTGCCTCCAGCTGGTTTTCATCAGTGTCCTACTAGTGAAGTTGGCTTTTGCTCTGGGCCCTCGATAGCATCATTCATATAAAGCATGAGCATCAGAGGCTGAGATTTTCTCTGGCATTCTCCTTAGGTGCTAAGGAACAGAAATTAAGAATTCACTGTAACACTCTTGGGACACCTGGGTGGTTCAGTCAGTTAAACATCTGCCTTTGGCTCAGGTCGTGATCCCGGAGTCCTGGGATAGAGCCCCACATTGGGCTGGGGAGCCTCCTTCTACTCCCTGGCCCCTCCACCCTCTCTCGTGCTCTTTGTCTCTGTCTCTCACTCTGCTCTCTCTCTCTCTCTCAAAGTCTTTTAAAAAAAATCATTGTAACGCTCTTTTTGGATCTACTTTTTAATCTTCACTTTCTGTTCTGTTTTGGTGTTAACAGTTTTCTTCATAGCATCTTATCTGGTCACTTGCAGTCTTGTAGATGTCTGGGAGACATCTGTACTGGGAGGGTATGTGACTCTCACAGGTTGCATTGACTGGGACTGCGTTGGAATGTTCTTTTGCACTAGAAGTACAAGCTCCGTTTCCTAATCACCTTTTCCTTTTCTAACTGTACTTTCTATTTCCAGGTGCAATCGGCTGCTCTATCCCCAAGAATTCTAGAAAGATTTCATTTATAGCTTTCACTGCCTGATGATCATTTGAATATCTCATTTGAGTCAGTTTCCAAAATGATTAAGATTTTTGGAATGAGTCAAATCTGATTTTTAGTCCTAGCTCCTGTAATTCTTGAAGATTGTGTGATTTCCTTGATGTCTGTTTTTTAGGGTTATTGTGAGAGAAAGATATTCATAAATTGCTTATCGTGTCTGTTACATAGTGAGCATTCAACAAATACCATATTATTATCATCATAGATATAATAATGCTCTTTCCTTTTTATCTGTGATCTCCTAAGAAATAGGAACATTCCACATTCACTGCTCTTTCCTTAGCGTCTAGTACAGAGTTTGGCACACACAATGAATGTTTAGATAAATGAGTCACTTTCAGAATTAGGTGATTTTTTTTTTAAGGGGGATTTAGAGCATTAGGAATTCCTTTGATCAGTAAACAAATCCCCAAATGGAAAGTACAGGCTTTTTTTTTTTTTTTAAACATGTTTTTTAATATTTTTTTTAATTTTTATTTATTTATGATAGAGAGAGAGGGAGAGAGAGAGAGGCAGAGACACAGGCGGAGGGAGAAGCAGGCTCCATGCACCGGGAGCCCGATGTGGGATTCGATCCCGGATCTCCAGGATCGCGCCCTGAGCCAAAGGCAGGCGCTAAACCACTGCGCCACCCAGGGATCCCCGGAAAGTACAGGCTTAAATGGAATTATCTTGTGCCACATACCATCTTCTGTAGTACTTTCTAAGGTTGACATTCATTTGCCTTCTGCACTCTCGTGTATGATAAATTCTAAATCTAGACAAGTTAGACAGCTATCCTCAACACCTGGTTTCCTTGACAACCCTTCATATAAATAGTAAGGGCCTGTTACAGGGGTGAATGTCAATATAACAGTCTAAGGATTCATGGTCAAGATAAAAATATTTTAAATTACAGTAAGACTCTTGGTTAATGTTTTTAGATGTATTACAAGAGCTGAGTAAAGATACCATCTTTCCTTTGGATGGCCAGTAAACAAGGGTCATTTCGGTTGTCAGCCAAGAGAAATTCTGTCATGATAAGGCTTTCCTTTGGATCTCCACTTTACCAGGAGAGTTTCACCTTCCATGTTGTGTGAGAGAAAACAGTCTTTAAGCCAACTGAAAATTAATTAAGTGGCACCTTTGGTTCACCCTCCTTAACCCACTTTACCTGCTCAAGGTTACCTTCCTGTGTGTTTAGAGTTCAACTGACCTGAGGGGTTCATCTCTGAGGCTGAGACCAGAGAGCTTCACAGGCAAGAGCTTCACCTCCAAAGGATTACAAAGTCCTCTGAAAATGAAAAGCACCTCATTAATGCAGAGCAGCATGGTGCCTCATTAATTGCAGCCTCTGAGGCTGCCTTTTGGAAGGTTCCTGACAGAAGGAAGTGGTAAGAGTGAGAGAGGGGGGATCATGGGCAAGTGTTCCCCTAAAATCTCTAGATGAACTTGGGAACAGATAGCTGTAATGTTTTGTGATTGAACTGCCAGCTGAGTAAATTTATGAAGAACCTCTAGACTTAGCTGATGCTAATATCGGGATTCAGGTATTGAGTTTATTTGTGTTGTTTTGTACACTTCTCTGTTTTGCGCCTAGCTTAGTGTCATATAATCCTGTAGAGCATAGTTTCTCAACTATTAAAAAATTTTATCATCACCCTCTCCCCAGGAGCCTATTTAGGTACTTTTTTTTTCCTAATTGCACCCTTCCCCTCCATGAGATTTTAACAAATCATGGTAATATCCACGGTTTTTTTTTTTTTTTTTTTTTTTTTTTTTTTTTGCCTCACAAGAAGCAATTTTGCCTTGTTAAGAATGCATGCTGAAGAATAAATTTATAATAACAGGGAAACAAATAAGAGGGCTTTTCCCCCCTCCCTTGCCTTTACTAGCAAAATGATTATCTCCATTCTAACACTTGGAGCAGGAGTTGAGAGAGGATGGGGGGTGGTTTTAGCTGGTTAAGCCTGGTCTCTCTCTAACTCCCAAATCCTGTGTTCTCTCTAGGTCATGTTCTAGATCACCTGTGATGGATTTCTGTACATACAGGCATATAGACACATATGAAGACTGCAGATAAAATGGTTATGACAGACACTGATGAAAACACCACACTATCTAACTTAGAACTAGAATATTATCAACAAAACTATCCCTTTCTTATTCAGTCCTCCTACCACTTCCAGCCCCCATTAACATAAACCACTATTCTGAGTGCTGTAATAATGCCTTTTGAAATAATTGTTGTCTCTTAAAGCAGTCCTCTGGTGTTTGAAAGGATGAATGAATGATCCATGAACACAGCAGGTTCACCACTATATCCCCATCTCCAGGAATGGTTCTCAGTAAGCATAGCTTGTGTACTTGTATTGTTTTACTTTTTCAAAACTATTCACTAAGTGCCTTCTGTGTGTCAGAAACTGTGCTAAGTATACATACATAAATACATACTGTGCACTATAATAAGAAGAATTGCAGCTTCTAAAAATATTAAGTCCAGGCTACGCAGGAGCTAATGCAATTTTCTCCTCAGTGCATTGAAAAATCTATTAGTTAAGAAGGCAGCTATATTTCAGGAAATTAAACCACTGTAACAGTCCAGTTCACAAATCAGAACTCCCAGTGCTTTGAAATGCTTCATTTCATAACGTAAAGTACTGAGGGATGTTCAGGCAATCCGTAAATGCTCTGGTGACCAATCCCCCCAAGCTTCACAAAGCTAAATACAGAATGCTTCTTGCCAGGCGTGAGAGGGAGGGGTTTTGTTGCCGCTGATATGAGAAGGAATGTGTTTATAGATCCATGATCGCATTCCTCATGATTCATTCTACCTTTGTCATCACTCCAGAATTAATTATGTTTATGGAAGGTGGTTTCTCAGTAGATTTGTGAATAATGAGCATTTCAGGTGGAAGCCAGTTAACTTATTTTAGGCTGGAGTTGTAACCTGTGAATAATATTTACTGATGCTTAGTGTAGAACGCTGTCACCTGAAAAGACCAGCCTGGGGGCTCTTACAAGGTTTCCTTCCAAGTTTCCATTGTGGGAAGATGTGAAATATATAACTCAGCTCTCCTGTTGATACCGGTTCCTTAGAATTTCACTCTAGCCGACCAAGTGTGGTTTTTATGGAAATAGGATTTCTAAGTTTAAAAAAGGACACCCAGGAAACCTTTGTGGCTTTAGTCTAAACTGCCTGTGAGATGTAGGGTTATCTAAAAAACTCCTGATCTTCCCTCAACCCTTTCTCGTATTAATCTTTGAGAAAGTTCTTCTCTCCTTATACATCCAACTGCATCAAGTTCAGGTGGTACACTTAAGTTTTGGGCTATTTTATGTCTTGTTTCTACCCAACAGTGATCTGGTTGGTAATCCACTCTAAATGATTCAACCAACAAGACCTTGAGAAATAAGTGTTTACTGTGTCTGCTTAGGATGCCCTAGGGTATAGTCTGGGGACAGCTGCTTTAGGATCTCATGAGGCTCTGGTTAAGAGTACAGGTGTGTGTTTGTTTTTTTAATTTTTAAAATGTTTTTATTTAAACTCCAGTTAGTAAACATAAAGTGTAACGTTAGGTGTACAATATAGTGATTCAGCACTTCCGTACAGCATCCGGTGCTCATCTCGAAAAGTGCACTCCTTAATCCCCATTACCTGTTTCACCCAACCCCCCACCTGCCTCCCCTCTGGTAACCATTGGTTTGTTCTCTATAGTTAAGAGTCTATTTCTTGGGATCCCTGGGTGGCGCAGCGGTTTCACGCCTGCCTTTGGCCCAGGGTGCGATCCTGGAGACCTGGGATCGAGTCCCATGTCGGGCTCCCGGTGCATGGAGCCTGCTTCTCCCTCTGCCTGTGTCTCTGCCTCTCTCTCTCTCTCTCTCTGTGACTATCTTAAATAAATAAAAATTAAAAAAAAAAAAAAGTCTATTTCTTGGGCAGCCCCAGTGGTGCAGCGGTTTGGCGCCGCCTGCAGCCTGGGTTGTGATCCTGGAGACCCGGGATCGAGTCCCACATCGGCTCCCTGCATAGAGCCTGCTTCTCCCTCTGTGTCTCTGCCCCTCTCTCTCTGTGTCTATGAATGAATAAATAAAATTTTTTAAAAAAAGAGTATTTCTTGGATTGCCAAAACAAAACAAAAAAACACCGCAGATTTCTGGGCCCCACCCCAGGCCTGATGAATCCTCACTTCTGGGTGTGGATCCTGGGAATCTACATTTTCTCCCCTTCATTCATTCATTCATTTAGAGAATGTGAATGGGGTGAAGACCAGAGGAAGATGGAGAGAGAATCTCAAGCTGAGCAAGGAGTCCCACACAGTGCTCGATCTCATGACCCTGAGATCATGACCTGAGTTGAAATCAAGAGTCAGATGCTTATCACACTGAACCACCCAGGTGCCTGGGAATCTGCATTTTCTGTAGACATCCTCCAAGGTTCTGATGCCCCTGAACTGTATTCTGTTTGTCTTCCTTCCATAGGTTGCTAGAGTATATTCTAAACATGCAGTCAAGGTTCTTCTGTCTCTTTGCTAGTGAAAACCTTTTTCTTTCTTCCCACCATTTAGGACATCGTACAGTGCTCTTTGGCATGGTATACAATATGCTCCAACACTTGACGCTTTCCTGCCTCTCCGTGTTCTTCTCTATCACTTCCAATCCCAGGCTTTACCTTAGTCTTATCAGACTATTGCATGCATGTGCACACATAAACACACACAATTGTTTATATCTGTGTGCCTTCACTGATGATAATCTCTCTCCTATCCTGCTTTTCTCTCAGTGTCTGAGAAACTCAATTTTCAATTCATTTTCTAAGACCAAATTTAAAGCTCATCTCTAACAAACATCTCTAACTGGTTACTCTCCCTCCTCTCCTCTTTAATTGTACTTCTACTAGACAGCTATTATACATCCACTCAGAATACAGCTTAATCCAGTTTATACCATTCTAGAATTACAAATGTGGCAACTAGTTTCCAAAGGGTCCCCCAATAATCCCTGTTCACTAATATTCTCACCCTCACCTAGTACCTAACCATGTTGCATAGGGCTGATCTGTATAACCAAGAAGACATTACAAAAATGATACAGTGTCATTTCTGAGGCCAAGCCATAAAAAACACCCTAGTTTCTCTCTTGCACACTCTTTTTTTTTTTTTTTTTAAGATTTTATCCATTTATTTATGAGAGACACAGGCAGAGGGAGAAGCAGACTCCCTGCAGGGAGCCTGATGCGGGATTCAATCCCGGGTCTCCGAGATCACGCCCTGGGCCGAAAGCAGCGCTAAACCGCTGAGCCACCCGGGCTGCCCTCTTGCTCACTCTTGATCACTCACTGTAGGAGAAGCCAGCTTCCCTGTTGTAAAGACATTCAAGCAGCTGTCCCAGGTTTGCCGTGTGGCAAGGAGCTGAGGCTTCCTCTGGGGAGCCAGCATCAACTGCCATGTGTATATACATGAGCCATTTTAGAAGCCGATCCCAACCATCAGATGTCTGCAGCTTCAACTGACATCTTGACTTTGACATCATGAGAAATCCTGAGCTCGAACCATCTAGCTTATATGCTCCCAAATCGCTGACACTGAAACTGTGAGATAATAAATAAGTATTGCTGTTTTAAGCTGCTGTGTTTTGAAGTAGCTTATTATGCAGGATTGGATAATGAATATCTGGTAAACCATAGACTTCGAGAGCATCAGCTATGTTTTATTCATCATGGACTCTGGTCCCTAGCCTCTCTTTGGTACCTGGCCCACATTAAGTGTTCTAGAAATGCTTATTTAAATGATCCCAACAGACCAAAAGTGTATTTTGGGGGGTTTTGTTTTGTTTTGTTGCTGGCAAGGGTAATGCAAATGCAGAGGACTCTGTCTTATAGTTATGAATCTCATCTTTCCTGTTGCTTTAAATATCTTTAATATAAACAATGAATAACAAATAGCTAGTACTTCTATATAGCACCAGAAATCTCATAGTCCTATGGAGTACGCACTGTAGAGATGCCCATTTTACAGGTGAGAAAAGGGAGGTACATTCAAGTTGAATTACTTGCCCAAAGTGACCTAGCTAGTGAATGATAGAACTGGGATACAAACCCAGGCAGTCAGACTCCAGAGTGCACGCTGTTAATCAGTTTAAAAGCTTGGATTTTAGAAATTGAGCCCTTCCCATGAGGCAGGCACTATGCCAGGCACCTTAGTTCTCCTGCCTCATTTAATACTTTTCCAAACCTTGTATGATATGTATCATTTTCTCTATTTTGTGGGTGACAAGGTGGAGGCTTAGAGAGATGAGCTTGCCAGTCTTGAGATGGTGGAGCCAGATTTAGAGCCTGGCCAGACACCCGAGCTCGTGCTTGTTCCGTGGTCCTCCTCCATGGCATCTCCCAGAGTCCCCGCCCCACCGAGCTCCTCACCCTCCTTTCTCAACAATTATGTTCTGAACATACAGGTTGGTTGCCAAGACGACCACTCCGAAACAACATGAAAGGCAAATGACTTTTCGAACATTCTGCAGCTAGGATGACTTCTTTTTTTAATTTTTAAAAATGTGTCAAGGTGATTTGTAATCCACAGGAAAATGTTGATGTGGGTGAGAAGTCTATTTTGAGCAATAAATATTTCCAGGATGATGGAGGAAAGCTTACAGACTATAAATACAACAAACAACTCCCTAGGAAGAGAGCAGGATATGCTACTATCATCCCTATTATACAGATGAGAAAATTCAGGTTCAGAAAGACCGAGAAACCAGGAATACCCAACTCCAGAGTCCTCGTATCTAATTGCCATGAAAAACTGCTCCTTGGTGAATGAAGGTTTGGTTGGAGACAGGCTCAGTCATGACAATACAGGAACCCAGAGGAGTGAAGAGCACACCTGGGCCCAGGGGCAGTGGGAAGGGAGGAGAGAGAGACACTCTCATCATTTCAAAGTAGAATGTCTCCGACTGGGGACTGAGAGATAGAAGAAGGAAACGCTTGGGTCCTCATTCCCCAGACTTCATGTGCTGTGGTAGTAATACCTGACCTGTAGACTTGGGGCAGGGTGGGGCGGGTGCAGGAAAGGTAGCTAAAATGGTAAGCAGAATGCTCAGAAGGCATTGCCTGGCACCCAGGAAGCACTCAGGAAAAGCTAGATGATATTTTCTACTGTTCCCATTAATGGGGCATCCCAGTGCCTCCTGAAAGCCAACATCTTCAAGAAGAAATGTGCACCATTCCTTGATAAAACCAGCCCTTCTTCCGGTCTTTCTCTTGTCTATCAAAGGTCGGCAACTTGGCATCAATCGCATTGAGACATCACTTTCCTTCACACCCTGTGCTTCCATCCCCAGGTTACTACCCTGGTCCTGTTTTCTGAGTAACTTCTCTGTGGACCACCCAGCATCAGATGAACCCTAAAATCACTTGCAGCACTTCATAGAAACTCCCCTTGGGGTCTGTCGGCTGAGGAACTGACAGTTTGGGGAAGGTGAATTTTCGCTTGAGAGCATCACCCACTCCCTACTCTGCAAAGGAACCCTGAAAACCTGGGATTGCTTACGCTCCTTTATGTAAGTGCATTAGGTAGGATTTTTGAGCACGACTGCATTTTTGCTAATTAAATCTTAGAACATCCTGCTTAGAATTATTAACAACCATTGCAAGGATAATTGTCCATTAAAAGAAACCTAACTTTCATTTTTATTATTGTTTTAATTACATAAACCCTTTGGTGTGTTCATAGTGATGAAGAACATGCTAGGTTATTGCTCTGCCAGGTGTTGTCATCTTATAGGATGCTCTGGGGTTAAACCCTCCAGGTTTCTGCAATGTGCCTCTCAGGATGGTCTTCTTTCTGTTGACCCCATGGCTTAATGTTCCTGACTGGACTGGAGTTTATTACAGGGTAGAAATGGGATTTGGTACCAGTAAGGGTTGCACCAAGAGACTGTCCCAAAAGGTATACGGTCCAATTTGGAGATCTACCAGAGGAGGCTTAAATTTCCAACATCTTAGTTTGTGATTTTGTTAATAATCTAGGTAAGAAGGGCACTGGGGTGCTGCAGTTGGTTAAGCGACCAATTCTTGGTTTTGGCTCAGGTTGTGACCTCAGGGTCTTGAGATCAGGCCCCGCATAGGGCTTCAAACTCAGTGGGGAGTCAGCTTAAGACTCTCTTTCTCCCCTTTTCCTTCTATCCCACCTGGGTGCGTGCTCTCTCTTTCTCTCAAATAAATAGGTAAATCTTTAAAAAAAAAAAAAAAAAAAAAAAGCTAGAGCAGCTGTGTGGCTCAGTCGGTTGAGCATCTACCTCTTGATTTAGGCTCAGGTCATGGTCTTGGGGTAATAAGATTGAGTTCCCAGTCCGGCTCCATGCTCAGTGCCAAGTTTGGTTGCCCTCTCCATCTGCCCCTCCTCTCTCGGTGTGTGTGTGTATGTGTCTCTGTCTCTCAAATAAATAGAAATCTTTTTAAAAAATAATCTATATAAGGATCCTAGGGAAAGATGATGAGAGACTTATTTTCCTCTGACAAAACCATCTTCACTCCTGACTTCCCCTTTACTATCAAAGATAGCATCATTTCCTGCTTTTATCAAGTCCAACATCTTGAATCATCTATGCATCCACAGTGCTGACAGACTATCACCGGGAGAAGAGGAATGGCCTTTGCAGAGGCCAGCTTGGTGTCCACCCTCAGGCTGGATGCTTTGTCATTCTCCCAGCAGTATTGCAGAATGAGTGTTCCAAGCCCCCATTTTGCAGATGAGAAAACAAAGCCTCACAGAGGTAAAATGATGGAACTGGTGGTGTTAAAGCCCGGGCTTTGGGGTGGAACAAGCCATGCTTCTTCCATTGCATTGTCTGGACCCTGGACTTCAGTAGTTATGGATGTTTCTGCTGCTGGTTGCAGGAAACGTCAAAGGTAGGATTTAAACCCAGGCCTGGCCAACTCTGCAGTCATGCACGTTCATCAAACATTTTTTGAGTAATGACTGTGTTGTTACCACAGCAAAAATGACATCGTCCCTGCTTCAGGGAGTTCCAGCCCAGAGCTGGCGAGAGACATGGAAAATTAGACACAGCGTGAGAGCGTGCTGTGCTAGAGGAAGGGAAGCAGCTTGCTCCAGGAGCCCTTGCCCAGCCTGAGGCCCTGGGGAGGTGACGACTGGGGGGGTGCTTTCTAAGCCGAGGCTTGAAAGAAGAGCAGGATTAGACTAAGGCAGGGGTGGGAGGCATATTATATTGTACTTCTGAGAGAGCCATTTATAATAAATGTATCTGCTTCTTACCACACGTTCTTTACCCGCCCCCCTAGATTCCTCAGTTTTCTTTCTGGGGTTTTCTCTCTGAATACAAACTCATTCAAATGCTTCCTTTACCTCTAATTGAACACTCTGACTTAATTGATTATGTATTAAGTCGGGGACTTGGGGCGACATTCCAGCCTGGGCTCATGTTGAGATTAATTTATTCCTGTCGTCCTACTGTTCTGTGATGCATCTGAGTGCCTCACATGTGTGTTAAAAATAAAGCCTAGAGTCAGGGCAATCTAATTAGATGGCTCAACCCAACGCTCTGGTGTTCAGTCTTCACCAAGCTCTCCTGCTTTGATGGTAACCAAAATAGATGAATAAGTTAATCAAAGGTCTGATTAAATAGCACAGCTCTGCAGTGTGGACCCGTGATTGCCAAGCTTCAGTTCAGGCCAATTCTCAGGGGAGAGAAGATGCAGAGCTGAGTTCCAAAGGCTGGAGCTTTCATGAGGGAAGTTTTTTTTTAAAGCCCACTGGAGGCTCTTAGGCAAGGAACCCCCGGCCCTCAGATCTAAGCTGATGGCTAGTTAGGATGCTAACTCCAAAGGGAGGCAGACCTTCCCTCAGCAGGTTCTAAATGGAGCTTTGCGTGCCTCACTGAGGGATTGTAGACAAATCACTTATTTTCCTGTACCACTTGTCCATCTACCCGCCTGTCCATCCTTCCATTTGCACACCAACCCAGCCTACCTGTCCATGCTTCCATTTTTGCCCACCCAGCACCTTCTCATAATAGCATTTTGCACCTGTTCAGTAGAAGGCATTGAGCTGTGGTCTTGCCATCACTCGTTTAGTTGAGTGACTGTGCTGGTTGTATTCGGTTTGCCCTTCCCAGTGCTCTCTGGGCCTTCTCTACCCTACTCTGTGCCCCATGAGGCCACTTCACAGGGCCATGGCTCTGAGATCACTTTCCATCTGCTTCCATTTGGGTTTGCACAGGGGGCGCCCTAGAGGGAGATGGGTGGGTTAGGAGGGGAGAGAGGCTAAATGAGGTGCCTCTCCATACTCCATCCTGTGAGATTGCTACAAGTTGGCCTTGACCCTCTACCAAAGTTCACCGTTCCTGCCTGGTGGCTCATTCATATGGCCACTGTCTCCAGATTCCAGCAGCAGTTGGCAGCAGCCCTTCTGGCCTTGGGTGAGAATAGCCCCTTACTCTCCGTCTTCACAGGTGCCACATGTTTCCTTGCTGCTGGCCCTAAATTATGCATACACTTCAGTAAATCATTCTTCTGTCACCCCATTTCCCTCAGATTACCCAGTCTGAGTGTGCCGCTTCCACCCACACCCTGGCTGATACAGTGCTACAAGCGGTAGAATCAACTGCCTTTTGTAAATGACAGACTCTCAGAGAGGCCGAACCCACTTGTTCAAGGTGATGTGCCAATTAAGTGACACCAGAATCTGACTCCATGTGGTGCCTGACTCCAGAATCTGAAGTTTAAAGCTGTGTTGTACCCCAGAGCCCTGCCCCCCTTAAGTATAATGCGATCAGAGAGGCATGGCCATCTAAATGCTTGACAAGCTCAGGGGGAATCAGGAGGAAGGCTGGGAGCCTCTGTGTGCTGAGGGTCCTTTGTGCACCAAACCTTCGAATCCTTCCATCTCCTTTGAGTTTTACATGAGCCATGTGATATAAGTATCATCTCCACTTTACAGGGAAAGGAACTGAGGCTTAGAGAGACCATTGCCTTGTATGGGGCTGGGGTTCAGATTTTGGCTTTGGTTCTGCTTTCCCTTTTCCATGCTGCCCGGGAACATGGTGTCAGGGATTCTTTTCCCAAAACTGACATGTGGTGACCAGTTATATCCATCAGTTTATGTTCTTTCTTTTTTTTTTTTCTGGTTAAAATTGCACATGTATTGAAAGGACCATTGTAAAACTGAGGATAAGGAGTAGCTGACATTTTATTTTCAAACAAGCTGAAGATAAACGCAGAACACAAAGTGGGTTTGAGGGATGGGGTGGATCATTTTAGTTACCGCAAGGGTCCTTTGTCATAGCTTTCCTCAAGGCAGCTTCTGTGTGCCTGTTTTCCCACCATCACCAATGTTGGTATGTTTAAAAAGAAGGCTAAGTATTCTTAGTTTTTTCTTTATAATGATAATAGTTGCTCATTTTGAAAAGTTGAAAAGTGTGCTGAAATATCTGTGTGGTGTGGGGTGTGTACACATATCTATCTATTCAGAGAGGGACCCATCATTCCAGAATGACCATTATTAGTAATTTGATACATGCTTCTGTTTCTTCTTTCTGCATAAATTTGGGTAGATATGCTTTCGTGTTGTTTGATTATACATAATGATTTTTAAGCAAAAGTAATTTTAAAACTTGCCTTTTTTCTTTTAGCATCACATGAAAGGTTTTTTTTTTTTTTTTTAGTACATCTTAATCTACATGGCTTATAGCCATTAAATAGTATGTTATCAGATTTTTAAAAAGCATGTTTTAATTAACTGTCCAGTTTTGGGGCATTTGGATTATTTCTATTTCTTTTTATACCATGGTGATGCACATCTTTAGGAATAAAACTGGTTTCTCATTTTTAAATGTGATTTTTTTTTTTTTTTTTAGAACAGTGACCTCAGAATGGAATTATAAGGACAAAAGGGGTGAATGTTTTTTGGACTCTCAATAGGGTGGCCACATTTTCCACTGAAGAGTTCCATTATCAGTGGTAACTTTTTGGGAATAAGTGTGGTTTGGCTTTTGTGGAGGCTTCCCATGGTAGCTAGGTTGGGTCCCTATCCATCATTACTTTCATATATGTCCTGTACCTTTGAGAGCTTTCAGCACGCTGGTATTCTATATTATTTTCAACCTTGTCTTGCATACCAGGTGATACTGAGATGTGTGGCTCTCTGACAGATCTACCCATGTGTGGGACCTTGCGGTAGTCCTGTTACATCGTACAAGGATTTCAGTGGTGGCTTTCTGTTGGCTGTTCATTACCATCTGTGGCTGTGTCTTTTGCTCCCTAGTGAAAAGTGTTGCATAGCTCAGGATCAGGTCTGTCTGGTATGCTTGAGAACCAGGAGAATGGAGCAATGCTAATTGGCCCAATTGCAGCTCAAAAAAAAATAGATAAGCATAATCTTTAACAACAACACTAAGATAGCAATCTTTAATGACAAACAGAATGTGATTTCAGGAAATAGATCTACCTAGGAATAGTTAGGTACTGTTTTCACTGCAAAAAAAAAAAATTATGATCCAATTTTTATACTTTTATTTTTATGACATATTTTTAATTTCTCTGACAAGCGTATATTATTTCTATAATAAAAATTTTATTTAAAAAAATCCGAGCCTAGCATTAGCAAATAATAGTTATTTCATAAATATTGCTTTTGCTCCCTCTTGATTCAGATGCATTTTCTTCCAATAAACTTCACATGCCAAACTAGAAATTTACATAAATCTTGAAGAAAATATTTATTTACTGAGCAAATTTTAATTGAATACTTTTTATGTACCAGACACTATTTATAATGTTTAATAATGCTTATGCAAAAAATGAATGTAATGATTCTTTATTTTTTCCCCCTTTTTCTACTCCTTCTCTTCCATGCCTGGTGTAGTCTGAAGTATCTTGGATCCCCAACAAACACTACTCTGGCATTTATGGTCTGATGAAGCTTGTCCTGACCAAGACTCTTCCTGCCAACCTGGAGAGGGTCATTGTCCTTGACACGGATATCACCTTTGCGACCGACATTGCAGAGCTGTGGGCCGTGTTTCACAAGTTCAAAGGTAATCATAGTCCATTTCTCCTGGTATCTTTGAAGGTGTCATCAGGCCAAGAAGAGTGATTGTATTTTTTGTTAAATGTGAGTGAGGCCCATGCTTAATGAGTTCATGCTAATGAAGTGGACAGGAGGTAGAAATGTAGTTAAGTATCAACCCTACTGGTATTTGAAACACATTCGTATCAAACTGGAATTTGTCTGTGTTTCTTTAGTAAATGAAGAGGTAGTCTGTGTTCACAGGAAGAACCCAATTTAGGATGGTTTATAAAAGATGAATGTCAAATGTGTATATTTTGTGTGCAGATAATTGAGTGTTGACTTACCTGCATTTATCAGTTTTGTTTTGTTTTGTTTTTTAATCAAATGATGCTTTGATTGTTGAGAAGGCCTTTGAAGGCGTAGAGATGGGTATTGATTATGGTGTTGGGAGATGTACTTAGGGCCTTTTGTTGTTGTTGTTCTTAGGGCTTTTGCTTTCATTAATATTTTGGCTTATAATTTTTTTAAGGAGGTATATAAGTTTCACTTCATAAGACATTCCTTCTTGTCTGGTTAGTTTCTTCTTAGCCATTATTGTAACTCTTGTCACTGCCTCAGGGTGTATAAGATGATGTGGTGAGCAATTGTGAGCCTGGTAGGTGTACTTGACTCTGGCACAGATACATGGGAGAAGTAACAAGTTAGCACAAATCTTGGGCTTTTATTTTAATCCCCCCTCCAGATGTCTTCCTTAAAATTGCGTCCTTACAAATTCTTCTCTATATTAAACAAATGCAGTGAGAGATAAATTTGGGAGTCAGATTTTTTTTTTTTATTTCTTAGTTTTCTCTTTAAAAATCTCATTCTGGCTCTGTTTAAAATCTCTCCTGCTAAAAAAAAAAATAAATAAATAAAATAAAATCTCTCCTGCTGCTTCCCTGTAGCTCCTTATCCTATGAAGGTGAAATGCTACTCAGTGATTTAAAATCACCACATTTTCATAAATTACAAGATATTCCAGTTGGTTTCTGTTTCCATTCATGGATAGAAGAGTAAATTCCTTACCTACTCAAGTCTCTGCCTGCTTCTTTGGCCAGGGTGGAGCAGTGGGAGGATGGAGGGGGAATCTCTTAGCTCCAGGTTAATTGAAAAAAGTCCTCAGCCTATCATGTGGGAGATACCCTGACCCTCAGACTCTTTCCCTTGTCAGGATCAAAATTTAAACTTTCCTTACCCATGTCAATAATGACACTAAGAAAGACATCATTTAGCAAAACTTTTGAGACTGAGTTGGTGTCTCAGCTCTGTGTCTTCATAGAGCGTTGGGGTCTGTCCTTTCAATTCACAAAGAAACTGCAGCTGAAGGCATGCAGAGTTAGAGTTCTTCCCAGAGTTCAGACCAGAATGCACATATCTGTCGACTTCCGTGTACATCTCTTGTCAAGTTCCCCTATTATTTCTGCTTGTTTTTCTGACTACATTGAATGAACTCCTTGGGAATAGGTTTTTGGTTTTGTTTTTTTTTTTTTCTTTCTTTTTTTTAATGAGGGAGGAGGGGCAGAGAGAGCTGGAGAATCCCAGGCAGACTTCCTGCCCAGCACAGAGACTGATGTGGGCCTCAATCTCATGACCCTGAGATCATGACCTGAGCTGAAGTCAGGAGTCAGATGCTCAACTAACTTGAGCCATTCAGGCAACCTTGGGGAACAGTTTTTTAAAAAATAATTCTGTGGTACTCCCATTTTCATGCTCATGTCGAGTATTCGGTGATGTGTTTATTCAGCAGACATTTATTGCATCTCTACTGGGTGTCACTGACATGCTGGACTCTGGAAATAAAGAGATGAGCAAGAATGAAAGTTACCACTTCTCCTGGAGGGGATCGGAGAAGGCAGCTGGGAGGGCATCACAGAGGAGGTAGTCATCATGCTCTGACTTGCTTGAGAGAAGTGGTTGTGGGCAGTTAATGCCCACATTCCCCTTTAGGAATAAAGGACTTTTACTGCAGCTGCTGGGAATGCCACTTGCAGATGGCAATCAACTATTAATCCCTTGGTGTAGGCCACAGGTGAAGTCACATGCCCGGGGCCATACCCCCCATCCTGGGGAATGTGGAATCTTGCAGGGTCTGCTGTAACACTCCCTGGAGAACCCCCCTCACAGCTGGATTTCTTCCCCTGCCCAGTCCTCTTACCTTCCCTTTCCAGATGCCCTTCCTAAGATAGCTCCCTAAATTAACCTCCTGCATGCTGACTCCCATATCAGTCTGTTTGCCCAGAAACTCAACCTGCAATTTGCATTTAAAGCTACAAGTCTCCCTGGAGAAAGTCTAACTTAGCAAAATCACTGAAACAGGTGGTCACTAATTGTTGCATTGTAGCTAGGAGATCCCATTTATTCTGTGCCAGCCAGGACCTGCCATAGTGCTGGTAGGGTTCTGAAGCCAGTAACAACGTCAGTATAATCGTGGTGTTAAATTCCCCAATATCATCTGTGGAAAGGGAGCCGCCCAAGGATTGGGATACTGGGGCAGAGCAGAGTGTATGGGCCAAGGTCAGGACAGGGATGGGGCACTTGAATGGAAGCAACTGAGTTAATGAGCTGCATTTTATTTGTTTATTCTTTTATTGGTTTATTTCTAGCACTTGTTAGGTCCCTGCTGTGCAGAAGAATATATTAGATGCTGCTGTTACCTAAAACTGTCGAGAACACAGCACCTGCCTTCAAGGCGCCCACAAACAAGGCAGGCTGCCTTATATTTTTATCTATCACCAGCAAAGGAGTATAAAAACATCTGAGGTTTTCCCATGCCCACTCTAACTTTTCTGGGAAAATACGGAGATGAAAGGAAAATAAGTAAGCTCTCCTCTTCTCCATATGGTACTCTTTTGGAGGAGGTTGTTTTTTTTGTGTTTTTGTTTTTTGAGGGTTTTTTTTTTTTTTTTTTTGTAATTATTTTTTTCTAAACTGGAACAAATAGAAGCCAGGTCATGGAACAGGAAGAAAGCCCCTTGGCGCAGATAGAAAGTTCTGATCCAAAAGGGAGAGTTCTCATCTCTTAAAGGCAATTACAGTTGGCATCCTTCACCGTAAACATTTTGAGTGACACTAATGCAGTTTGGCCTTGTTCGTTTTTCTCTGTTTTACAACAGCAAGTTATCTGGGGCTTTTGTGTTCAGATCACATATGCTTGACTCCTTAATGGCGCTGTGAGATTTCCCTCATCTAAATCCATTATGTGGAGACTCTAGTAAGAAGCCTTTTAGTAAAGGCTTAGACTCATCCTCCACCTCTGCCACGGGCAGCTTTGTGTGCCTCTTGGGGATGTCCACATGCCCTCTGAGCCTTGGCTTCACCTAAATGGCAGGTTCCTGCCTCCCTGCAGCAGCAGTCTGCACCCTTAACACCAGCTGCGACTGCTGGAGGATTTTCAGAGCCACTGCTTCTCAGCAAAAAGAATTGGATGTGCCATGGATGGCTGGAATGAGGAGCCACCCAGTCAGTCACATAACTGAGCTTTTAATAGTTGCCAAATTGTTTCCCAGCTATTGGGAATGTTGCAAGAATAAGAGAAACCTAGCCCCTCCCCTGGCAAGTGTATATTTAAGTGGAGAGAAGACTGACAATAAACAAGTAAAATACATAATATATTGGATGGTGACTAGAGCTTGCTCCAGAGGAAATTGCTGAGAGCAGATGAGGATTGCCTCTGTCTTTGTGCACACGCATTGTTTTAATATTCAAATACGGTCATAATGGAAGCTCTTACAAAAAAGTTGACATTTGGGATGCCTCGATGGCTCAGTCAGTTGAGCATCTGACTCTTGATTTTGACTCAGGATCATGAAATCAAGCCCTGCATCAGGCTCTGTGCTCAGCATGGAGTTTACTTAAGACTCTCTCCGCCTGTCCGCCACCCCCACTCATACTTATGTGCTCTCTCTCTCAAAGAAAAAAAAAGTGACATTTAAGCAGAAACCTGAAGAAGTTGAGAGAATAGTATGCCAGGTGCCTGGAGGAAAGTGAAACAGTGTCCTAGGCATAAGGAACAGCAAACGTGAAGTTTTGGGAGCCATGTGGCCTGACCTGTTTGAGCAATAGGATGGTATGAGCCCGGGACAGCCAGGGGCTGGTGGGTCAGATCCATCTGACCCCAGGGAGGCCTCCTTTGTCAGGCAGAGGGAGAATTGTGCCTTTTCCTTCAGTGCGAACGGACAGCCATTGTGCAGCTTTGAGCAGGAGTGATGTGACCTGTTTGATGTTTTTAATGGGTCATCCTGACTACTATTTGAGAACAAGTGGAAGCAGGGGGAACACTTCAGAGATGGGGCAGCCACGGGCCAAGTGGAGCAGTGCAAGTGAAGACGTCGTCATAGTAGGGATATATTTTGGAGGTGGAGGCATCAGGATGTTTTGCTGGTTGGATGTGCAGGTGAGAGAGCAGAGGGCAGGATGCCCGAGGTGTCTCGGCAGACTGCGCCACAACAGCATGAAGAGGATTTGCATTTGGGACCCTTTAAATCTGAAATGCCTAATTGGACATCCACATGGAGACGGTGAGGAGGAGGCAGATAAATGAGTATTTGGAAAGCAAAGGGAAAGTACTATTTCCTAAGGACGTCTTCTGTTTCAGGCACGGATCTAGAAGCTTTATACATTTGAAAAACAGAATAAACTGGACCCAGGAGAGGCTAAATAACTTTTCCTGCTCAAAGAGCTATTCGCAGCAGAGCTGAGCCCTGGACCATCTGGCTGTGGAGTCTGCGCTCTGCCTCCCGCCTCTCCGGCTCCCTAATGGCGTGGGGCTGGGGGGCTATGGACCTGGGAGGGTGGCACACCTTAGTTGGGCTGTGGCCACTGATCGTGAGTCGTCCACCACCCGAGTGCCATAGGTTTACTGCACAAAAATTTGGAAATGATATCTGATTTTTGCAGTATGAAGGGGCTTTTATGAAAGCATATATAATAAATATACCCCCATAATTTGAACCTTTTAGAAGAAGGCCATGTTCAACATACTATTTTTATTCTGGAGAAGAAATGCCTTCCCTTTGGGAAGAGTATATTGCCATAGTGTAAAGCTCTGGCCTCAAAACAGGTCTGGTAGGAGTGTCAGGCACAGGTGGGCATTACCCTGCTCACCCCCATGGTGCCACAGTATGGGCACATATGTCACACCTGTGGGTATTTTTTTTTTAGGAACTAATAGACTCACTGTGGACTAATTACAGCTAACATTTTTGAGCACTTACTCTGTGCCAGCCACTCTGTTGAGCACTTTATGGTGAAACTCATTTAATCCTTACAAGACTCCCATGAAGTAATCATTGTTAATGTTTCCATTTTAAAGATCTGGGAGCTCAAGCTTAGGGAGGCAAAATAGCATGCCCAGCACCTCAGCTCTTAAATTGTATGGCTGAGATTTGAACTCTGATGACCCGACTCTGAATCCAATACCCTTTACCGTGTACCTACACTCCTAGAAGAGCAGATGGTGGAGCTCAGAGTCTCTGTGGAGAGACCTCTAAGTTAAATAGTTGAGAACAGTCTAGGTGACCGCATGAAGCTGGGTGTAGAGGGCAGGCCCAAGGCGATGCAGACTTTCAGAAAAGAGCAGTGTGGAGGCAAAATCAGGGCCTTAGAGAAGTGTGGTTTCCCCAGGATCTGAGAAATAAAATTTTGGTTTCCAGACTTCTGGCCCATCTGCTGACATCCCAGAACACCATCTCTAAGGTAGCTGTGAGCCCCAGGATCTCTGTTCATGTACTCCTCATGGTCATTGGAAGGGCAGCAGAATTGGGGTCACTCTGTGACCATGGGCGGGTTACCTGACTTCCCTGGGCCTCAGTGGACCAGGACCAGTGCATGGGTCTTTGTTGAGGAGTGCATAAGATGATGTGCATTGTTCTCTAAGGACTTTGACCAGAGGGTATGGGGTAACTGTAGGTGTTGCTCAGCTGTGTCTGCTGCATTACCTTGCAGCTTTGTCCACAAAGCCATCAGGGCTGGGGTGGCTCTCAGTGGGAAATAACACAGAAAAGCTGAATATGAAAAACCTTGAAAGTATTACTATTGAGAAGACATTTGTAGAACTTTTGTGATTATAATCACTTGCCTTGAAGGAGTTTTTAGTCACTTTTAACATTTCTCTGGGTCATGTCTCTATTTCTCTTTTTTATTTTTATTTTTTAATAATAAATTTATTTTTTATTGGTGTTCAATTTGCCAACATACAGAATAACACCCAGTGCTCATCCCGTCAATTTCTCTTCTTGTCAAGGCTGCTCTTCTTCCCTTCTCCTCTGCCATCCTCCCTCCTTCCCCTCCTCCTCCTCTTTTTTTTTAATAAATTAATTTTTTATTGGTGTTCAATTTACCAACATACAGAATAACACCCAGTGCTCATCCCGTCAAGTGTCCCCCTCAGTGCCCGTCACCCACTCACCCCCAACCCCGCCCTCCTCCCCTTCCACCACCCCTAGTTCGTTTCCCAGAGTTAGGAGTCTTTCCTCATCATCGGGACTTTTCTAATTCCTAGCTGATTTTCCACTTGGGAAATTCAACGGCCTTTTACATCATGTCCTCCTCGTACACTTTGGGTCTGTTGTCCGTGCTGCCTTCCGCTCACAGTCCAGGAACTAGCTCTTTGTTTCTCTCCTTAGATGTTTGTGGACAAGATAGATGTTCTTGTCCATTAGACAAGCCGAGATGCTCACCACTGGGAGAACACCAAAACAGAATTCTGTTCCTGGCAAAACTGGCAAAGGTGTTTTAATGATTTTTTTTCCCCATTAACTTTGAAAGGGATGTGCTTTCTTTCACTATATTAGAAAAATCCCTTCACCTCTCTGAGCCTCTTTTTTGTTGTTCCATGAACGTGGGGGAATGACACAGCCATCACCACCCTGCATAGGTTTTATTTTGGTAGTTAAGTGGGGAAATGAGTCTGCCTTGCACACCACTTACTCGGTGATAATTCCCCTTACCATCTGCATCTTTGTTTTCTTCTTGTTCCTCAATCAGCAGCTCCTGAGAGTGAGGGGAACAGAAGTCCCTGCCTCTCTGCCCCTCCCCCGTCATCGCTCTGCTTTCCACATGCATTCATTTCATTGATTCTATGTTTGGAGTCCCTAGACCTGCCACAGGCCTGGGTGATCAAATCATAAATAAGGCAGACCCAGGCCTGCTGTCTCGGTTGCTAATTTCTATTAAGTGGTTTTCACATGTCAGGCACTGGGCTCTTACTGAGCCCTCATAAAAGTCTGTAAGTATCTTGCCGAGATGATACAGCAAGTTTTCTACAGAGCCTGGACTGAAGCCACGCTGGCCACCAAGCCCACGCTGTTGACCACTAGATTCTAGGTCCAGCTGAACACACGGTTACATAAAAGCGTGGAAAGTACCTTGAAAGGGAAACTTCAGGGTGAGGTAGCATCATGTTTCAGGGAAAGCAGGCCTGGTCAGGAAGGTTCTGGAGGAAAGAGGCATGGTGACATTAGCCTCCATGTATTCCCCCAGGGAGGCCACATGCAGAGGCCTGAGGTCCCCGAGAGGATGGTGCAGACAAGCATTGAAAGACACACTAAGTCTCCTCAAACAGACTGGGTGGGCTCCTGCCTCTGGTCCTTTGCTGGGATGGCCCTCTGTGAGGACTGCTTGTTTCCCGATGCTGTGTCTTGCTGCTCCCTGCGAGTCTTGGCTCAGATCTCGGCTTCTCAGCGAGCTTCCCCCTGATAGTTCCCTTCCATCCTGCAACCTGAGATCCAGCCTCTTGCTCCCACCTTGCTCTTTTCATGGTCTTTACAACACCCATCACCTTCTAGTCTGGTTTGCGAGGATTTATCCAGACTTCTGCTCCACCCTACCCACTAAGCTGCAAAGACTCAGGTACCTGGACGCGCCTGGCTTTACCTGGTCATCGTGAGTCTTTCCTGCTGATGTGTAAATAGTGCCTTTGTCTGTTTTGTTCCTGGAAACGTTTCCAGCATCCAGAACAGTGCCTGTAACATAACAGGTGCTCAGTAAATATTTGTCACATAAAGAAGCAAACCATAAAGTATATGATTCTAGGTGATTTATGGGTGGGTAGCAGAAATAAGAAAAGTATGAAGGGTCTTATAAATCGCAATCCTGGGTTGTCTCCACAGGTAGTTAAAAGATGGCTTAGAGGGGCGCCTGGGTGGCTCATTCAGTTAAGCAGCTAACTCTTGATTTCAGCTCAGGATCGTAAGATCAAGCCCCACATCAGCTGAGTATGGAGCCTACTTGGGATTCTCTCTCTCCCTCTCTAAACCACCCCCTACCACTGCCACTAGCTTGTTTGTATGCACCGTCTCTCAAAAAATAAAAATAAAAAAATGGCTTAAGAGTTTTAGGTAGAAAACGTATGCTCTGATTCTCAGATTTGAAAATAACCCTTTGGCTGCAGTGTTCAAAAGCTGAGGCAGGAAACAATACCTTGGGAGTAAGTTGTGTCAATATGTGTGGGTTGGCTACTGCTCCAGTCCAAGCAAGACATTGCTGTAGCCTGTAGTAGGATAGTGCCCTTGGGACAAGCCAAGGACATAGATTCAGGATGACCTGGGGAAGTTGAGTGGATAGCACAATCAGTGTTGATTGTGCGAAAATGGCTGAGCATGTCTGGATCTTACAGCAAAGGACTGGGCTGGAGGTATCTTAAAGTGTTTTCTTTTTAAAATAGTATTCTCACCAGGTTAGTACAGTTTCCTTTTCTGAACTTCCCGATATGTCCTAGTGTAAGGTTTGGAGGTGCTAATCCTGTGGTCCTGATCCTGAAGGGGGAGTGGCGGGATTTGCTGTCCCTCATAGAAGGCTAGTGAGCTATCTGCAAGCACTGAAGCAGGGCGAGGTGCGGTTGGATGGCAAGCCCTGGCTAGTGAGGAAGAGCAGCAGAGGGAGCACAGAGCAGAATTGATCCAAGGAAGATCCCGGAGCTCCCTGATGGTGCAACACACACCCAGCCGCTGAGGTCACCTACTGCCTCATGTGGCTGTGCATTCTCGGGCTGGCTGTGCCAGGGTTGGCTGGAGCAGAATAGCCACACTGCTGCCTCCTCAGGAACCCCCCAACTAGGCAGACGGGACCTCTGTCGATCATGTGGCTTTCGTAAATGCACAGGGATCCAGGCTCTTTGCAGAGTGAGCTGGAGGACGCTTGGAAGCTCCCACAGAAGGGGAGGAAAGACAGACTTCTGGAAGTGACTATGAAGTATTTCTTCCCTTCGTCCATACCCAACTCAAGTGTCCACTCCCAGGGTGGAACATAGAGATCCAGGGCCTCTCCTTTGGGGAGCACCATCCTCCATCCTCCTACCGTCTTTATGGCCTTGGTACCATCTCAAATATTTCCTGCCTGTAAAATGGAGATGCCAGTTCTCCGAGGGTATCACTGTGCGGCTAATGTGACCTGGTCCACATACAAGTTGGCTCAGTACCTGACACAGAACAGCACTGTGTAGTAGACTTACTTATGCTGCTGGGACTAGTAGTAGAGTCCTTTTGTCGTCCTTACAGGGAGCCCACTGTTTACATACCTACGATTCAGGATCAGGGGGATCTTGGTATTAGAGGGAGCAGTGTTGGTATCAGTCCCAGCATAAGTAAGACACGCCACCCGATCCTGGGCAAGGGTCCTGGAGGAAGAGTCTGGATTTTGTCCCACCTGCAGAGCACGGGCTATGGAGCTTGAGGGTCCCAGGACTTGGGTTTGAGGCCAGCTCTCCCGGACAGGCGGCACTTCCATTGCTCAATCTCAATAGGAATAATAGTTTGGAGGCAAAATATGTAATTCACCGAGTGCTTTGCAGGTATTCGTTACATTATCTCAGTTCTTCGATGTAGGCTTTTTTCACATTTTGCTGTTTCAAAAATTGGGATGTGAGTTACAAAAGTAATTCGCCTGATGGTCTTTTTCTCCTGGAAAATATTTTGATATATCCTACAATCAGTGGCCTCCTAGAATCCAGAAAATATGGTGTTATTTCTATCAGTATTATTTTCCTAGCTTTTCCTTTTATCTTGGAGTGGTACAGGAAGGATGGAGGGTAGGGAGGGCTGTAGACTGGAGAGAGTGGGCTGAATTGGGAGGTTGATTAGAATCACTAAAAGAGAAGGATTTGGGGGTCTTAGAAGGCCACTCTCTGATTATGTTATTGTATGACCACAGGGTCCTGGTTTATTTGTGCCATTGCTATTTTTAGTAAACACCTTCCTAGTGTCTCACGAGGAATAGTTACCATCCCCTGATGGGCCCTTCCATTGTGGAGTGTGACTACATGTTTTCTGGAAATCGTTATGTTGTGGGCATGGAGGATGGGGATGTCATCGAGTCATGGAACAGAAACATTTTAGACTGAAAATTGCAGAAAGAGATAGTGAAAAGCTTAGGCATTAAACCAAGAATTACAGGAAGCTGCTCTGCCTGGAAGTCTTTTCTTGATCTTTCAGATAGTCAGTAAATATTTATTGGGCATCTACTTGGTACCAGACATGTTACAAGCTGTGCTTTCTAGTGCTCAGGCCATTAGAAATTCGTGTGACTAACTCATGCTTCCTTGAAAAAAAAAAAAACAAAACATAAACTTCTGGGGGCATTTTAGGGTTATCTGCCACTAATGTGAATTATTTAGGTTGCTCTTCTGTTATTTCTCTGAAATCGGCTGCCTTAAGGCAAAGAGATTATGATTATGAATGTAGCCATTGTGGATGTGTAGAGAGGATGGGGCTCTCCTTGGTCATTCTAGGGGAAGGGCAGGTGAGGGAACAGGATCAAATAAAAGGTACCAGGGACTTGGAGTGATAGTGAGAGACAGGTACACAATAGGTAATGAGAGGAGGCAAGAGGCAAATACCTGTGGAATGGATGTATAGAGACAAAAACAAAGCCCATCTTTAGAACTCTGTGCTCAGAATGGAAGCCAATTTTTTTTCTTATTTGCACTGTAAGTGTCTTGACCAAAGGCAGAAGCTCTTTGAATCATCATGAAGGCTTGTTCTGGGATGGAGGCCCACTTCTGGTATCAGAATTACCTGTAGGGTCTTTTCAGATCGCACAGATTCAAGGCCCACTTATGTCCTGCACAGCGGCCTGGACATCACCAGTGATTTGAGATTCATTGCCTCAGTGCAGGGTTTCTCCAGCTTGGTGCTATTGACATTTGGAGCTGGATCATTCTTTGTTATGGGATGGGGTCTGGTCCTGTACATTGTAGGATGTTTAGCAGCATCCCTGGTTTCTATCCACTAGTTGCCAGTAATACCACCTTCCCCAGTTTTAATAACCAAAAACATCTCCAGATATCATCAAATGCCCCCTGAGGGGCAAAATCTTTCTCTTTAAGAACCCCTTCTTGGCACACCATTACTGATAAAAATATGCAGGATCAGTCAGGTAGGTGGTGGTGGTTTTTAGTGTTTGACAATGATGGCTCAAAAGAAGATATAAAGGGGCACCTGGGTGGCTCGGTGGTTGAGCATCTACCTTTGGCTCAGGTCGTGATCCCGGGGTCCTGGGATTGAGTCCCACATCGGTCTCCTTGCATGGAGTCTGCTTCTCCCTCTGTCTGTCGTCTCTGCCTTTCTCTCTGTGTCTCTCATGAATAAATAAATAAAATATTAAAAAAGAAGAAGAAGAAGAAATACGAACTTTTGATAGCTTGTTTATCTGTTCACACCGTGAAGACTCCCAATCTTACACCCTTTGAATGACTTTCTGAATCAGCCCTGTGTTCAGGCTCCTGTTGTTATGTGCTTCAGACTTCTTTTCCCTTGTTTATACTCAACACTGGCCTCAAAAATGCTTGAACTGTAAATTTTCTCTTTTTCTAGGGCTGCAGATAGAGTTGAACAGCCAACAGTGAATTTCTTGTCTCAGAAAGTAAATAAATGCGTTCATTCCCCCTGTACCTGGAAGGATACATGATACCAAGGGAAAGTATGATTGAATTAACCAGACCCAAATGCATTCATATCCCTAGAAGGCCACGATTCTGTTAGGACCCACTAGAATTTATGCTCTTCCCCTGAAATTACAAGAGGGACCAGCTCACTACTCATCTACATACTCATGAAGAGAGGAAACCGCCGTGTGTCATTCTGTGACTATTGCAAGGACACACATTTTTTTTCACTCCTAAATGCATATACATAGATTATTAGCAGCATCTAATATATGACAAGGACGGACGTGGCCTGTCAAGGAAGACAAATAGCTGTTCTCTTCTCCGCACGGTGCGCTGGGCTTGCCCATCTGGAAGAGTGCAGTGGGCAGAGGTGTGTGTGCTGATTCCTTATTGAGATGGATGGAGGGGCCATGTAAGGGAACACTGTCAGCCAGCATAGGACCAGGTAATATCACCAGCTTCCCTAGAAGCAAAGGATATATATATTTTTTTTTTCATTAACAGACATCTTCATTAGAAAAAGAAGTCCGGTTTCTGTTTTTTTGTTTGCCTTTTGATTGGTCTCAGGGACAAAGAGGTTATGACAATTTGGGGCTTTTCTTTTTTATTGCTTGGATAGCAAAAGAGGCCCCAGGTTATATTCCATGATGGCAAAAAATCTTAGAAGATTAAAAAGAAGATTCCCCATCCAGCCAATAATCCTTTTTATTTTTGAAATGATGTGATAATGGGTTTTCAAAAACTGAGGAGGCAGCCCTTGAGGGGCTTGGGGGCAGAGGGGACGAGGGGTTGGTTGGCAGGAATGGAACTTATATTTTTTTTCAGATGAACTTTAAAATTTTGGAACAGCTTTTGATTTACAGAAAAATCATGGAAATAGTACAGAGTTTCTATATACCCTGCCCCCTCTCTCTCTTATTGCTTCCATCTTGCATTAGTACGGTACGTTTTGGGGGAAACATTTTGCCTTTTTGTAAAGTGTCTGATACAATCTAGACTGTGCCTGCAGCCTAGTTGCTCTGTATACATTTGCTCCATTCATCACAATAGTCCTCTGACAGATGGATAGTCCAATCTCCATTTTATGAGAGCAAAACCAACACTTACAGAGGTTGAATAATAGACCCAAATCATCTGATTAGTATGTGGGAGGCCCACAATCATGGCCTCTTTCCTTTGTCAATAATAAGCCCACAGGTTTTTAAGCATTGCTTTTTCTGTACTGAAGTGTATGGTTAGTGAGGCGGTACACCTACCTTCATGAAGAGGGCACTCTACTTGAAAATTTGAAAGGCAGACAGCTACTACGAAGGGACTGTGGTGAGAAATAGAAGGGCATGTACCAAGCACAGTGGTGCCACCATGGAGAGAGTAATTAACTTTGGGAACTGGGAAAGATGTCACCTGCAACACAAGATAAATTGGTGTGTGAATTGGCTGGAATATCTCTATGAAAGAAAAGGGGAATAGGCCACTTCAGGCAGGAAAACAGAGTGGTTAGAGTCATGAAGACATGCAACAGCATGGCATGTTGTTGAACTGTCAGGGGCTTCCCTCTGGCTAGAATATTTGTACAAAGAATTGAGCATGGGAGGTGGGTTGGGAATGTGATGGAAGATTGAAAAGTAAGCAGGA